>NC_051324.1:53315478-53642509 GCF_015220235.1 Choloepus didactylus | reverse complement strand
AGACTAGATCACTATGTTTTACTTGAAAAATAATTTCATTTTTCCATTTTAATTTAATTGTTTTTTGGGGGGGGTCAAAGTTTAAGAATAGAGACCTGTCAGAAGAAAGTTGCCAGTATTCTAAAAGGTACATGGTTGGTTAATATTTTTATGCAAGCTTTGATACTCTGGGTATGCTGACTTGACAGCAGCAGGAAATTAAATTAGACTAAGTGTACAGACTAGTGTTCATTATTACTATAACTAACAAATATTTTTGAAAAGCACTAAATTAAATGATAATTTAACATTTTCTAAGCCTTCTTTTAGGGCTGCATTTTTAAGGTTTTTGAAAAATTCATTCCTGTGGCAGGTGAGGCTAATGCTATTTCACCTCTTACACTTACTTTATGGAAGGTTCAGGTTTTTTCCAGTACATGTCATGAATTCTGGCATGTATCATAGGAAGAACATTTACCAGAAGGCAGTCTGACTGTGTAATCAGTGAGTAGAAGTGGAATTGATATGCCTTATTTATTAAATAGAATTGTTTTCTCCATTTAAAATAGAAAAATAGTATTGTATTCAGACTGGATATTTAATTTTTAATAAGTATGTTCAGAGATGTATATTATATTAATAAGTTATACTTCTAATAAAAATTTACTCCTGAGAAACATAAATATATGTTATTTGTGATATGGTAGTTGGGTTAGTAGCAGCAGTAGCTTCATAACCTACATTGTGTTGGAGAGAAGTGGGACACACAGACAGAATGGATCTTATATCTGCTACCAAATCATTTGGGAATAAAATTTTAAGTTTTTACAGAAACTTCTAAAATGATTGGCATCAAAGTAGGTATTGTTCCCTTCCTCCATCCTTCACACGTAAGAAGTATCATGTCACTAAGGAATGTCCATCAGATAATAGATGTATAATAAGTTGTATGGCTGGCTGGCTATATTGAGCTGTTTTATTCTTAGGGGAAAAAGGGGGTTCTTCTAACACATGAAAGAGTCTCTGCTGAATTAAAATCTTTCTCTGCAGCAATATCTATTGAGAAGTGCTGACTGTTTTGCTACAGCATGCAACTCAAAAGTGGCTGGAAATATGCAGCTTTGGGAGTCTACAGATCATTGCAGGAGCTAAAGGTCTAGTCATTTTTTTTTTAACAAAGGTAATCTGCAGCAGCTGGTAACGATGGAAGTCTGCACACATTTGTGCCAAGGATATGCCTGTGTGAAGGGTTATTGTGAGTATAGGATTAAGGTTTTTCTGTTTTGTAATATTAGGGTAAATTTAATGCAAACTGGCAAGTTGGGAAATGACATAGAACGATGCAATAGTGCATTATGCTTTTAGTGTCCTTCTGAACCTAGATTTGTTAGTGCGATCGAGTTCAATTTTAGTAGGCAAATGTTTAAAATACATCAAAACCTAGCATTTGTAAGATATTCATAATCTTCATTATAAAGTTTTAGTTCTCTCTCTTTATTTCAACCAACCAAATATGTTTCAGTGAAACTTGTCTAGTCAAGACTAGTGAAACTTGTCTAGTCAAGACTAAAATACCTTTCTAAGAAAATTATAAAGGAATTGACAAACAACTTGATTATCTGAATTCAAAGAGAGGTTTGGAAGGTATTAATATTTGACTTTATTACAAATACATTTTGGAACTTGAATTTTTAAAGTTGTTATTTTATGAGCTTTGTAGGGGCTAGCCATTATGATTATGAACTCCAAATATGTAAAAATGAAAATATTTAGAGAACAAATAAAATTTGATCTAGAGCTATAGCCCAGTCTAGGACTCCACCGTAGATCCAAGAATTGGTTGGTATGATTTAAGATACATGGTCTTTTATGACCTTTATCATAGAAAGAAGATGAGAAATTAGATGTAAAATTTATTTTAAGCTATGCAGAAGATAAAATGCATGTATCATAGACTTAAAATATGTTGTATCGTTGTAGTTGAAAGTAAAACTACTCATCAGCCATTAGTTGGTTCTTGTTCCACCTGATTGATTAAAATCCTATCTATATAGTCAGGTTGACTGAGCAGGTTTTAAAAATTATTATAAGTTTTCAATTGCCAGTTGCTGATGTTTAGTTTGCTGTGCTAGGGATTTAGAAGTATGTGTATAATGGAGTTTTGTTATGTTGCATATCTGTTTAGATCTGTGGACTCCACTGGTTCTAAAGTGTAACTCTGCATTACTGCTGATTTGACATTTGGCAGTTGACCATATGTGGACTGCACTATAAATATCGTGCTTCTTGGAGCTGAATGGTGTAGCATTACTGTATGGCTTTTCTCTCTAGTCTTCATTGTGTCATCTGTAGTGAGCTATAGATTTTTTGTTTTGGGAATTTTTACAACTTGTTTGCATGGGTTCACCTAGTAGCATTTGGTTCTTGCTTATAGATTCTTTAATACACAATCAGCAAAGCTTACAATCCACTCAAGAGACTTAACCATTTTGTCACTGTTGAAAATGGGACTAAATGGTATAAATTGAATGTGGCTGTCAACTGTAAGAAAATTCAGTGTGGAGTTAATAGTCACCCAGTCACTTATATACCTGTGGTATAGTTTTTTTCTTGAAAAAATATTCTATTTCCTGCTCTAAAAACTTGGAGTCATCCCCATACAATAAAGTAAATTTTTCTCTGTGTTTTGGCAGGCTCCCATTATACAGATTGGTGGTGTTGTTGCCAAACTGATCATTGTTATTGTGGTGGTTCACAGCTTCATGGAGCTGAGAGAAGTTCCTAGGAAAGTTTTCTGCTTGATATGTGATCAGTAAATAAAAATTTTGAGGAATAGCTCAAACAATTAATAATGAAGTACTTTTTTTATTGCAGTTATGTTTTCAGCATAATGGTAGTTTATAATATACATTTCTTGCTTTAAAGATCTTCTCTTTTTCTCATTCATATACTGTCTTATACATCTAATAGATAGGAACAAAGAATAAAAATGTAGCATTTTAATTATATTTCTAAGTTTAGATAGGAAAAAAAATGACGGCCATGTGAGGTAATCTAGGTGGAAAAAGTTTGGGTTTTCAGCCCAGCTCCATGGTTTAACCAGAGTTAGAACTTGATATCTAACCAAAGAAGATGCCTCACTATCACCATTTCAGGGTCTTGAACACAGAGAATAACAAATAGTGGTTTGTGGAAGCTTTTTAAGAATCATATGGAAAACCAGTTTGTCGCCTACTGCCCACACTTTGGTAAAGTTCAGCTGCCTTATAATTAGCTTAAAATTAGGATTTTCTTGCTGTTCTTCCATGTGCATTGAAATTATAAACAGTCTACCCCTATAATGTTTCTTAATCATGAACCAGGCTGTGATAGAAAAGAAGAAAATGTCTGTTATTTTTTTCTGGTTTTGTGAGATTATAATTAAGCCCCAAATGTTATATTTTATTTAAAAGACAAAAATGGAAAGAATTTTTAGTTACTGTTATAGTGACTAATGGTAATTCACCTAGTAAATTTAGTATTCATTGCCCTTGTTTTGTCTAGATTACCTGTTTGGGCTACAAATGATTTATTTCAAATAACTGTTGTAAATATCATTCATGGAAATAATTGGCAAAAATCACAATCCTAAACAGAGACAGTAGGTTAGTTATTTTCCTAGGCCCACCGGTGGTTGAGTTTCTTGTTCTTTCACAGTCTGAATTCAGTGAATATTTGGACATTTCTGAGGTAGACAAGTCTGCCTTCTACCTTATTGTAAGATATTTTGGTGTGCTTTCCTCATGTTACACATTATCCTTAAGCCTACTTGGATTTTTGAGGAATGTTTATTATAAAACTTTTTTCTTTTTTGGTAGGGAAGGAGAACATAACTGAATCTAGCCCTTTTAGCAGACTCACAGGGTAGCCTTTTTTTCCTCAAAAAGCAGGTAGTCTAGAATGATATGAAAGATCAGTTTTTTTGCATTAGTCATTCACTCTAATTTGGGGGGTTAATTATTCCCAAGAGGAGAAGAGATTCTGGGGGAGATGTCTGTTGTTTCTGTTGCCTTTGTTGTAATCAGAAGGACTTAGAGTGGCATGTTAATAATTTTAAAATAGCCCTCAATATTTCATCGCCTATTCATGCTTGGGAAAGTAGATTTAGTTAAAGAACGATTTTGACCTAAAATTTTAGAAGAGAAATGCCACTACCATTTTGCCTCATTAGTTTTCCTATGAGAAGGTGACAGCCATCCTCTTGAGTGGTTTTGTAAAAGTAGTGCTAATGTGTATAACCCTAATTTTTTCTTTTTTTCCCCCCTCTCCTTTTAACATTTGCTTTTCCTTTCACTGTTGTCAGTCACAACACGCTGCTCTTGAATCTCTCAGCTGGTCTTGACTCATGAATTTACTTATGCTTTCACTCTTCTTTAATAAATACATTACTTGCAAGCAGTGAATTGAAAACAGAACAAAACAAAAAAAAATGACCATTAGTGATTGGACAGTTTCTTACTTTGTGTTACATTTAACTGTTCTTTTGACAGCCCAGTTTTTAAAGCCAGGTTCGTATGGAAATGCTTTCACTCCACTTGCACTGCTTTTGGAAACAGCATACTGCTTCATCTGTCTGTTTATTTTAGTGCATTCATAATATAACACACTCAGCATAATGTCTCATCTCCAGTTAGCCAAAGATTAAGTTTTCTAAAGTAAAAAAAGGGGGCAACAATTGTTGTCAGCATCATTTGGTACCCTAAATATCTGTGCTAAATATAGTCACAACATTAGTCAAGTAAAAGAGTAAACAGTTTAATCAAGTACGTAATCTTAGAGTCATTTTCCTATCCTTGTCATTTCCAGGGTTATTCAGTTGTAGGCATTATGATGTGAAATAAGAATTTTATATACAGGTAAGTTTGCTTTAATAGTAGTAACACAAGGGTCTCTACCTTTTCATTTTCTGCTCAGATAACTTATATTAACACTTTTAAATCTATTTTTAGATAAATTATTTTTAAATAGTTAAGCACTCAGTACTAAGGGAATTCTTTCCTGACAGTTCAGTTGGGAAGGGAAAAGTGAAGAAGATGCAGCAGTGTTAGATGAAGTTTTTGTGATATGTGATAATGTGGGAGTCATCTTCTGGGATTACATATACCATAGAGTTTTCAAATTCTTTCAGTTCCTAACGAAAGTAGTTTCTAGCAACCTTTTGAGGACCATCCTGATTTTGTGATATATTTAAACTTGTTATTTTGAGATACTTTCAAACTTATAGCACAGTTACAAAATAATACGAACTTCATACAGAGAACTCCAAATACCTTTATCTCTCCAGGTACTCACATCCACCAATTTTAGCATTTTGCCACATTAACTGTCTCATTCCATCTGTCAACCCACCTGTCTGTCTTTCTGTCTTTCTATCAGTCCATCCATCTATCTGTCTATTTATCAATTCATCTTCTGAATTCTTGAGTATTCAGGAAAGGTTGGATACATCAGCTCCTCGAACACTTAATTCCACCAAATACATTTTGTGAGAACAAAGATATTCACTTACGTACCCACCTTAAGTGCAGTTATCAGGTTCAAGAAATTTAACCTTGATATAAAGCTTACCGTCTATATCAAGCTTTTTCATATGTCCCAATAATATCTCTTTGAGCATTTTCTTTTCCCTTTCTAGATCCGATCCAAGATTGTGTGTTGCCTTTGATTGACATTGCCTTTTTAGTTACCCCCCCCCCCCTTTTTTTAAATTATGGGAACATATATACAACATAAACTTTCCCATCTCAACCACTCCCAAGCATACCATTCACTGGGATTAATGACATTCACAATGTTGTGGTAACTTCACCACCTTACTAAAACTCTCTCATCTCCCCAACAGAAACTCTACACCTAATATGCCATTAACTCCCCATTCCCCCTGTCCCGCACCCCTGGCAAGCTGTACTTACTCTATAATTTCTGCCTCTGTGAGTTTGCATATTCTCTGATATTTTCTTTGTAGTTACCATGGGAACTTAAATGTAACATCCTAAATCCTTAGCAATCTTGTTTGCTTTGATACCAATATAACTTCAGTAATACAAACAAAATATGTTGCTGTAGCCCTCCATCCCCTTCACCTTTATGTAGTTCTTGACACAGATTACATGCTTACACATTATGAGTCTAGAACCACGGATTTATCATTACTTTGTTTGCATTTGCCTTTTAGATCCTGTAGGAAGTAAAAAGTGGAGCTACAAACCAAAAATACAGTATTACTGACATTTATATTTACCCTCTTCATTCCCCTTAATGAAGACCTTTATTTATTAATGCAGCTTCATTCTACTGTCTATTGTCTTTTCCTTTCAACCTGAAGAACTGTCTTTAGCACCTCCTGTAGCCCCAGTGTAGTGCTAACAAACTCCCTCAGTTTTTGTTAATGAGGGAATGTCCTAATCTTGCCCTCATTTTTGAAGACAGTTTTGCCAGATACAGAATTCTTGGGCAGCAAGTTTTTGCTTTCGGCACTTTAAATATGTTGTCCCACTGCCTTCTTGCCTTTATAGTTTCCAAAGAGAAACCAGCATTGAATCTTACCAAGGTTTCCTTGTATGTGATGTGTTGCTTCTCTCTTTTGTCTTTTAAGATTCTCTTTTTATCTTTGGCACTCATCAATTTGATCATAATATGCCTCGGTGAGCATCTATTTGGTGTTGATCCTGTTTGAAGTTCATTCAGTGTCGTGGATGTGTATTCTCCTGTCTTTCATGAAATTTGGGAGTTTTTACCCAATATTTCTTTGACTATTCTCTTTGTCCCTTTTCTTTGTTTTCCCTCTGGAACTCTCACAATTGCGTATATTTGTGCCTTTAACAGTGTCCCACAGGTTCCCCTGGCTCTGTTCATTCTTCTCCGTTCCTCAGACTTTTCCCCAGACTGGATGATTTCAGTTGTCTTATCTTCAAGTTCCCTAATTCTTTCTTCTTCCAGCCCCAATCTGCTCTTGAACCCCTCTAGGGAATTTTTAATTTCTGTTACTGTGGTTTTCAGCTCTGTTTGGTTCCTTTTTGTAATTTCCATCTCTCTGTTGATATTCTTTTTGTGCTCATCTGTCATTTTCCTGATTTCCTGTAGTCCTTTGTCCATGTTTTTCTTTACCTCTTTGAATATATTTAGGACCCTTTTTTAAAAATCTTTGGTATGTCTCAGGTAAAATCTTCCTCATTGATGATTTCTAAAGCTTTATTCTTCTTGATCTGGGCCATTGCTTCCTATTTCTTTGTATGTTTTATAATCTTTTGCTGAACCCTGGCCTTTTTTGATGTATTATCTATGGAATTTAGAGGCTGTGATGTCTTTTCCTTCCTTTGTATGCTGCTATAGTTATGATGTTGCTTCCCTTGCATGTCAGGAGATAAAAAAATTTTTTTTAAATGAAGGATAAAAGGAAAACACCTTTTCCACTCCTTACAGATTGACCTATGTGAGTGCTCTCCTTTGGAGCTTATCCATACAATGAGTTTAGAGAATAGCTTGGCGCCAAAGCATAGGAGTTGCACAGATTCTTTTTGGGTTTTTGTCTTGTCTTGGTTATTCACATGTGGGCCTAGGAATTTCATTTACACGTTTTTTTTTCCTAGGGAAAAGTTTCCTTGGAACCAGTTTCCTCATGGTCCCTGGCACTGCATTTTATGTCTTACAGCTGGCATTCCCTTGTCCCAGGCAGCCACAACTTTACTGCTTTCCCATATCGTTCAGGAGAGCTCTGTGAGGTGCCTTCTACATGCAGGGCAAATTCTGGGATGGAAAGTCTCTTAGGCCACTGCCAGACAGATTGGGCCAGACATACATGTTCTCAGTATGTGCACAAGGGTTATTGTGCTGCCTCTGGAATCGGGACCAGGGATCTGCACTGGGAGTGTGGGCTGGCAACACGCTGAGCCAATGACGGGATGGGGGAAGGACCAGCCAGGGTGCTACAAGATCCTACTGCTTTTGAGATGCCTTTTTCTTGATTTGGTGCTTTCCTTGTTACTGCAGTCTTTCAACTGGTTTCTGGAGCTTTGAGAAAGCTATACCTGCCAGTTCTTGCTGGTTGTTCAAACTTCTGTTGGGGAACAGAGCCCTGAAGCTTCTTGCTCTACCATTTTTATCTAGGTGGGGGTCTGTTTATGTATTTTTTAAAACAATGGTATCTTTTGTTTTAGAAACAAAAATCAAGTTTTAAAACTGATTTTTACTCCTGACCAGTGAAATAATAATCTATTCTGCCCAGTTTTCTAGTTTGCATTGCTGCCCTAAACAGTAGAAGAAAGTTCTCTCTTTTTTTAAACAGAACATTGGAGAGGCGTAATCTTCTTCAAACTTCCTATCAGAAAAGTTAACTGTAAAATAATTTTTCTTTCTTCTATGGCTCTAAAGAGCATTTTGTCATTGGATATGGAACTGGAACATTAAAAGCAGTTTAACATGAAATACTTGGTTTTAATTCAGATATTTGGGGGTTTGCTAGCTTTATAAATTTATTTCAGGAAATAGTTTATTTTCAAATCATGGTACCCAATTAATTTCAATGCATATAGAAAATTTTATGTTTATACAATTTTTAATTTTTTCCTTTAGATGACTAGCATCACTTTATCTGATACAGTTAATAGTTATTTTACCTTTGTCTTGGTACTTTACAACAACTATAAAAAGCAAAGAATTGGACAAAGGGCTGTAGAGGTTTCTGATACCTTGACTCCTCACTTAAAAGCTGACATTTAATTGTTGTTTCTGGTGTCTTTTCGTTCAGTTTACCTTGAAATTCCTTTTCGAGTGTGCTCCTAGGAAGATGAGACATTATGTATGTTGTTTTTCCCCCCTACATGCACTAATGGTTCTTTACTGTTAACTTATTGCTAGGCCTGTTTCATTCTAACATCTTAGCATTTTTGTTAGATTACATGTTGAAATGCATCACTCAGTCTGTGCTTGAGCTCATTTTATTTTTCTGTTTAATCAATTTAATTTCTTGTTTTACTAACCTCACTGTTTTTTCAGTTTAATATTGGCTGCATGCTGGTTAAATATTCATATTATATATATATTTAAAAAAACAATCAAGTCTAGTCTAGCCTGGATTTTGCTCTGATTGTGTTTTCATTTCTAGTGGTGGGGCAGTCTTACACTTACAACTTACTTTGTATCATGACATATAAACAAAATAAATACAATGTAGATTCTTTCAAAAATATCTTAAAGTGGTGCTGCCTAGGTGGTGGATATGATTGTATAAATATCTTGACTTAATGTTCTTAATGTTAGTCTTAAAATTCCTAAATGTATTCCTCCTTCTTACCCCTTCCCCTTTTCTCCTTTTTAAAGGGCTATATACAAAAGTTGCCCAGCACACCATCAGAAAGGACCCTTAGCCCATATGTTCTTCCCATATAAAAGACTAGCCAGCATTTCTTTTTACATTAATGTCCCTTTTTTGGGGCACATTTACCCTATTATTAGCACCTTTTTGCATGCATATATGTAGATTTATCTCTTGCTCATCACCTGTTTAAATGTCAGTAGGAAGGGAAGAATATATTATTGGAATATTTTTGGTTTGTCTTTCTGTTCTGTCTGTCAGGATAATATTGGACACCGCTTACTCCAGAAACATGGGTGGAAGCTGGGCCAGGGATTGGGAAAATCTCTTCAGGGTAAGTTTTAAAAATTTATTTTAAAAAAAGAAAGAAAGAAAACAATGTTTCTGATGTAGATCTTGTGCCTGAATGTATTTGTTGTCTTTTTAAAAAAGTGTTTGGGGTTTTTCCCTGCTCCCACCCCCTGCCACCCCCCCCCCCGCAGAATAGTCTGCTTTTCCTATGACTGTATTTCAAGTCACTATTAAGCTTCCATATTTGCTAATAATTTGCAAGAGTAAGCTGCTATGTCATTAAAACTTTCAGGTCAAACATTGTGTGGCTCACCCTGTTTTAAATTCTTTGGGTGGGGGTAATGGGTGGATGGAGTAAAATGAATACCTAGTATCCGACTGTGCTTTCTTTGTGCTGTTTAGTGCTGCTGTATTGTGGTCTTCAGTATTACAAAGAGAACCAGTCAACATCAGAGTTTAACTTTTGTCCTTCCAAATTCTCACTGAAGCCTGTGATTGCTTTGGCTGTTTCGTTCTGCAATCAGAATCCATGAGTGGCGGTGAGAAAAATTGACCTACAGGGAACAAAATGGGAAGAGAGGTTTCCTAATGCTCAGAGATCTGAGGCTATTTCTCAAGTTCAGATCAATTTCTGGAAAATTGTGCCTTACAGTTTTATTGCATTTGTTTCTCCTTTTAACTGTACTAATCATTTGGGTAAAAACAAAATATTTCTGCTTCAGAGGTTTTGCTAGTTGGAAGCCACTAACTTCATTCATCTTTTGACTTTCACATTCAGTGAGCTACTTTTTGTTCATATGTGAGCATTTCCTCAGAAATGATGGGAAACATTGTGTTTCTACATCTGGTCATGGTGGGATTCATTGTATAAAGTGATCTTTGGGGCAGAGGTGACTAATTTTTTGGAGTTTAGAAATGGATTTTCACAGTTTGTGGAAGTCTGTAGTCAATTCATGTGTGTGTGTGTGTGTGTGTGTGTGTGTGTGTGTATTAAGGGGAATGAGAGGACAGGGCATGAAACGAGTTTCAACCATTAAAATCTTTGCTTTTTAAATTTTACTTCTACAGATTCTATTTAGTTGTGACACATAGGAGATGTGCAGTAAATGTATTTATTATATATTTATTATTAAGCATTAACATCTATTCTTTTGGGAAGATAGAAAGATTTGATTACCATAAAACTTGTTTTCCCCAGATTTCACAAGAAATCTTTGTGAATAGTAGAATTCTCTGTGATTAAGAGCAGTTTGTATGGCATAGACTACAGATTTTGTAAGAATTACTAAGAGAGAGTGAGTAATCAGGACTGAGATAGTTGTCCCACTGGTTTGCATAGTTGTAAGTGTTGAGTTAAATTGAATGGAGGTGAGTGCTCGGAAGAAGGTCTGAAGACTGGATTTGATCTTTCCCCACTGTTTGAGACATCTCTATTCACGGATGCTGAGGAGCATTGTTACTGTCTTTGGTCAGACATATGATGGAGTGCAATTCTGAGGCATTTCATAGGGGCTAGCAAATCTGTTTGCACTCCAGAATTTTTCATTGTAAGCAACAGAGACTATAAAGTACAACTAGTACCTGCAGTGTGTGTTTTTCTTTGTTTTAAGAAAGGGGAGGTAAATGGATACCCACTTATCATTGGGTGATCCCTTCTTTTTTTAAAGAACATTTTAAAACTTTGATTCTCTTTAAAATTTGAGCTCCTTCGAAAAGAGGAATTGAGTTTTAGTCATATTTTATATCCCTCTCCTTCCATGGTAACAAGCATATAATAAACACTCAGTAACTCATAAATCTGTTACTCATTTAAAATACCAGGGAAATTTGAAGTTCATCTGTTTTGAATGGCTGATACAGTGTCTTTACCCTTTGAAAAGAATAGAATTTTATTCTACTGCCAGCATTAAGGGCTGAGTTTAATAGTCTTGTAAATGGTTCTTTCTTTTCTACTGTCATATTCAACAGTGTGTAGGCATTGTACTGGTTTCTTTCACACAGCTCTTTCTGACACGATGTGACCTAGAATCTAACCACATTTATGGTATTTTGAGGCAATTTGTGACAGATTTTTCACTGTACCAAACCCTTGCTATAAATAACCACTGAAGAAAGCCTGCTGCTCTAGTGAAAATGATAATGCCTCCTCAGTATTGTATATATAGTATATATACATGTAGTCAACTACATGTAATTCCTTTGTAAGAATTCTTTATATTTGCTAGTTTATTGTCTGCTTTCCGTTCTCCTTTTTATTTGAGATTAGGACCCTAAGTAACAAACAGCTGTAAAATGTAATTTGAACCTGATGTCTTTGTGCTTTTTTGAACTGTTTTGTTCAAGTTTCAAAAATTATTTTGCCCCATGCAGAGTTTTTTCAATCGGTGCCATTCCTTGGGGCTAGAGTGCAGATAATCTCAAATCATTGGATAGACTGGGGAATAATACACGTACTGACTTTGGAATGCATTTATCTATGGCAGAATAGAAAATTGGACTTTTTTTTGTAAAAAAAATCAGTTTTATTGAGATACAATCACATTCCCTACTGTCATCCACAGTGTACTATCAGTTGTTCACAGTAGCATTGTATGGTTATGCATTCATTACCAACATCAATTTTAGAAACTTTCATTACTCCAATAAATAGATAAATGAATAAAAACAAGAATAAAATTACAATTAAGAAAAACACCCAAAACATCCTGTCCCTTATTCCCCTTATAATTCATTTACTATTTGTTTCCATTTTTCTACTAATCTGTCCATACACTGGATAGAGGGAGTGGGAGCCACAAGGTTTTCACAATCACACAGTCACACCGTGTAAGCTGCCTATACAATTGACTTCAAAAATCAAGGCTTCTGCCAACTCTGCACGTTAATTCACTGCCCTCCCCCTGCGTGGGACATGACTCCCAGGGGTGTGGAACTCCCTGGCAATGTGGGACATGACTTGCTTTGATGAGCTTGGCCTTGGCATTGTGGGATTGAGAAGGCCTTCTTAGCCCAAAAGGGGGAAGCAAAATGAAAGAAAATGAAGTTTCAGTGGCTGAGAGATCTCAAGTAGAGTCAAGAGGTCATTTTGGAGGTTATTATTAGATATTATAGAGATATCCCTTTTCAGTTTTTAGTGTATTTGATAGCTTGAAGCAAATACCTGAAACTGTTGAACTGCAACCCAGTAGCCTTGACTCTTGAAGACAATTGCATTACTATATAGCTTACACTGTGTGACTTTTTGATTATGAAAATTTTGTGGCTCCCACTCCCTTTATGTAGTGTATGGACAGATGAATAGAAAAATGAGGACAAAAACTAAATGAATAATAGGGAGGGTGAGGGGAATGGGATGTTTTGGGTGTTCTTTTCCACTTTAACTTTTATTCATATTCTTTTTTGTGTATGGTGATGAAAATATTCAAAAATTGGATGTGGAGATAAATGCACAACTATATAATGGTGCGGTGAACAATTGATTGTACACCGGGGATGATTGTATGGTATAAAAATATATCTCAGTAAAATTAAATTTAAAAAAAAATCAAGGCTTCTGGGTTGCAGTTCAACAGTTTCAGGTATTTTTTTCTAGTTATTCCAATACACTAAAAACTAAAAAGGGATGTCTATATAAAATGCATAAGAATAACCTCCAGAATGACCTCTTGACTCTATTTGAGATCTCTCAGCTTCTGTAACTTTATTTTGTTTCGTTTCTCTTCCCTCTTTTAGTCAAGAAGTCTCTCTCAATCATACGATGCCAAGTCCAGGTTCATCCTCGGGAGTTGTGTCCCACATAGAGGGGAGGGCAGTGAGTTTACCTGCTGAGTTGGCTTAGAGAGAGAGGCCATGTCTGAGCAACAAAAGAGGTTCCCTGGGGGTGACTCTTAGGCACAATTATAAGTAGGTTTAGCCTCTCCTTTGCAGTAACAAGCATCATAAGGCAAGCCCCAAGATCTAGGGCTCAGCCTTCTAAATTGGTAGTCCCTAGTGCTTGTGAGAAGATCACCAATTCCCCAGAAAATTGGACTTTTTAAGCTGGATATATTTTTGTACTTGAATTTTCTTGTTAGTTACTTTTTTTCTGTATTTCAAAAGTTAAAAAAATAAGAACAACTATTGTGTGTGGCAGATAAATGTTAGTATTAAAAAATAAAAAGACATGTAGAATAAATACGTTGACAAATGTCTGAAGGAAAGAACAGAAAGAAAAACCTGTTGACAAGAAATAATACAGTAATTGCTTATTGTAGAGGCAGAAGATGTGTTTAATTTGGAATAAAGCAACAATGAATGATAGTTGTATTTTGTGGCAGTTGGATTGGATTCAGTTTTGGAAATTTTTTAACCTTTTGGCACCTTTGAAATGTGATGAAGAGTAGCTCAAAATCTTGATTTCACTCTGAAATATGTATAGCCAATAGTTACAACTCAGAAATGGTGCCCAAACTTCCTTTGTTCAATAAGTATTAAGAGCTGTTTGATAGATTTTGCTAGTTCTTTGGTCTCAAACAAAAGTTCAGCCACTGGGGAAGAAAAATGGGGGGCTGGATATTATTTCACATCTCATCCTGTCTAGAAAGTTCTATCAATAACAGGTAAATCAGCAGCTATTTATTGAGCAAATGATATATTCTAGTCATACAGACCATACAAAGTAGCATAAGACATGGACATTGTAGATAAGACATGGTTTCTTACCATTCATATTTATTTTTCAGTCTTGTAAGTCTTGCTTTTTTAACTACTATAGATCTTTGAAGGTTTCTTGAGGCCAGGAACCAGGGTTTATACTTTTATGTATTCCTTTTATGCTTAGAATTAGGTATGTGCTAACTGAGTATTTAATTGCCAGTTGCTTCAAGATCCTCAGTGGTAGCAATTCTCATTCATTTGGGGCTAGGTATGAAAGCAGCATGTTAATAGCATTTGGAATCATAGGATCTGGGTTTGTTTTGCTCTGTCATTTCATTTAAATAAAGGAACAAGTTCCCATCACTGAATTATTTTTCTCAGAAGTAAGTGTGAATTGAAATCTTTGCCATCTTCTCACAGAGTGGTTATGAGAATGAAATAAATTAACATAAGTGAAGTCACTTTATAAAAACTGTAAATAAATGCTTATTGTTATCATCTCTATTGTATAGTTCATTTTTAGATATTTTAACTGAATTAGAACTAATCCATCTTTAGGTCATAATCAGAAAACTAAACATCATAAAAATCATAAATCAGGAAGCCCCCTATGTTGCTACTCTCTATTTTCCGGAATTAACACAACAATACTAGCTAATATGTTTAATATGTGCTAGGTATCTGGCTTCAGGAACTATGCTTTTAATGTTATAGGCTTTTTAAAGGGCCCCTAAATGCCTAATTTTGGTGCCTGTGCCACTAATTCTGAGCTTGCTAGTCATCTCTATTTCTGAGCCTAGCTTACTATATCTAAAAAGAGTCTTAATCCGTTAGCAGTGGTGTTGCGACAAGTGACTAGGAACCCCGGAAGAAAAAAAAAAAAAACTTTGAATTCTCCACCATCATACCTTACTTACTCCAAAATATATTCCAGATTAATCAAAAATTTAAATGTAAAAAATGAAATCATAAAATTTTTAGGATGAACAATGGGGAAATCATGATATTATTTTAATAATCTTAGACTAAGGAAAACCTTTCTAAGTTTAACCCAAACACTGTTTAAAAATGATAAATTTGGCTACATTTCATCATAAATAAAGTAAAAAAACAAATAACAAACCGGGGAAAATATCTGCAATGCCTCATTGTAGAAAAAGAACAAATTTCTTTCATGTATTTTTCAATATGAAAAAGACCTTCAACCCAAGTAGAAAAGAGGGAAGTGATGTGAATATTGTTTACAGAAAATTGATGCAGATGGCATTTAAACATATGAAAATATTCTCAAGCCATCTCGTAATAAGACACGTTCATGGTAAACAATGAGATTCCGTCAGATTGGAAAAGGTAAAGTTAACTTATCAGAATGTGGGAAAACAGGCACATCATAACCAAAGAGAATGTAAATTGGCAAAACCACTATGGAGAATAATTTGGATGTATTACTTAAAGATTGAAAAAGACATATCCTTGGATCCAGCAATTCTACTTCTATGTATCTATCCTGAAGTTATTCTTGAAATACAGAAGGATGTTACTCATTATAACACTCTTTGTAATGATGAACGATTGGAAGCAGTCTGTCATATTCATTGATTCTAAGAAATTTTTTCATGTTCTAATAATCTAAAATCAAATGTGTCTTAGTGGCATTATAGTTATTATCAGCAGCTTTTTTTCTTTCTTAGTGGCACGTCAAATAATAGTGTGTTTTATGGTTAATGGCACTTTAGATTTGAAGAAATAGAATACTAAAAGCTGTAAAGAAAAAGTATGCAGCTTTAAAAGGATCATGGTCGTTTAGTATGTACTCAATAAATATGGAACAATTTCCAAGATACATTAAGTGAAAAAGTAAGGTGGAGAACAGTATGTGTGTATGTATGGTAAACTATATTTTGTGTTAAATTATATGTATATTTGCACCTCCTGCTTAAAATCAGTATTTCATTCCTGAAAATCAGACCATTTGTATGAAAACCCAACCTGGGAACCTATCTTCTATTATTTTTGATGGTTTACATGTCAGCTCCAACCCCTAACCAATTTCCAAAGCATAACTGAAACAGAAAAAGGCCTATTTATGAATTTTTAAAAATTGTTAGGATATAAAATGCTTAAACATTTCCTCATGATTATCAATATTGGTTGTTAACAGATAGTTGCTTTCTATGTAGTGACATGTACATCCTTTTTGTTGGCACTTAGTTTTTCCAAAGTTCTGCTAGTTTTATTTGGAATATATCTAAAGATGACTCACACATTTTTTCTTTAAAATGCTGTGTTAAGAGAGATTCCAGAAGGAGCCGAGAGGTCACTCTGGTGGGCACTCTTACGCACACTTTAGACAACCCTTTTTAGGTTCTAAAGAATTGGGGTAGCTGGTGGTGGATACCTGAAACTATCAAACTACAACCCAGAACCCATGAATCTCGAAGACAGTTGTATAAAAATGTAGCTTATGAGGGGTGACAAGGGGATTGGGAAAGCCATAAGGACCACACTCCACTTTGTCTAGTTTATGGATGGATGAGTAGAAAAATAGGGGAAGGAAACAAACAGACAAAGGTACCCAGTGTTCTTTTTTACTTCAATTGCTCTTTTTCACTCTAATTATTATTCTTGTTATTTTTGTGTGTGTGCTAATGAAGGTGTCAGGGATTGATTTAGGTGATGAATGTACAACTATGTGATGGTACTGTAAACAGTCGAAAGTACGGTTTGTTTTGTATGACTGCGTGGTATGTGAATATATCTCAATAAAATGAAGATAAAAAAAAACAAAACCCAAAAAAAAAAAATGAAGTAATTTAGATGAATAAAAAAATTAATTACCTTAAAAAAAAAATGCTGTGTTAAGTTTTTTAGATTGAAACATTAAAATTTTACTATATAAAAACATTGACCCAAAAATGTTGCATCAATAGAGATGATTTCTTTATAGTTTGAGTATTAAAACTGAGGCATTCTACTAAAAACATTAAAAGGGTACATTCTGTGGGGTATGCCTGCATGTGCTTATATTGCTTGACAATGCAGAGAAAAATTCTCTTTTCTCTTCACATTTGGAGTTGTCCTTGGGTAATGGTGTGCCAGGTTTTGAGGGGAGGCAGATAGCTGTTTGTCTAATGACTTCCCAATAATCAAAGAGGCTTCCCAAGAGGGAATTTTGGATGAAGCCCCATATAAAGAGGTAAGATGAGTTGCTTTTTACAGTATAGTTTTAAAAATTGGTATTATTTACTTAACTAGCATTAAAAGATATAGAAAATAATTGTTTTTAATAGTATACTTAGAGTAGACAGAGTCAAGGTGCAGAGCACGGTTAAAGGTGTTGTGTTTTGTTTGTGGAGTTTTTGTTTTGTTTTGTTTTCATTTTATGAATATCCCCCCATCCCCAACTCTAGTTTCAGTTAGGAAATAAATGGTGAATGCAGTAGAATAAAGCCTGCATTAGATAAGCCCCAATTATATTTATACTACATTTTATGATAGAAGGAAAACTAGAGTGGAATTCAATACAATAGGCAGAAATATGTATGTTACAATTTAAACTTTAATAATTAGAGTGTTGATCTTAAAAACTTTACTAACCTCTTAAGAAAAATCATTCTTTGGATGAGAAAAAGGTAGCTTTCCCTTAATATTATAGTGACATAATAGATTTTTCTGGATACAAACTTTGCAAAAGCTAAGTTGTCCTTCTGTGGTTTTTCCCTTCAAAATTCCTGTTTCCCTTTTGGAAAAGAAAATAATGCTTACTGAGTACTTTACTGTATGGTAGATATTGATCTAGATTTTAGTTGTTTTGCATTGTCTTGTTTAATGAAGCAGGTATCAAGTATTCTCATTGTGTAAATGAAGAAACGGTTTTGGAAAGGTCATACAGCTTACTGAGTCTCTAACATTCAAATATAAGCCTAATTTTGAAATCATTGTTTCTATGCTTATATGTAGGAGTGGGTTGGGAGAGTAAAATGTGGATTATCAAAAAGCCACAGAGCTGGTCTAGCTGAAAGAACCTGTAGCTATCAGTAATGGCCTCTGTTCCCTTCTAATCACATGGGCCTTGGGGTCTTTATACAGTTGTGAAAGGCAAGCATGAATTTAGTAATCCGTATTTCAGAATTAATAAGGTTCTAGTTCTACAGAGCTTTTGACCTTTGTAATGGAATTTAGTTAACATAAACAAAAGTGATGAAGCCCAGATAGTAAACAAAATTAGTCAGAAATTTGGCAGCCAACAGTAAGGTCTAGGTGTTAGGGCTAGAATAGAAAGGGAAAGAGATTGGGGGAGAAGAGAAGGGAAGTGGTGCATTCATACCTGTATAGAAAGAAACTACTTGTTTTTCAGTATAGAGATCGTCTTATTTAAAGGATACATCAAAAGACATTGATTTTTTTTTTTATTAAGTTCATGGCAAAATAGCAAACAGAAAAGAAGTGGCAGATTTTTCAAATGAAAATTTATAGCAGATAATGTAGTAGGCTATTTTTATCTTATAGTACTTTTTTTTAGTAAGAAAAGAGGGTGAAAGAGCAGCAGATGAGACATTATCAAGGCACTCACTGGTGAAATGTGTAATTAGTTGCACATTTATTGAATATTATGTTCAGGAGACCATAACAAACGAGATAAATACCATTCTAAGAAACTGCCCTTAGTCTCATAAGGTTTTAGGAGGTAAGGGGGAAAAAATCTTAAGAGTGAATGCTGTAAGGGTCCAGAAGAGATAAGTAGGGAAGATTTTCAAAGAGAAGTCTTAGGAAAGAGGAATAGGTATTACCAGAGATAGGAGGTAGTGGTGTGTGCAAAGTGATTACAGTTGGCAAACTGTAGGCATGGTTGTCTAGAGCAGAGAGTGCCATTAGGACAATGGATTTCATACATTTTTTAGCTGAAGAAACCCCTCAAATATGAAAGAGAAATGAAACTGTTTCAGTTGAAGCAGAATTTTAGGTCTTCAGGAATGTTATTTGAAAGCCATAACTATAGGACAGTAATGGGAGATTGGTTAGAACAGGCACAAAACGAATACATACCAAGTATTTCCTGTGTGCTAAGCTTAAATATCTCAATTAATTTTTGTAACAAGCCTGTGAGATACTGTTCTTCCATTTAGTAGAAGAAGAAACTGAAGCACATAGAAGTTTAATAGGTTACCCAGGGATTAAAACAAAACAAAACAAAACCAGACAGTAAATTACAGCATCAGGATTCAAATGTTGATCTCTCTGGCTCCAAAACCCATGCTCTTAGCTAGCATACTGAATGTGGAAGGCTTGAAGCTGCTCCAAGAATTTTGAACTTTATTTTGTAAGCCAAAGGCTTTTTTTTTTCAATCAAAGAAGAGGTGTTAGATTTTATAGGAAGAAGAGATAGTGAAAGATAATTTAATCTAAAACTCATTTTGCAGATGAAGAAATTTAGGTTTAGAGTTCCAAAATGTGTTAGTGATAATGCTGAAACCAGAACCACAATTTGCTGATTTGTAATCTCTTGGTTTTTCCGTCATACTAGTCAGGTATATGTGGTGGAAGTACAGTTACTAGTCTGGTCAAAGTATGTCTGAGGATAGAGATGGAATGCGATTTTAGAAAGTTGTCTGGGTATGAGTTGATTAGGGTTTGAAGGATGACAAAACAGCCAGAAGCACAGTACAGTCAGTTCATGCATGTATCTGACTAGGAAGCCCTTGTTCACTTAGTTTTACTGTTTACTAAGTGCTTGCACATGGATTCTCTGGTTTAAATCCTTATTGAGGTATGAGTAAATTGTCATTCTGAGAGAGAATTTTCCCAAGGTCTTACAGCAAATAATGGTAGAATCATGGTGCCAGAACATATGACATATTGAATCAGTATGTCATAATGTGCCTAAGATGTAAGTTGTGACTCACATCTTTCTCCTGGAGATACAGGATGGTGATGAGAAATAAAAGTACTACAGAATTGAAATGGGCAGTAGTTATTCTGGCCAAAAAAAAAAAAAAGGCGCTACCTCTGAATGTGATATTTTTTTTCTTATGGTAGTTGAGGTGGTCATATATAATCTTGATGATTAGTATACATTTGTGTAAATTCACTAGGAACTTGAGACTAGATTGAGTATTAAGAACCTTGGACGCTCTTTAAGCCCACTTGGCAGGTCAACTCACTACCCTCCCCCCTACATGTGACATGACACCCAACGGTGTAAATCTCCCTTGCAACATGGAGTAAGGGAAAGTTTATTCTGGTGATGAATGCACAAATGTATGATGGTGCTGTTAATCATTGATTGTACACTGTGAATGACTGTAAGGTGTTTGAATATATCTCAATAAAACTGTTAAAAAAAAGTAAATGAACAATAGGGGGAGGAGGGGAATGGGATGTTTTGGATGTTCTTTTTTATTATTTTTATTTTATTTTTTTGGAGTAATGAAAATGTTCAAAGATTGTGGTGATGAATGCACAACTGTATGATGATACTGTGAACAACTGATTGAATGATTGTACCTCAATAAAATGGCATTTAAAAAAAAAAAAGAACCTTGGCCAAATTTTTAGGGATGGTAATTGGACTCCAGGGAAAAAGGAAATATTGTATCTTCTGCTTTATACTAAAATTTCCTCCTTGATTTCTTCTTGTACTCTATATTCCTCTTCCTTGGCATTTTAAATATTCTGCCTGGTATAATTTGTGTTTTTTTGTGTGTCGTCTTTCCCCTATTTAGACTATAAGCTCCTAAAGGATGGTAATTGCTATGCATTTATGTGTTCTCCATTGTTGGTTTTTAAGAAATTTTTATTCTGCATTTATTAAATGTGCCAGGTCTTTACCTAGTCTTAAGAGTTTAAAGATAAAAGAGGTACAGTCTTTACCCTCCAGAGGCTCATGTCTAATAGAAAGACATATATAACAAATGTAATGCAATATGAGGATCTTAATTGTGAAGTTAACGTACAGTGGGGACTTACAAATAGCTACCAAACAGAAATTATAGATGAAATCCAATGGGAGCCTAGATGAAGGGAACGAAGAACATAGGTACCTATTGGGGTGGGGTAGTAACTTACACAGTTGAGGCAGACAGTATGTGAGACTAGAAAGTGGTGTGAGCTGTGGCTTTGTCTAGAGAAGAATAACTGCAACTCAGTTTCTGTGTATTGTTGCCATGTAGGAATGTAGTTTCAGTGTTGCCACATCCTCTGAATTTTTAAAAAGAAATCAGCAATCCAAACTTTTCTGTGAAATTTCCTAGTTGATAAATGTCGGTGCAAAGTTTTAAGATAGTATAGGATAAACAAAACAAATACAAGACCTGTATTTGACCCACAGGTCATCTGGAATTTGACCTAGGTTTACATCCCATCTCCACAATTAGCTAGCAATGTGACCTTGCTATACCTTTAGTATACCCATATTTTTAGAAGATTTGGGGATTGTTTTGGCAATTAAACATAGCATGGATGGTTTATGTACCTGTATACTATCTCATTTTCCTCTCCAATATGTGGAGTGGAGGATATTGCCACTTAAAGAGATTGAGAAACTTAAATGTTTATCCATGGTCAAACTGCTAAGGACAGGATCTGTGTTTATAGCACAGGTGTGACCTCTAATCCAGTGCTTTTTCCGTTAGACTTATGGTTCTGAAACCTTAGCATCAGAATCGCTTTGGGTGCTTGTTTAAGAAGTAGGTTCCCAGCTTGTACAGTTCAACAAGCCTGGGCTGGGATTCAGGAAATTGTATTTTAATAGGAACACTCTTATCCCCACCATCCCCACCCCCAATAATTCTGATGCAGTCGGAATGGACCACAGCTAGGAAAACATTGCTTGATGATGAGAGTTAAAAAAATCATCAGTATCTTGTGCATTAAACAAAAAGCACGATGATTAAATATCCACACCTGAACAAGTTTGATTTCCACTATGAATATATTCATTTTTTTCACTCAACAAATAACTTTTTAATTTAGTACTACTCTGTGCCAGGTACCGTGTGAGGTATTCAGGGTACAAACATAAGTAAAACTCGGGACACGAAAGTGTTATCCATCTTTTTGGTTTTTTGTTATTTTTTTTTTAATGAAGGACCTTCCCACCACCCTCTTTCTCTAAGCTCCATGTTTTAGACTATTTTGCCCTCAAATCATATTTATTAAGTTGGCTTTCCCATTAAAAAAAATTAGTCGATTTTAGCTTAACGTGATGGTTAGCATAAAACAGTCTTCAGAGAGTCAGTATAATTTTAACTATTAAACAGTCTCATCTCTGGTAAAAACTTTTTTTTTCCTTCTCAATTGAAAGTACCTCATGAGTTCCCTCTGTTACCTAATCTGAGGGCTTTCGGGATCTCATGTCATCCTGGATGAGATAGCGTTTCTAGCCTTAACATTCGGGTTCCATAACTCTTTGACTAAATAAAGCTTTTTATCTCATCTCTATCTCTGTTTATTGATGTATTAGGTTATATTGGTTAAAATTGAACTATTTTATCCCAGAAAGCCAGCTCTGACTCTCTGGAAAGGTGGAAGGATAGAATTTCCTTTAGGTCACAATTAATCTTTTGTGCCCTTAGAGGACAGCTAGCTGTATTTGAAAATCAAGTCAATCTAGTTGTTGCATAAGTCACTGAACATGCCATGGCAAGAATAAATTTTAGTTTTTGTTGTATTAGATAATTTGAATTCTGTTCTGAGTAGAAATAAGTAGATTTAAAGATGTCAAGTCAGGTTCTTGGTCTTTATCAGTTTAATAGCCTTTTGGAACTGGATTTTGCTTTTAGTGTAGGGTCTGTCTTTAAAGCCAGCTTGAGAGATTTTTAAACTGTTCAACTCGTTTATGAATTGGCTCCACAAATGTTCTGTTTTCTTCCTCCGTAGTGTCAGAAGTTCGGGTTAATAAGGTTTTATTATTTTGTTTAGTTATAGGTAATTCACGAGGTGTAGGACTTTGTTTTGTTCACTGCTACATGCTCAATGCCCAGAACAGTACCTGGTAGAACTCAGTAAATATTTGTGGTTACATGAATCTTTGTAAGGACAAGGGCAGCATATATAAAATGTGGTTTTTACATCTGTTGCTAATCCAAACAGGGTTTTAATCATTTATGAATCTTGTTCATTTCTAATTTATTTCTAAAGGGAAGTCATCTGTCTTCTCTTTCTGAAATGGGATTGATTACAAGATTTATCTTGCCCAATTTTCCTTTAATATTTTTTCCTCAATCATTCTATTTGTGGTTTATCTTTTTAAAATAGTGTTGTACTGCAATCCAGTTCTTTGGTCAGTTTTGTAGAATATCCTTACTGTTTTAAAATCAAAACTAGTTCTCAGGAAAAGGGTAGCTATAGGTGATCAGTAGATTTTTTGGCCTTATTCTCTTTTCGGTTATGATAACTCATAAGGCCTTCCCGTTTTAGCAAGAGCTGCATATATGACATTCTGGCTCTGTCATTGTAGAAATAAAAATTCCTTTTAAAATAGAGAAAGTGTATTTCCATTTAAGTTTTGATTTAGAACATATGGACATCACTTTTTTTCCATCACATGAATATATTGGTATTGGCACTTTCTAGATTTGATATATATTTTCTTCTTTTCTCTTCCTTTTCCACTAGATAACAGTCATAGTGTCTATAGGTCTTTCTCTGCGGATGACAGTTTCTTTTAAGGGAGAGTTTTTAGTTTTCTAGTTGAAGTTGCCTCCTTTGGAGTGAAATGAAAAACAAAAATGTTCTTGATAATTTAACGGATTCTAAAATAATATTTGCCCCCTTTGAAGCAACCGAAAAAGAGAGAACTTGGGGTTTAGGGCATTTTATTTTAAAAAGAAATTTAGTTGTAAAGAACATCGTATCAGTAAACATTCTGTTGCTACGTACCTTTTGAAAAATAATCACTATATGTTGTTAACTGAGGTACTCCAAGTGGTGTTCTTCATGATAGAATTTATCATTAAAAGCAAATAAATTAAGGGGGATTCTTTTTTTTTTCTTTTTCCTTTTTTTAATACTGCAGCCTCTTGCTTTGTATCAGTCAGTGTTTTTTCCCATTGTAGTTTTTCCTTAGTCTGAAGTCTTTTTAATTATGGAAAGAAATTACTCCTTGGCCTAGGCAATAAAGTCACCTTTAGATTGCTTTGAAAGTCAGACTGTTTATTTTCAGTGAGTTACCTCTGCATGGACTAATGGTAAATGTAACATCCCTTTGATGCTACTTTCTCTGGTGCTCCTGGTCTCCTTCAAAGTTTGGCTTTGTTATATGCAGAAGGATGTTGGCAGGTCTGGAAAGACCTCATTAAAAGAAAACAAGATTCTAAGGAGAGCCACTTAAGGAGTTTTATCATTCTTAACAGAAGTCAAATGCACTCTTTTCTAAGCACTGAAGATCTAAGGTTGTTTTCTAGACCTCTCATATTTTTTTAGAGAGGTCTTGAGGACATTCCCTCCCCCCTCCTCACAGTTCTTTAGAGATGAAGCCGATTACTTGATCACTGTCCAGTTGATCTGATTGAGTCTTTAATGTGATTTCTTTAAGGAAAAGTCCCACCTTGGGCCCTGAATACTGATTTATAGAAAGAGTAATTGAAAGAGATTGGAAGCTAGTGTTAGTTCTCTCTTGAAACTGGCACCTTCTCCCACCCCCTACACTATTGAAGAGTAGAGATTGTTCATGTTCTTAAGTAGCAGTATAAAAATCTCATACCCTGGTCTGACCAGTATGAAAATAACTGCTGAAGCACAAAAAATTCTCCTCTGTCCCCAACTGAAATTGGGGGAGGGATGAAACCCAGTTGTTACTTTAGCCCATCCTGTCTGCCTGCTAGAAGGCCTATTTTCTCCCCTAATGGTTTCTGCCTAACAAATGGTATTTCTTTTTTACAGCATTATGATCCTGGACTTGTTGTGGTGATGGTAAACTTAGCAGTGGTAATTTTTTATTTTCAGACTGAATTACTCCTTTTGTCATCAGTGCACCAATATGTTAGGCTTACTTTCTCTGTTGTAGCCTTCATCCTTCTGCTTGGTCTTTTTCATTTTCCTTTCCTTTCCTTATGCAACTTGTCTGATCATTGTTCATTAAAGGGTAATGTTAAGAAGGGATGTATCTGTTTGTGTTAGAATTGCCAAAATAAAAATCAGTTAAAACATGAAATTCTAATACTGTAAAAACTTGATTTCCCCACAATGTAATGGGCACTAGCACTTGCTACTGCAATTTATAAATAAATTAAAACAAACTTTGACTGCCTTAGAAGGCAAAAGCACTAATTCAGAGTTTAAAAACAGGGGTTTACAGAGGAAATGAATTTGTGCCAAAACTTTCTTGATTCTTGCAAAATAAATTCTGATAGGCCAAAAAGGATACCAAAACAAAAAAAGTAAATTCTTTCAACATTTGCTTTCAATTAAATTACTTCATTGGACCGTTTGTTTATACCAGTAAATCCCTGATTGAGACGTTATGAAAGTGATATTGCACCTAGGAAGTCATTTTTATAACATGTCTTTAATTTGGTCCTTTTGCTAAAAATTGCAGTCACTGCTTATTTATTATACCATTGGGCATAAGGTAGTAATACATTTTCATTTAACTGACAGTCTTTGATAGCATCTTTAAAAAAGGCTGTATTCTACAACTTTTTTTCTTTTTCTTTTTTTGGCTGGCATGAGATGCTTATTTATTAAACATTTTTGAAATTATGATGTTGCTAATTATCTCCCTATTTGTTGTTTAAAAACAATAATGGAATTTTGGTGTTAAGTAGTTAAACTTTTGAATTTGCTTTTCATTACTTCTTAAAGATGAAAATCAACTCCAAAGATAAGAGAGCAGCCAGCTACAAGTGGTTGCCTGTCATTTGGAAAACAGTTTCTTCTTTTTATTCCGGAACCAAACCCAGTCATGATCATGGCTTTTTTTTTTTTTTTTTTTTTTTTTAGTTTGTTTTTCGTAATGGCTCAGATTTAGCCTGACAAAACTCAATTTTTAGCCCAAAGGTATAATATATATATGTGTGTATAACAAAAACAAACAGAAAAAAAAATTGTTTATACCAGACTGAGTGAAATGATGAGGGAAGTAAATATTGTGTTTTTTCACTAAAGGTGTACAACGGATAAGGTAAGTCCTCTTTTCAGTGGGCTTACATCACAATAAACAGCGCAAGTTGTGATGTAAAACAGCTGTGGTAGTAAAGTGCTTGTCTGCCCCATTTTGCTTTGTTTGGCTGGTTATGAGTGGATTAAATATACATTTTTTAAAAATCTTCAGCATAGATTGATTAGTTTAAAGTCAGTTTTCTTCGCAACTAGTCCTTTTCACAGCTTACCGATTGCCGCAGCCAGTGTTAAACCCATTCTGGGAATGGGAAATGAAACCTCAGAGCACCAGTTTAAAAGTAAAACTGCTCTTTGCCCCTAAGGGCGACTAACTGTTGCTTTTTGTTTAAGTGTTTCACAGACTCATTTAATCATAAAACATCTTTTTGAAAACAAAACAAAAAATTAAGCATACTGACTTTCATGCAGTTATAGAGTTTTTCTGCCTCATGTTTGAAAATGTACTGTTTTCATTAAAGCATGTCAGTTGAGATAGTACCAGTTTTAAAAGTGTATGTTGGGGGATGTCAGTGGACATTAAGAGTGAGTGATACTTAATGGAATATTAATATTTGGGGTTCTTTTTTAAAAGGAAATTTTAAAGTTTTTAAATTTTAAACCTCCTGGTGCTATTGCTTAGAAGTGCTTTTCATTATTTGTCAATCTTCTATATTAATCTGGAATTATCCCCAACTGGAAGATCAATCAAGGTGGTTAGTTGGGTTTAACTGGGAGAGGTAGTTTTGGGTGTAAGCTGTGAGAATGGCTTGTGTTTGGTTCACTGTAGCTTTCTGGTCTCTGCACTCCAAGGCAAGATCTCTAACCACCCAAACCCAATGTGTAAAGTAAGCTGTTGGTTTGGCTTTGCATCTAACCTTGATTATGTGTTCCTATTACAGGAAGAACAGATCCCATACCAATTGTTGTCAAGTATGATGTCATGGGCATGGGTCGCATGGAAATGGAGGTAAATTAATTTTATTAGCTCACTTGTTTTATAGTATATTTAAAAATGACATTAATTCCAAATTCATATGTCAGTACAAAAATGTACTTATTATATGGAATGTAGTTTAATATTTTTCTTTGGACAATTTTGAAATATGTTTTACTTTCTCATTTAGTGCTACCTCTGAGGCAGGTAGGTAGTAAATAATGCCCATTTTTAACGGGGGCATAAAGAAGTTGTAATTTGCTAAGGTTATGTAGCAAGGCAAGATCAGAATTACATGCAGACTCTGGTACTTTGTTTCAGTAGGCAGCGTTGCTCAACTCTTAAAATATTTGCTGCGGTAGAAGCTTTGCCCTCCTAGTGCTGTGTATAGCTGTCATCTATGATAACTCATTTTTTATTGGCTAAAATATTATTCCCATTGACTTAGTATCCTAGGGCTGCCATAACAAAGTACCACAACCCAGGTAGCTTAAAACAACAGAAATTTATGTTCTCTCAGTTCTGGAAGCTTGAAGTCCAAAATCGGGTGTCATCAGGCAATATTTCCTCTAAAGTCTGTAGGGAACAGTCTGTTCCATGCTTCTCTGTGGGCTTGCTAGCAATCCATGGCATTCTTCCCTCTGTCAATATCCCAGTATCCTTTTCTAATAAGGATAACAGTCATTTTGGATTAAGTGCCCATGTCTTTTTTTTTTTTCCTAATGCAAGTTTTTTGAGATATGCTCACAAACCATATAATCCATCTAAAGTATACAATCAGTAGCACGCAGTATCATCGTATATTTGTGCATTCATCGCCATAATCAGTTTTCAAGCATATTCATTACTCCAAAATACAGAAAAAAATATTCAAAAATTTTTTAAAAAAAGAAATTAAAAAAAAACACCCAAACCATTCCATACCCCTTATCTCATCTATTATTTATATATTTTATTACTCATCTGCCCATACACTGGTTAAAGGGAATGTCAATCACCAGGTTTTCACTATCACACGGTCACGTGATAACACCAAGAATCAAATTTATTGGATTACTGTTCAACATATTCAGGTATTGCCCATCTCATTTTAATTTACCTAATTCCACCTGTAATGATAAGGTCACATTCTGAGGTACTGGGGAAACAGTTCGATCCATAACACTCATTTACTCTTAATTCTTTAACTTTGAACATTGAAGTGAATTTTATTATCATCAACAAAAATGCCTGTTGGGAACCACTGGCATGAAAGAATTAATGACTTATTTTGCATGCTGTTTTATTTGGGGTGACAAATGAGGTAGCTGAGCAAAATACAAAAATTTTTAAGTTTCCAAACAATACTGTACTTGTGCAGATTACTTTTTCATAGCTAGTACTAGTGTAGTTCAGGATGTAAAATATACTGAATTACGTCTGTTCTTTGTTAAGCTCGATTATGCCGAAGATGCTACCGAACGGCGGCGTGTCCTAGAGGTGGAAAAAGAAGACACAGAAGAATTAAGACAAAAGTACAAGGTACTTAAATGAAACCATTCTTGTGCATGGGGTGCTCCCATTGAAGGAGAGAGATTCATTTTTGGTGAAAAGGATCTCTGTTAACCATAACACTTGTTTGTATTTGGTGGTGATTAGTAGTAGATCCTAGATTTATGTTACTTTCCTATTGCCTCTCTAAAAACTATGGAATAGAGGTAATACCTATTTCATACCTCTCTTGGGAGGATTATGTTAGTGTTTGAAAACAAATTGCCTGGCACATAGTAGGTAGTCAATAAATATTTAAATAGCATTGAAAATTGTTATTTAAGAGTTCTTTGAGAGCTTGACAGCTATTGATAAGGCTTTGCTTTTATTTTTTTTTAATGGGTGAAGTATTTTAAAAATAAACAATTTTTTAAAATTTTGTTGTTGTTAAACTCAGTTTGAAAGCAGAGGTTCATCTTGTCCTATGTAAGTATCAATTTGAATTTACTCTTTTAGTAGTTTCCTTTTTCAAGGGGATAGATAGGAAGAACTGCAGCTTAGAACATAAGTTAGCTTTCTGAAAGACTGACCAAGGAACATGCCTTTTGAAGTGTTGCAGTGTGCTCAGTCTCTACCATAAAATAATTAATTTTGAAGATAAGAAATAGTTACATTAAGATTATAGAAATTGATTTTGATCATGATACTTAAAGTGGGAAGGGAGAAAAGGGATTTATTTGTAAAAATCTGTTACATCATAAAAAAGAGGAGGAATAGAAGCAAAGCCACAATCCATAAATTGTGTGAGTTACCCAGGGATCTATAAGCAACCTTATAAAGTCTCACAACTACTTTGAACTGCCTATAAATTTAGCTAAGTATCTTGGATTCCCTAATTGATGAGGAAAAGGGGAAGGAGTAATGTATCAACTTGGGCCCATAAGAATAAGTTGTCACCTGGAAAGCAAGGATCTGTTAGTGTTAAGGCACATAAAAATTAGATATAAACTATCCAAGGACTTAAAGATGTTTGCTTGTGTTTTGAATTTGTAGTGCTATCTGGATTACTTTTAAGTAGTTATAGGTACTTACTGCAGAGGGAGTGAAAATCAAGAGTTGATATTAAATATTTTAAGATTGTAAATAATTCTAAATCAAGAAATTGACATTTTCCCCCTTTGTTGTTATACCTCAATCAGTGATGCAAAGGAACTGTAGGAAATAGTGACTGTGGGATGCAATTTATTTCTTTAATACAGTTTTATACTAGATGCCCTTCTCTTTCCTCTGTTATATGTGATGACTGAGCCACTTTGTTGCTTTTGTGGATTTTTTTCCTGGCTTGAAATACTGAATTTGAAAAATATATTAAATATGGTGCCTTTAATTATTCAAAGTCTCTTACCTAAGCACAATTATTATATTGCTTACAGCAGGCTATTATGTGTTTGCTAACTGTGGCAGCATTATTTGCCATTTTTTCATTGGGTGTCAGAGCTTATTTGATGTCATTGAGCAACTTGAGTCTTCCTGGGTTCCAGTATCAAATACCCTTCCTTTGTCACTAGTGAACCAGGGCATTTGTAAAAGTATTTGGTTTGGCTAAAAGATGGATTTTATCTTATTTAGGCATAAATTTTTGCAGAGGAGGTATGTGTTTCCTAATGCAAAATTGAAAGCTAAATTTATTTTTCTGTTCTTTTTCCAAAGCATCATAATTTTTAGTAAGTAACTTGGGATTCAGGTGACAAACTGTATATAAGTTTTGAAATCAAGATTTTTAAAAAGAAACTTCTTAAAAATACCCAAGAGTGGGCAAAATAATGAGTTCTCAGGCTAAAATCTAATGAGTTAAATTGAGCAGTGAAATTGTTTTGCTCTGAGAGCATGACATTTGCCAAACGTGGCAAACATGAGAGATTTTGGTTTTCAAAGCCTTAGAGGGAATGTGGGAAAAAGTCTGGAGCTCTCTCAATGTGAAGAATGTAATAGATACTCCAAAGCTGGTGACCCCAAAGTGCTATGGTCTTAGTGCAATGATGAACAGCAAGTTAACCTGCCTCCCTTCCACTTTCTTGCAGAAGAACTAGAAGGAAAGTTATATTGGCTCTGAGCAGAGGTGGAGGCAGAAACCAACTCCTGAGACATTATAACCACAAGCCATTTATCACTTTGGATTTGAGACCCAAATTGACATAGCCTGGATAATTCAGAAAAATCTCAAGTTCAGAATTTAGTTTAAAGTGATCTCAGACTGGTGGTTTTCCCAAGCACGTGATAAAAAAAAATATAGATCTTTTCCAGAGGAATAATCCTTCTTCCTAGACCTCAAATACTTCCCACATTATATATATATATGTATGCATATGTGTGTGTGGGTATACTGAAAAGTATTAAATAGAATTTACTTAGATGAATAAAAGATAATTAAAATTAACAACTCAGTGGATAGGCTTAACAAATGAATAAATAAGCTCTAGAGAGAATTGGGAAATTGAAAAAGAAGTCATAAAAATTATATAGAATATAGCACAGAGAGACAAATTACTTGGAAATAAAAAATTTCAAACATATATGGAACATTTATTTAATTTTTCTTAACCATATCTGGGTCATAAACAAAATTTCCACAAATTTCAAAGAACTGGACTCAAGTTAATCAAGCCACAAAGCAATCAATTAAAAAAAGATAATAGGAAAAACTCCTATGTTTGGAAATTAAGAAACACATTTTTAAATAACCCACCAGCTACAAGAGATGAGATCACTGGTAAATGGGAAATACTTTGAAATGAAAGATAACAAAAATTCTTCAAGTAGAAACTTGTAGGTTAAGCTAAAGCAGTATGGTACTTGATAGCAAATACATATCCATAAATATTTATCCTGTATTAGAAAAAAAAGAAAAGCTGAAATAAATGAGCCAAACATTCATTTCAGGAAGTTAGTGAAAGAAAAGCAAAATAAAGAATCTAAAGGGAAAGGAATAATAAAGATAAAAACGAATGAAACAGTAAATAAGCATACAATATAGCCAATAGTTCTTTGACATACTTGTGGTGATGTTAAGAAAAAGACATAGAAAGCCAATATCAATAATGTTAAAGAGATCAACATTGCAGATGCACCAGACATTAAAAGATAAGATGGAAATATTAGGATTTAATGTCCTGGTATTTAATAATGTCCTAATATGTCAGTAAATGTGAAAATTAATAATTTAAATAGTGGACAAATTCCTAAAAAAAAATTACATGCTAAAATGAACTCCAAAAGAAATAGAAAACCTGAATAATCCTATAGCTATTAAATAAATTGAGAATATAGGGGAAAAAATCTTCCATAAAGCCCAAATGATTTCAGTAGTGAGTTCTGTCACAATTCACAGAAGAAATAACTTCAATTGTAACCATCAACTCCTGATCTTCCAGAGAATTCATAAGATAATGAAACACTCCCAGCTCAAGAAGAGGCTCATATAACATTGATGCTAAAACCTGACAAGGACAGCATGAGAAGGATAATTTTGTATATGCCATTCTCATTCATAACACAAATGAGTATCTTAAACAAAATAGTAACAAACCGAAACCTATTAGGATACATTATGACCAAGTTGATCATGTTATCCTAGGAATGCAAGATTTATATAATGTCAAAAGTGAATTTCTATAATCAAGCACATTAAGAGACTGAAAGAAAAAATTACATAATTGTCTCAGTAGAGTAAAAAAAGCTTTTTATAAAATTCAAGATCCATTCATGACAAAATGTCTTACCAGCTTGACAAAGAAGACTTTCTTTAACTAGATCGAATGCCTACAAAACCCATATAATATGTAAACATCACAATTAGGCAACATTGAATGCTTTCCTTTTGAGATGGGGGCTATATAAAAGGGATGTCTGCTGTTACTGTTTCTGTTTTATGATTGAGTTACTAAGCAGCACAGTAAGACATGGGTAACCAGCTAAGCAAGCAAATAAATAAAGATATGAGAGATGACAAAGAAGAAATACAAATATTATTGGTTGCAGGTATAATTATGTACCTAGATGTGCAAAGGAATCTATAGATAAATTACTAGAATTAATAACAGATAAGCAGGATGCTAGATACAAAATCAAAAATTTAGATTTGTATATCTTTATATTAGCAACAAGAAATTAGAAAATGAAGTTTATAAAAATGTTACTATTTGTAACAGCTTAAAAATATATGATGCTACCACATGACCCAGCAATTCTACTTTTTGGTGTCTATCCAAAAGAATTGAACGCAAGGACTCAAACAGATATTGTACACCAATGTTCATAACAGCATCATTCACAAAGCCAAAAGGTAAAAGCAGTCCGGGTGTCCATCACGAGACATATGGATGAACAAAATGTGATTTATCCATACAATGGTATATTATTCAGCCATAAAAAGAAATAATGTGCTGTTACATGTTACAACATGGGTGAATCTTGAAGAAGACATCATGTTGAGTGAAATAAGCCAGACACAAAAGGACAAATAATTACATGATTTCTCTTATAACAAATACTTAGAATTAGCAAATTCATAGAGACAGAAAGGCAGAATAGTTGTTACCAGGGGTGGGGATAGGGGTAATGGGGAGTTATTGCTTAAATGGCTGTGAGTTTCTATTTAGGATGATGAAAATGTTCTGGAAATAGTGGTGAAATTTACCCAATATTGTCAGTGTACTTAATATCATAGAGTTGTTCACTTAAGGATGGTTAAAATGATTTTTTTTTTTTTTTTTTTTTTTAGCAATAAGAAAAAATGTTAAAAAGAAAAATAACATGTCATACAATACAATATACTACTAAGGACAGCAAATAACACCACTACCAAGAATCCCATATTACTCCCCTATATCCCTTTCTCATATACATTTAGCAATGGCATATTGCCTTTGTTACATTTAATGGAGGTATATTACAATGTTACTGTTGACCATAGACTCCAGTTTGCTTTGATTATGTTTTTTCCTGAATACCATCCCTTTTTCAAATTTCTACATGGTTGACATTCATTTGCTTTCCCACATGCAAAAACATTTTTATATGTGTATATTTAGTAACAGTCATTGGCCACTCCAGTTTTTGCCACGTTATACAGTCCCAGTCTTTATCATCTATCGTTACCTCTGGTGTCATACATTCTCCTATCCCACCTCTTTCAGCTTTACTCACAGACATCTTTGTTCAGTGTACTTACAATACCGTGCTACCATCACACAGCATTATGCTATCTATTTCTGGATCTATGCGATCAATCCTAAACAGGTTAAAATGATTTTTATATTAGTATATTTTAGCACAATTTTTAAAAAGTTTTTTTAAAAAACAAAATAGCATTAGGAATAGATCTAACAAGAGATATGAAAGACTTAATGGCAAAAATTCTAAACTATTGATAGGCATTAAAGAACAGTTGAATAAAAAATGAGATGATTTGTTCATGAATTAGAAAACTCAATATTTTAAAGATGTCTGTTCCCCCCATTTTTGTTACATATTCAGTGCAGTCCAGTCAAAATCCCAGTAGAATTTAGTGTGGAGTTTGACAAACTGATGCCAGAAATTATACAGAAGTACAAAGGGCCAAGAAAGCAATCGTAAAGAGCTAAAAGATAGAAGGACTTGCTTTATCAACTTCCAGAACTTCTCATAAAGCTGTAGTAATTAAGGCAATGTGATTTTGGCACAAGGTTAGACCAATGGAACAGAACAAAGTGCCCAGAAACAAACCCTTTACATATTTTGGCACTTCATATAACAAAGATGATATTACAGATCAGTGGAGGAAAGAATGAACTTTAATAAATGTTTTTGAGACAGTTGATTATTTATGTAGAAAATAATGATTTGGACCCCCTACCTCATACCATATATAATAATCAATTGTAAGTAAATTAAAGATTCAAATGATAAACCAAAAAAACATAAAGCTTTTAGAAGATAATGTAGAGAATTCTCTGTTTTAACTGTGCCTAACATACTATTTAACTCATTTTTCATTTCAGTGATGTTGCCCATAACATTTTTATGCAATTTTATTGAAATATATTCACATAACATACAATCCTCCAAAGTGTATAATCAGTTCACAGTATCGTCATATAGTTTGCATGCATCACCACAATCTTTGAACATTTTCATTAGTCCAAAAATTAAAATAAAAAAGAACATTGAGAACATCCCATTCCCCTCCTCCTCCCATTGTTCATTTACTTTTTTTAAAAGTTTAATTGAGATACATTCACACACCCTATATAGTCATCCACAGTGTACAGTCAACTATTCGCAAAACCATCATACAGTTGTGCATTCATCACCAGAATCAATTCTTGAACCTTTTCCTTACTCTAAAATAAAAAAAAAAAAAGAACAAAAAAGAACACCCAAAACTTTCCATCTCCTCTGTTCTAGTTTGCTAATGCTGCTGGAATGCAAAACACCAGAGATAGATTGGCTTTCATTAAAGGGGGTTTATTTGGTTACACAGTTACAGTCTTAAGGCCATCAAGTGTCCAAGGTAACATATCAGCAATCAGGTACCTTCACTGGAGGATGGCCAGTGGTGTCCGGAAAATCTCTGTTAGCTGGGAAGGCACGTGGCTGGCGTCTGCTCCAAAGAGCTGGTTTCAAAATGGCTTTCTCCCAGGACATTCCTCTCTAGGCTACAGTTCCTCAAAAATGTCACTCTTAGTTGCACTTGGGGTATTTGTCCTCTCTTAGCTTCCCTGGAGCAAGAGTCTGCTTTCAATGGCTGTCTTCAAACTGTCTCTCATCTGCAGCTCCTTTACTTTCTTCAAAGTGTCCCTCTTGGCTGTGGCAAGCTTGCTCCTTCTGTCTGATCTTATATAGTGCACCAGTAATTTAATTCAGACCCACCCAATGGGCGGGCCAACACCTCCATGGAAATTATCTAATCAGAGTCATCACCCACAACTGGGTGGGGCGCATCTCCATGGAAACACTCAAAGAATTACAATCTAATTAACACTGATAGGTCTGCCCACACAAGATTACATTAAAGATAATGGCATTTGGGGGGACATAATACATTCAAACTGGCACACCCTCCATCCCACCCTATTCTTCATCTAATTTTTATCCCCATTTTTCCAACTCCTGTCCGTACACTGAATACAGGGAGTGCGAGCCACAAGGTTTTCACAATCACATAGTCATGCTGTGCGAGCTACATAGTTATATAATTGTCGTCAAGAATCATGGTCACTGAGCTGTAGTTTGATAACTTCAGGCATTTCCCTCTAGCCATTCCAATACACCAAAAATTAAAAAGTGATATCTATATAGTACATAAGAATACCCTCCAGTGTGACCTCTAGACTCTGTTTGAAATCTGTCAGCCACTGGTCAGCCACTGTCCCCCTTTTGGTCAAGAAGATTTTCTCAGCCCCACAGTGCTGGTTATCCATAACATTTTATTAATAAAATTGTCAAGGAAAAATTGATAGAACTATACAGTGAATACCCATATACCTACCACTTATATTCTTCAATTAACGTTTTTCCTTGTTTTATCACATTAATGATTTTGTAAAACCATTTTGAGAATGACTTTCAAAAACATTTTCTCTGATTCTTTTTCCAATCCACTTGTTCTACCCCCCGCCCCCATTTCTTTCTGACACTTGGAACGTTCTTATTTTATAATTTCTTTCAAGTCTTCTATGATCTGTAATTCTTGATATGTATTTTTCTGGTTTATTTCTTCTCCTGACTTTCTCACAGCAGTTTGTCTCCTTGTGTTGTTTGCAGTTTTTAATTGGCATCTCATCCTCTGAGGGAGTTCCTCATATCTTGGATTTTAGATGGATTCCTGGGATACTTCCATATGTACCTTTGCTGGAGCTCCATGTTTTTCACTGGATATGAAACTATTTTCAAATGTTAATACCTAAGCTAAGGATTCCTGCTATGAGTAGAAAATGTAAATTCTTTAGGTTTCATGAGTGCCTCAGATCTGAAATTCCAACTTCTTTTACATGGCTCTTTCCATTTATATACTGGTAGATGGTTACTTTCTTAGTGCTTTCAGGAGTCAGAGGACAGTGAAATAATGGAGTTTTTCTAGTCTCCATTTCAGGGAAGGAAACAGCCCTTTATATCTCTTGAGCTTTTTTCAGGGAGAGCTTAGTTAGCATTCTACCATGTAGTGTCCTGAGGTTTCAACCTTAGGCATCCAGGAATTACCCTTTCTTATTTTTGAGCTCTCTGTTTAATCCAGAATTATATCCAAAAATTAATGCATAAGGGAATTTAAGCTCTTTACAGAACTTGTATGAGGGGAAATGTAGCAGAAGCCAAACATGGATGAACTTACATTTTGCTAACAGAAAGATTTAGACGTGTCAGGTCACGTATTGCATAATTCCATTTATATGAAATGTCAAGAATAGAGAAATCCATAGAGACAGAAAGTAGATTAATGGTTAATTAATTAATTAATTAATGGGAACTGCTACTAAAAGGTACAGAGTTTCTTCTTAGGGAGATGGAAATACTTCAGATTTAGATAGTGCTGTTGGTTGTACAATACTGTGATTGTGCCAAAAGACAATAAATTGTCTGCTTTAAAGTGGTGAATTTTGTGTTATGTGAATTGTAAATCAATAAAAAGAAAATGTACCAAGCATACCATTTGTTGGGATTAATGACATTCACAATGTTGTGGTACCTTTACCACCTTATTAAAACTCTCTCATGTCCCCAAACAGAAACCGTACACCCAATGTGCATTAACTTCCCATTCCCCCTGCCCTGCACCCCTGGCAAGTTGTACTCGAGTTTCTGTCTCTATCAGCTTGCGTGTCCTCTGATATTTTCTTTGTAGTTACCATGGGAACTTAAATGTAACATCCTAAATCCTTAACAATCTTGTTTGCTTTGATACCAATATAACTTCAATAATACATACAAAATATGTTGCTGTAACCCTCCGTTCACTTCTCCTTTATGTAGTTCTTGACATAGATTACATGCTTACACATTATGAGTCCAAACCACGGATTTATCATTACTTTGTTTGCATTTGCCTTTTAGATACTGTAGGAAGTAAAAAGTGGAGCTACAAACCAAAAATACAGTATTACTGACATTTATATTTACCCTCTTCATTCCCCTTAGTGAAGATCTTTATTTATTAATGCAGCTTCATTCTATTGTCTGTTGTCTTTTCCTTTCAACCTGAAGAACTGTCTTTAGCACCTCCTGTAGCCCCGGTCTAGTGCTAACAAACTCCCTCAGCTTTTGTTAATGGGGGAATGTCCTAATCTCACCCTCATTTTTGAAGACAGTTTTGCCAGATATAGAATTCTTGGGTGGCAAGTTTTTGCTTTCAGCACTTTAAATATGTTGTCCTACTGCCTTCTTGCCTCCACAGTTCCTAAGAGAAACCAGCATTGAATCTTACCGAGGTTTCCTTGTATGTGATATGTTGCTTCTCTCTTTTGGCTTTTAAGATTCTCTCTTTATCTTTGGCATTCATCAGTTTGAGTATAATATGCCTCGGTGATCATTTATTTGGGTTGATCCTGTTTGGAGTTCATTGAGTATCTTGGATGTATATTCTCCTGTCTTTCATGAAATTTTCGGAGTTTTTACCCATTATTTCTTTGAATATTCTCTCTGTTCCCTTTTCTTTGTTCTCCCACTGGAACTCTCACAATGTATATATTTGTACGTTTAACCTGTACATCCCACAGGTTCCCCTGGCTCTGTTCGTTTTTCTTTCTCAGACTTTTCCCCAGACTGGATGATTTCAATTGTCTTATCTTCATGTTCTCTAATTCTTTCTTCTGCCAGCTCCAGCCTGCTCTTGAACCCCTTTAGGGAATTTTTAATTTCTGTTACTATGGTCTTCAGCTCTGTTTGGTTCCTTTTCATAATTTCCTTCTCTCTATTGATAATCTCTTTGTGCTCATCTGTCATTTTCCTGATTTCCCTTAGTCCTTTGTCCATGTTTTCCTTTAGCTCTTTGAACATATTTAGGACTCAAACGTCTTTGTCTAGTATGTCTCAGGTAAAATCTTCCTCACTGATGGTTTCTAATGCTTTACTCTTCTTGGTCTAGGCCATTGGTTTCTGTTTCTTTGTAAGTTTTGTAATCTTTTGTTGAAACCTGGACATTTTGATATTTTAATGTGTTGTCACTGGAATTTAGACTCTGAGGTATCTGTTCCTTAAGCTTATATCCAGTTAATATATGACAAAGCATTCCTTGAATGGTAGGAGCTAACAAAAAAAATTTTAAGGAAGGGAGAAAAGAAAACAGTTTTCTCATTTCTCATGGATTGCCCAGTGTCAGCACCCTCCTTCAGGTTTATCCATACATCCATTGAGTTTGGAGAATACATTCAGGCCATACCTATTGTTTTGGGCACATGTGTGTGGCCCTAGGAATTCCTCCATTTACCTGGTTCTGAGTGTCCCCTCTTCCCTAGGAAATGGTTTCCTCATGGTCCCAAGCACTGCAACTGTATGTCTTAACAGCCAGCCATCCCTTGCCCCCAGGCAGCCACGACTTGACTCTCTTCCACAGCTTTCTATGGGAGGGCTCAGTGAACTGCCTTCTACACACAAGGCAGGTTCTTTTTTTTTTTTTTTTTTTTTTTTCCCCATCCCCTCCTTTACTTCTCTTTTATGCACATATTTTTTTTTTTTTTTTTTTTTTTTTTTTTTTTTGGGTTTTATAAAAGGGGGTTTATTTGGTTACAAAGTTACAGTCTTAAGGCCATAAAGTGTCCATCAACAAAGGGTACCTTCACTGGAAGATGGCCAATGGTGTCCGGAAAAATATCTGTTAGCTGGGAAGGCATCTGGCTGGTGTGTGCTCCAAAGTTCTGGTTTCAAAATGGATTTCTCTGGAGGAATCCAGGATGTTCCTCTCTAGGCTGCAGTTCCTCAAAAATGTCACTCTTAGTTGCTCTTGGGGTGTTTGTCCTCTCTTAGCTTCTCCAGAGCAAAAGTCTGCTTTCAACAGCCATCTTCAAAACAAGGCAGGTTCTGAGATGGCAACTCCTTCATGCCTTCACCAGACAGGCTGGGCTAGATGTACATGCTCCCAGTATGTGCACAAGGGTTATTCTGCTCCTTCCAAAACTGGGGCCAGGTATCCATACTAGGATCTGGTGATGTATGGGGTGGGCCATCCAGGGTGACACAAGATCCTCCCTCTTTCAAGTAGCCTTTTTCTTGATTTGGCACTTTCCGTGTTGCTGCAGTCCTTTAACTGTTTTCTTTGAGAAAGATGTTTCTGCCAGTTCTTGCTGGTTGTTCAGAGCTTCTATCGGGGGATGGAGCCCTGAAGGTCTCACTCCTCCATCTTGATTAGGACAGGTTGTCATTCAAGTTTAAGTATTTTCTTGTTTAGTATTATCTCTTCTTTGACCTGAGTTATTTAGAAGTGTTTCTTAATTTTCAAATATGTGACTGGTGTTTTTCCGTAATTATTTTATAATTGGTTTTTATTTAATTACAGTGTGGACAAAGAATAATGCCAGTCATTGAAATATTTTGAGGCTTGCTTTAATGTGATCAATTTTCTTAAAATGTCTGTGTTTTCTTCAAAAGAATATATATTCTCAAGTTGTTGGGTGCAGCGTTTTACACATTCCATTTGCTTATGTCTGTTTATTGAAATTGTTTGAATTAGCTATATCCTTAGTAAATTTTGCTACCTCAGTTTTATTTGGTTAGTGTATTTTCTGGTATAGCTATTCTCCCATTCTTTTACTTTTAGCTATTTATTCCATGCACTTTTGCTTTAGAAATGTTTTATAGTCAACATTTTATTGGATTGTGTCTGGTTTTTCTCTGGTCTCCCAATCTCCTTTCTTCTCAATCTCTTAATTGGAGCATTACGTTTAAAGATAGTTAATGTTAATTCTGATATACTTGTATTTAAATCTATGTTATTTTGTCTTTTCTTTTTGTCCTTTTTTGTTAGTTTGTTTCTGCATTCTTTTGGATTATTATTTTTAACATTCTTTTTCCTCTCCATTAAATTGTGAATAGTATCTGTTGTTTTAGCTATTACCGTAGAAATTACAATGTGCATGCCTAACTTATCAAATTCTATATTAATCAGTTCTTTTTTACCTTTCTCATGGAAAATCCTGGAATATTTTAACTCCATTTTAAACCTCTCCTGTCTTGTATATTATTTTATCACATATTTTAATTCTTTTTGTTCTTTATTTAATTCTACAAGATACTGTTTTTTTTTGTTTTTTTTTTGTTTTTTAGTAACTAGCATTTATATGGATTTGGAAGTTTTACTCTTCCATAAAAACAGATTGGAAGAATGGGTTTAAAAACATACACACTCTTTTTCTTGGTGCCTCAACATGAAACTTAATATCTCCTTCCCAGCCACTGGCTGCCAGAAGCTCATTGAAGTGGATGATGAATATAAATTTTGAATATCTTATGAGAAGCGTATGGCCACAGAAGTTGCTGCTGACGATCTGGGAGAAGAGTGGAAGGGTTATATTGTCCGAATCAGTGGTGGAAACGACAAACAAGGTTTCCCCATGAAGCAGGGTGTCTTGACTCATGGCCATGTCTGCCTCTTATTGAGTAAGGGGCATTCCTTTACAGACCAAGGAGAACTGGAGAAAGTAAGTGCAAATCTGTTCGGGGTTGCATTGTGGATACCAATTTGAGTGTTCTCAAACCTGGTTAGGACTGATTGATACTACTGTGCCTTATCGCCTGGGGCCCAAAAGAGCTAGCAGAATCCACCAACTTTTCAGTCTCTTTAAAGAAGATGTCTGCTGGTATGTTGTGAGAAAGCCCCTGAACAAAGAAGGTAAGAAACCAGGACCGAACGCCCAAGATTCAGCTTGATGTTACTCCATGTGTCCTGCAGCATAAACATTGGCGTTTTGCCCTGAAGAAACAGCATACTAAGAAAAATAAGGAAGAGGCCACAGAATATGCTAAACTTTTGGCCAAGAGAATGAGGCCAAAGAAAAACACCAGGAACAGATTGCCAAGAGATGGAGGTTGTCCTCACTGAGTCCAGTCAAAAATAAGATTTTCTAAGAATAATAAATAAATAAGATCAGAAATGAAAAAAAAAAAAAAAATACCACCACATACACACAATCCAGTTAAATTGTATGATCCAGTTGATTGTAAAAGATTGCTTATTGCATGTTGAACTTTTCTTTGGTAATTACATCTCTTCTCCCTGAAATACTACTTCGAAATTTCTTTTAGTTTGAATCTGTTGATAGCAAAGTAAATTTTTATCTGAAAACATGTCTATTTTTATCTTTGTTCTTAAAGACATTTTTGCAGGGTGTAAAATTCTAGTGTGATGGTTGTTTGCTCTGAGCACATTCAAGATTTTGTTGGATTCTAATAGAATCTATTCTGACTTCCTCATTAATGCAGCAGTTCTTTGTAAATTGTCTTTTTTGTTGGTATTGTGCAGTTTTAACATATATCTAGGTGTATGTTCCTTTTTATACTGCTTGATAAAGGCTTCATTTGGCTTCCTGAATCTGTACATTGCTGTGTACCATCACTTCTGGCATCTTCTTTTCAAATATTGCCTCTGCCCATTTTCTCTCTTTCTGGAACTCTGACTAGACACATATTATATCTTCTCATTCTTTTTCATCTAACTTAACTTTTCTTACTTTTTTTCATTTCTCTCTCTTTCTCTCCTGCCCTCCCTCTCCCCAGCATTTGTTGCATTCTGGATATTTCTTCCATATTCAGCTTTTTGTAATATGAATTAAACCCTTCCCTTGAGTTCTTATACAGTCTCCTGTTCTTTATGCATATTTTGAATCCCTTTTATTTCTTTAAATGTATTAACTATGTGCTTCTTTTATACTCTTTAAGCATGCTGACAGTTGCAATATCTATGCCTTAATAGGCCTGATTCCACTTGATTTTTCTCCTTCTTGCTCTAGCCAGTAGTGTCTGGTTACCCGCTTGGTATTGTGATATTTTGATTGTCATCTCATTTCTAGGTGCTTCATCTAGGAGTTCTTTGAGGTCTGAGTTGCTTTAGAGAGATTGAATTTACTTCTTCCAAAGAAGGCTATCTGCCTGAGACCACTTTTAACCACTGTATTTCATTTACCCTTAAAGTGCCATTGGTTATTTTATGTCCAAATAAAAAAGAAAAGAAAGAAAAACCCCACCAGTTTATTTTAATTAATTTTGTAAAATTCCCAAATATTATCTCTTGAAATTTGTCTTCTGTTTCATTTTCTGTCTCCCAGGATTCCAATTCCATATATATTATGGCATTTTATGTTGTCTCATGGATCTTGGATACTGTGTTCTGTTTTTTCACTTTTCTTTCAATTTCCGTTTGCATGGTATCTGTTGACTTGTCTTCAAAAGGCCAATTTTGTCCTTATTTTTATATCCCAATCATGACAGGGACCATAGAACTCATTAACTTCAATAACCCTTTCCTGTTACACTTAACTGTGTTAGCCGGCATTTTACTTCTATCTCTTTTTCAGTCCTGAATACTAGATTTTGTAATTGTTAACCTATATATTTACAACTTGCTCACCATTTACTTTTAGTATTTCAGAACCTCCTGCTGGCATCATTTGTCTTCTTCCTTAAAGTCTATCCTTAAAACAGTGTCTTTCAAGTCCACAGTAAGCAATATGTTTAATTTTGCAAATCACAAAATTGAAACAAGTTTTGCAAAACAGTATTTACCCTTATGTGAAATACATTCTGATATTTTCTATTCTTTTTTTTTTTTTTGGTCTGCCACAATCTACTAAATCAACATCATGACCCACGGATGGGTCATAATATATGATTTGAAAAACACTGTTTTAGAAGGTCCTTTTTTGTGTCTGTAGTAAGCTCTCTTTTTTATCTGAAATGCCTTCATTTCATAGTTCTTGAAAAATGTTTTCACTTGATGTACAATTTTATTTTGCTTGTATTTTCTCTCAGCACACTAAAGATATTATACCATTGTCTTCTAGCTCTTATTTTGAATGTGTCAATCTGATTGTAGGTGATGTTTCTTTTTTTTCTGGGTTGTTTTAAGATTTCGTTGTCTTTGGTCTCTCATAGTTCTACTAGAGTGTGTCTAGGTGCATAATTCTTTTTGTTTAGCCTGAGCATTATACTCTGCGCTTTCTGTGTCTGTAGAATCATGTTTTTCATAAGTTTGCAAAAGTTATCAGTCATTTTATCTTCAAATATTTTTCTCATATCTATGCTTTCTATTCTGTTTTTCTGGAATTCCAATTAGACTGTGTTAGTTGTTCTTGTTCTGTTTTCCATGGCTCTTAACCTCTTTCTTATATGCTTGTCTCTGTTCTGTACTCTTAAGTAATTTCTTCCGGTCTGCTTTCCACTTTATTTCATCTTTTTTAAAATCTGAGATGTAATTCACATACCATAAAATTCACCCTTTTGAAATGTACATTTCAGTGGTTTTTAGTAATCATTCCCACAATCTAATTTCAGAACATTTCATCACCCTATATCTTTTTTGAGCTATATCTAATTTGTTTCTAACTCATCCCCTGAGGTTGTGTTTTTTTGTTTGTGTGTTTTTTAGTTTTTCAATTGTGAAAGTCTCATTTGTTTTTTTATACAGCCTCCCTAGTGATTTTTTAATAGTGTTTTCTGTGTGCTTGTTTTTGTAATTCCATCTTATATTTAAATATTTTATAGTTGTTTTATATTCTGTAACAGATATAAAAGATTTGAGATTTTTGGGGACCTAAATCTGTTGCTTATTTCTACCGCCTCTGACTTATAATAGATTTATTTCCTTTTATGTGTTTATTTATTTATTTAGATAGATAGATATGTTTATCTAATTTTATCTATATAGATTTATTTATTTACATAGATATTTAGATAGCTTTATTTCCTTTTATCTTTTATTTTAACTCATACTTAGTTGATCTTAATCTAGGGAAATTTTTAGGGCCAAAATTGAGGATGCTTCATGAGATAATCTGTGGTTCCCTCTACCAAGATGAAGAGTTGTGGGATTTCTCCAGCCTACTTCCAGGTTCTTTTGTTTAATAAGGAGTCTCGTTTAACTCCTTACCTTGTTCAACCCCGGAGCCTCGGTGTCACCCACATGTCCTAAGGAGAGCCTTTGCCCTTCAGTTCATGTTTCAATTTCAGATCATGATTGATTTGTTTTGTCTTATATTCTCCCATTGGTCCTCTTGGGGATTTATCTTCCTTCCTGTGATCCCAGCAGTCTAATAAAATTGTGTTTAATATGGAAACTGGTTGGTTTTTTAGCCAGGGACAGGAGCAGGGCATGACAGAGTATCTATCTAGTCTACCATACTGCCAAAATTAAACTCTTTTCAACATCTGTTTACTTGAGGACCACTGTTACTACAACCAGACAAATTACTTTACCATATGGCCACTTTTGTTCCATCCAGCTTTTCCTGGTACTGTTAATTTTTATGAAGAGTCCTTTTTTCTCTCTGAATTCAGGTAAGACAAAATCTTTATAACATTTACTTAATATTTTACCAGCTTCATTTTTTTATTTGTTTCTTTTTTGTGGTTCTTACAGGATTATGTTGACAAAGAGAAGGCAATTGCCAAAGCCTTGGAAGACCTCAGAGCCAATTTTTACTGTGAACTCTGTGATAAGCAATATCAAAAACATCAGGAATTTGACAACCATATCAACTCCTATGATCATGCACACAAACAGGTGAGGAACAGTTTACCTGCTAAGAAAGAAACAGATACTTTAAGTATTCGATTTTATGAGTACACCCCAAAAAACTTGATGAATATGGTTTCTTGTGGCTGCCTGTCTTTATCTGAGATTGACATACTGGATTTTTTTTTTTTGAGTGACATTAATCCTGACATAGATCCCCTCCCCTTCCAAGATTTTAAGTAGAATGAAGAATTGTGAGTTTCATAAATCTTGCATAAGGTTTTTGGCTTTGAGGGATTCCTAAATTTTTATTTAATTTGATAATTGAACTGAGGATCACTAGAAACTTTGTTTCTCTTTCTTCCCTTTTCTGAACATGCAGAACTTTAAACAGTTATCCCAGGCTGTGGTCTTTTCATTTTCTGTCTATAAGAGCTCATGCTTCATTACCTATAATTTCCTATCAGGGTCATTTGGCTATTCAGTATGTTTTAAAAGGTAGATATATATTGAAAAGGAAATAAAATTAGAAGCTGTGTTAACTTGAACAAAAAATTTTGGGGCTGCATGTTAAAGAGCTTGCTGAAAAATGAATTACTCTTTCTTTGTAGTGTTTTTTGTTTTGTTTTTTTTTCTTTTTAATCAGGTTAGAAAAGAAACTTGAAATTTGTACCTAACTAGTTACTGGTATAAAGAATGCAGCAGTAACTGACCTGGGGAATTTGAGATGGGAGAAATGAATCTTTAGATCTACAGGACTGTTCTGGCTTATTAAACAGTTTTGAGCCTTTTGATCTTGGGTGACTTTAGCAGAATTTGCTAGGTCTTTCAGGGGTGTACCATAATTGTATTTGTTAAACTTGTAAGTTTTATGAGCGTTGCTAGAATGATTTCTTTTAAATGGACCTGTTAAACCAAGAATTTTTGGAGACCTTTTCATCATCTTCTAACCAACCATAAGATTTCAACGCAGAGGTAAAAATTAAGCTTTGACTAAGTTTCACTCTAAATAGCACAGGGATAGTTTGTAAGCTGAATGTGGTACTACACTTTTTGCAACACTCTCTTCCACAGTTAACCACACTTAACCAATTGAAGATCCTTCCACTGATAAGAGTGTTAAAAGGATTGATTCATATTTAGACAGCTTTTCAACTTTTTACACACCTTCCTTTGGACATTGTTTTAATATATTGTCAGCATTGCTTGATTTGAGAAAGAAATTTAGGAGCATATCTATGGACGAGATATATTAGCAGTTTACCTTATTCCATTGAAGAATCATAGATCACAAAAGAATACAACAGCGAATACTGCTCATCTAGTAACTTTTCCAGGTTTTCAGTGTCTTTATAACTTAGATTTACAAGTTATTCTTTTTTATGGAATTAACAAAACTAAAAATGTTATTTAGCAAACAATTACATAACCATCTTTTTAGGCTTTTAGGAATTTATTCAATTGAGAAGTTTCTGTGATAATTTTTAAAGACTCTAGAAGAAATTTCAGGCACAAAAAGGACATTTAGAGAAGTTACATTTGTAATTGATGAGAAGTCTTTGAGTAGGTTCAACTAGAAAAAAGTAAAACAGGAAAATTGTAACTCAAGCTTGAATAATGCATAGACTTTTTAAAGGGGAAAAAAATGTATCAGAGCACAACAGATACACAGATTAAATCCAAACAAGAGTACAAAACTAATAGAATTCAAATTGAAAACATTAATTTAATGTGATAGGTAATGATATTTTAACAATGTTGCTCTCAACGTGAGTGTAGTAGAAATTGTTTTAGCTGTGGTTCATTTGAATTGGACATGCTTGTTCTTCTGTGCACTTGGGATGACTCAGTTCTCTCACCACTTTACTCTGTTGCTGTGATTCTCAACCTGGGAAGATTTTTCCCTTCAGGGACTTTTGACAATGTCTGGAGACATTTTTGGTCCTCACAGAAATTAGAGGATTCTGATGACATCTGGTGGGTAGAGGCCAAGGGATACTGCTAAACATCCTACAATGCACAGGAACCCCCACCCCTATCCTCACTTAACAAAGATTTACCTACTCAAAGTGTCATTCAGCAGTGCCAAAGTTGAGAAATGCTCTATTAGAAATATATATGGTGTATCATTTGGCCCTTGCTTGATACAAACACATTTGTTTATCCTTTAAAGTCCCCAATTATATTTTAAGCATAAAGTGCTCATCTAGATGATGCAGAATATTCATTTATTACTCTTTTATAGATTATCCTCAAAATGAAAATATAAAATTAAGGATTTCTTATAGAAAACTTAGAGACTACCTATTCATTATTCTACCCACTAATATAGAATATATCTATGATCTCCAGTCTGGGAAAAAATCTTTTAGCTGGTAAAGATTAATAAATGCATGTGACTTTATTTCATTACCTTAATTAGAAGCTCATTGTAGGTATTTTTTAAAAAAACAAACCAGTTCTAGTATGAGTTTGTTTTTTGTTTTGTTTTGTTTTGTTTTTGGTGAGTTGTTCTTTAGTTCAATTAGTTAAAATGCAGGCTTTTTCCCCTTTCTTCATACTGATGTCTTAAAGCTAATATATATTATAAAAATATAATATATATATTTATTTAAAAAACACAGTACTACATTTTTCATGTTCAACACTTCCCTGCACTTAGAATCTCTAAGAAATCTTTAACTGACCTTGGTACAACACAGTTACATACCACCCCCCCCCACACACACACAAGGAGTAGGTCTGAGGTCCAATTTTTCATTCCTTATTAATGGACATGAACTTACCATATAAATGGACCTACCAGTTTTCCAAATTTGTGCTCTAAAATCATAAAGACACCCTGTCTTGTCTTCCAGGAAGGCACACAGGATTATTATGAATCTGAGATAATAGGTAAGTACATTCAACCCTGTATTAGTAATCCCTCAAATTCCATCAAATTGCACTAGTAAAACTTTTCAGAAGAAAACCTATTATGGTAGTGGTAAACTACAAGGATAGGTAGATTCTGAACATACTTCTAACTTTCTTTAAGACAAATCGTTTCTCAAAAAAGTTACGCAGTCACTCATTCATGATGATATATGTATATATTTATTTATTTATTTTGGGAGTGTGTTACGTGCCTCTCCCTATTCACTAATTTTTCTTCAGTATTCTTAGATGTTTTGTGAAAAAAGCCATTAATACAAAATTATTAGACCCGACTTAATCTTTAAGTTTTGCATCATAAATTTGCAAAAGCTAATGAGACATCTTGGTTGTTTTCAGTAGTTTAGCTGTAATTTTAAAGTGATAAAATTTTAATATATTTTGGGCTCTCCAAGGGTGGGCTTTTTTTTTTATTCAATTTTATTGAAATATATTCACATACCATACAGTCATCCAAAGTGTACAATCAGTTGTTCATATTACCATCATATAGTTGTTCATTCATCATCCCAGTCTATTTTTTTTTAACATTTTCCTTTTACCAGATAAAGTGAAAATAAGAATAAAAAAAAAAAAAGAGTAAAAAAAGAACACCCAAATCATCCCCCCCCTCCTGCCCTATTTTTCCTTTGTTTTTTTATCCTCATTTTCCTACTCATCCATCCATACACTGGATAAAGGGGAGTGTGAGCCACAAAGCTTTCACAATCACATTGTCACCCCTTGTAAGCTACATTGTTATACATATGTCTTCAAGAGTCAAGGCTACTGGGTTGTAGTTTGATAGTTTCAAGTATTTACTTCTAGCTATTCCAATACATTAAAACCTAAAAAGGTTATCTGTGTAGTGCATAAGAGTGCCTACCGGAGTGACAGGGTGGGGTTTTTGAGATAACCCAAACCGTGATTCCATTTTATATAAATTGGGTCTGATATGCCTGAATGCTCAATGACCATTAGCATCTGTCATCTTTGTTGGCTTAATTATAAGTTAAAATTGAATTTGAAGTTAAACACTTTCCATCCCTACCTCCTTGCTTCTTTAATTATTTTGCATATAAATATTTTAATGCAATTTTATTCAGATATATTCACTTATTGTATTTATTAAGGTTCTCTAGGGAAACAGAACCAACGGGAGATCATTGGTAAATATGATATTTTATAAAAGTATCTCACGCAACTGAGGGGATACACTAGTCCAAATTCTATAGGGGAGGCAGCAAGCTAGCAACTCTGATGAAGGTCCTCAGTGAACCCCCAGGAGAACTGGCTGGCTGAAGCAGAAAAAAAAGTTTCCTCTCTTCTCCCTTAAGTCTTCAATTGATTGGATTAAATCCAGCTGATTGGATTCTCTCATTGAAGAAGATACACCCTTTGTTGATATCATCACCACAGATACAGTCAACAGAGCCAGCTTTCTGGCTTATTAACCAGCCACAAATGTCCTTGCAGTAACAGTTGAGACCTGCACTTGCTTGACCAGACACCTGGGCGCCATCACGTGGCCAAGTTGACACATAAACCTAACCATCACAGTCACCCAAAGTGTACAATCAGTTGTTGACAATATCATCATATATTTGTGCATTCATTACCACAGTTACTTTTTTGAACAGTTTCATTACTCCAAGAAATAAAAAATGAAAATAAGAATAAAAATAAAAGTATGAAAGAATACCCAAAACATCTCATACGCCCCCCCATTACTCATTTACTTTATGTCCCCATTTTTCTACTCATCTGTCCATACACTGGATAAAGGGAGTGTAAGCCACAAGGTTTTCACAATCACAGTCACACCATAAAAGCTATATAGTTATACAGTCCTCTTTAAGAATCAAGAATATTGGATTGCACTTTAATAGTTTCAGGTATTTCCTTCTAGCTATTCTAATACACTAATAACTTAAGTGGGATATCTATAAAATGCCTAAGAATAACCTCCAGAATGACCTCTCAACTCCATTTGAAATCTCTCAACCCCATTTGAAATCTCTCAACCACTGAAACTTTATTTTGTTTCATTTCTCTTCCCCCTTTTGTTCAAGAAGTCTTTCTCAATCCCATGATGCCGGGTTCAGGGTCATCCCTGGGCATCATGTCCCATGTTGCCAGGGAGATTTGTACCCCTGGAACTTATCTCCCACATAGAGTGGAGGCAGCAAGTCCACCTGCCAAGTTGGCTTAGAGAGAGAGCCACATATGAGCAATGATAGAGGTTCTCTGGGGATGACTCTTAGGCACAATTGTTAGTAGTCTTAGCCTCTCCTTTGCAGTAACAAGCTTCATAAGGGCAAGCCCCAAGATCAAGGGCTTGGCCTACTACAGTGGTAGTCCCCAGTGCTTGCAAGAATATCAGGAATCCCCCAGGTGGGGAAATATTTCCAATTTTTTCCCATTCCCTCAAGGGGACTTTGCAAATACATTTTTATTTTCTGCCCACATTACTCTGGGATGTATTGAGGCTTCATGCTAACCTGTGCAAACCAGCCAGATCTCACCCCCTATTCAAGGTTGCATGTAATTATGGTATTTGAATAAACTGACTATACAAGTTAAATTATATAGCGTGCTACAGAAAATACAGATTTTCCACCAAATAAACATCAGTTTCTTTGGTCTCACATATGAGTTGAAGTTTTAAAACACAGTCAGTATCATCTTTTTCCCTTTACTCTGGTTTACCTTAGTCCTAACCAAGTCTTTCTTCATATACCTAATTAAAGTCTAATCTTTTTTTCAGCTTCTTTAACATTTGCTGTATAGGGTAATGCTGACATTCATGGCTGCTGAACTCTGGCTCTGAGTCTCAGGTGTCATACAGATACCCAAAGTTACAGGGACTGATCAGGTTATACACAAACAGCTCATCATCTCAGAATGTAGAAATAACCATTACAACTCATGAATAGATGTGACTGCTGTAAGAGCTTACAATCTAGGATCCTTGACCATAAGCCTCCTATGCTCTCAGATTCAATTCTCAGAGTTTGAACACTATCGTTAGTTCATATTAGTGAAGTGTTATAATGTTTGCCTTTTTGATTCTGGCTCATTTCGCCAAACATACTGTCCACAAGGTCCATTCACCTAGTTGCATACCTCACAACTTCATTTTGTCTTGCCGCTGCTAAATATTCCATTGAATGTATACACCATTCTGTTTATCAGTGGATGTACCCTTAGGTCACCTCCATCCATTGTGAATTGTGAATACTGCCTCCATAGACACCAGTGTGCAATGTCCATTCGTGTCCCTGCTTTCAGTTCTTCCAAGTTGCAGGACCATATGGCAACCCCATAGTTAGCTTCCTGTGGAATAACCACACTGCCCTCCAGATTGGCTGCACCTTTCTACTTCCCTCCCGACACAGTGTAGGTACATCCCTCTCTCCACATTTTTTCCAGCACTTGTATCCCTCTGTTTATTTTTTTAATTCAATTTTATTGAGATTGTTCACATAGCATACAATCAAAGTGCACAATCAGTTGCCCATGGTACCATCATACAGCTGTGCATCCATCACCACAATTAATTTTTTTCTTCAATTTTTAGAACATTTTCATTACTCCGGAAAAGAAATAAAAACAAAAAAGAAAACTCAAATCCTCCCATACCCCTAACATCCCCCCTCCATTATTGACTCATGGTATTGGTATAGTACATTTGTTACTGTTGATGAATGTATGTTAAAATACTACTAACTCTAGTACATAGTTTGCAATAGGTATATCTTTTCCCTATATACCCCTCTATTATTAACTTCTAGTTATAGTGTCATACATTTGTTCTAGTTCATGAAAGCGATTTCTAATATTTGTACAGTTAATCACTGACATTGTCCACCAGAAGATTCACTATTTTATACATTCCATATTTTAGCCTCCATCTTTTCTTCTGGTGACATGCGTGAGTCTAAGCTTCCCTCTTCCACCACATTCACACATCATTCAGCACTGTTAGTTATTCTCATAATAACATGCTACCGTCACCTCTGTCCACTTCCAAACACTTAAGTTCAACCTAATTAAACATTCTGCTCATGATAAGCAATCACTCCCCATTCTTTAGCCTCATTCTCTGTTTTGGTAACTTATATTTCTTGTCTATGAGTTTACATATTGTAATTAGTTCATATCAGTGAGACCATACAATATTTGTCCTTTTGTATCTGACTTATTTCACTCATTGTAGTGCCCTCAAGGTTTCTTCATCAACCCGTTTTGTTGTTTTTTTTAAGGCAGTTTTGTTCACCCACCATACATTTTGTCCTAAGTGAACATCAGTGGTTCCCTGTATAATCATGTGTTTATGCATTCACCACCATCACCACTATCTATATACGGATATCTCCATTTCTTCCACAAAAAGGAGGAAGAGTCAAAGAAGGTAGAAAGACAAAAGAAAAAAAAAAACAAAATGATTGCTAAAAAGCAACAAAAGGAAAAATAGAATTAAACTAAAGCAGAATAAAAGAGTCAGACAACATCACCAGTGCTAAGAGTCCCATACCCCTCCCTTATATAATGCCTCTCTTATAGGCATTTGGTGTTGGTATATTGTCTTTGTTACATTAAAGTAAGCGTAATACAATGTTTCTGTTAACTGTAGTCTCTAGTTTGCATTCATGTTATTTTTTCCCCAGTACCACCCCATTTTTAACACCTTGCAAAGTTGAGATTCATTTCTTCTCCCTCATGTAAAAACATATTTTTACATTTTATCACAGTTGTTGAGCATTCTAGGTTTTACTGAGTTATACAGTCCCAGTCTTTATCTTTCCTCTTTCCTTCTGGTGTCCCACATGCTCCTAACCTTCTTCTTTCAACCGTACTCACAGTCATTGTTGTTCAGTGTACTTGCATTGTTGTGCGACCATCACCCAAAATTGTGTTCCAAACCTCTCACTCCTGTCTTTTCATATCTGTGTTTCCTGTAGAACAGGTATCTTGTTCACAAACTCTCTCATTGTCTGTTCATCAGAGAATATTTTAAACTCTTCTTCATATTTGAAGGACAATTTTGCTGGATATTAGGATTCTTGGTGGTGGTTTTTCTCTTTCAGTGTCTTAATTTATCACACCATTTCCTTCTTGCTTCCATGGTCTTACCAAGCTTCCTTTGTATGTGATGGATCGCTTTTCTCTCGTACTTTCAGGATTCTCTCTTTGTCTTTGACGTTTGATAATCTGATTATTAAGTGTCTTGGCATAGACATTTGGATCTAGTCTGTTTGGGGTATGCTGCACTTCTTGGATCTGTAATTTCATGTCTTTCATAAAAGATGGGAAATTTTCATTGATTATTTCTTCTATTATTGCTTCTGCCCTCTTTCCCTTCTCATATTCTGGGACACCCATGACATGTACATTCATGTACTTTATGTTGTCATTCAGTTCCCTGAGGCATTGCTCATAATTTTCCATTCTTTTTCCCTATCTGTTCTTTTGTGTATAGGATTTCAGGTATCTTGTTCTCCAGTTCCTGAGTATTTTCTTCTGCCTCTTGAAATCTGCTGTCATATGTCTCCATTGTGTTTTTCATCTCTTGTGTTGTGCCTTTCGTTTCCATGGATTCTGCCAGTTGTTTTTTCAAACTTTCTATTTCTACCTTATGTTTACCTGGTGTTTTCTTTATATCCTTCATCTCTTTTGCCATATCTTCTCTGAACTCATTGACTTGGTTTTTGAATTGATTTAGCATATTTCTTTGAAAATCTTTAATTGGTTGTTTCACTAACGTGAAACAGTATCTCAACTGTATCTTAATTGAGGTGTAAGTTTTTTCCTTTGGGCCATATCTTCATTTTTCCTAGTGTAACTTGTAGTTTTCTGTTGTCTAGATATCTGGTTTCCTTGGTTACCCCAATCAGATTTTCCCAGACCAGAAAGGGTTTAGGTCTCAGAATGGGGCTACATTCAGTGTCAAATTTCCCTGAGGATGTGTCTTACAAGATGGACAAACTTTCTTGTGAGGTCTCTAGTTGCTGTGCTTTTCGTAACCTGCCCAGCAGGTGGCGCCTGTCAACCTGTGGCTCCCAACTGATGTATGGAGATGTGGCCCTTTTAATTCTCTGCTTAAGTTGTTTCCGTTTTGACTATTTTCCCCCAGGCCCTGGGGTCTGAATTCTGAACAGAGGGCCAGCACTAGAGCTGGGCCCCACCTCCTTCCTCTTAGGTAAGATACACACCCAAGGGAGCTATCTTCTTGCATTTGAATAGCTCCTTTGTGTCTGTGACTCTGTTAACACTACCCCTGTCTGGGTCAGAGCACTGGGAACTGAAAATGGCTGAGGCTATCTCCACTGAGCCACTTAGATTGAGAGGGAGAAAAAGGGAAAAAAAGCCCCCTTGCAGAGTCAGTCTGCAGGCCTCCCCCCCCCATTTCTAAATTCCACACTTCTCTATGCCACCATCTTGCCCCTTCATCTCCCCGTTTATTTTTAAAACAGTTTATTCACACACCAAACAGTTCATTCTAAGTAAACAATCAGTGATTACCAGTATTCACATAGTTATGCATTCACCTCCACAACCTGTATGAGGTTATTTCCATGTCTTCCCCAATGAACGAGGAAACAGAGAAAAAAAAATTCAAAAATAAAAATATGAAAGAAGAAAAATAAAATAAAGTTAAATACAATGAAAAGGTCAGACGACACCAGCACCAAGAATCCCATATCACTCCCTTATAAACTCCCGCTTATAGACATTTAGCTTTGGTATATTGCCTTTTTTAAAATTAATAGAAGCATCTTGCAATGTTACCATTATCTGTAGTCTCTAGTTTGCACTGATTGTATTTTTTTACCTTGTACCATCCAGTTTTCAACGCCTTACAATGTTGACATTATTTATTCTCCCTCTTTTAAAAACATTCTATTTGTACATTTAATCATTATCATTGACCACTCTAGGTTTCACTAAGTTATACAATCACAGTCTTTATCTTCTATCTTTCCCTCTGGTTTCATACATGCCCCTAGTTTTCCTCTTTCAACTGTACTCAGACTCATCTTCAGCGTACTTACAGTATTGTGCTACCATCACACAGATGGTATCCATTTCTAGATTTATGCAATCAATCCTGCCAAACCTTATGTACTCCTTCAGCATCAAATGCCCGATTTCTAACTTCTTTCCATCTCTTCACAACCTCTGTTCTCAGTTTTAACTCTCAAACTTTGCTCATCAGTGTTAATTCATATTCATGAGTCCACTGAGTTCTTTTGTTTCTGGCTAATTTCACTCAACATAATGTCTACTGTCTACCATTTTGACTTTTGGGATTTATATGTCCTATCTTATTTTATTTTCCCTCTTTCTCTCTTTTTACTCTCAGTGGTAGTCTTCATTTCTACTGTCTTCTCCAAACCTCTCTCTCTCTTATCTTTTTCTCTCTGCCTGTAGTCCTCCCTTTACTGTTTCTTATAGAGCAGGTCTCTTTTTCACAGACTTTCTCAGTGTCTCTTTATCTGAAAATATTTTAAACTCTCCCTCATTTTTTTTAATCACTTTTTTTATTGTGATTGTTCACATAGCATACAATTATCCAAAGACCCAAAGTATACAGTCATTGCTCCCAGTGCCATCATATAGCTGTGCATCCATCACCACAATTAATTTTGTTCAATTTTTAGAACGTTTTCATTACTCCAGAAAAGAAATAAAGACAAAAAAAGAAAAGGAAAGGAAACTCACATCCTCCCATATCCCTAACCAGCCCCCCTCCATTGTTGACTCGTAGTATTGGTGTAGTACATTTGTTGCTATTTATGAAAGAACGTTGAAATACTACTGACTGTAGTATACAGTTTGCAATAGGTATATATATTTTTCCTATGTACCCCTCTATTAATAACTTCTAGTTCTAGTGTCATACATTTGTTCTGGTTCATGAAAGAGATTTCTAATATTTGTATAGTTAATCTCGGACATCGCCCACCCCAAGGTTTACTGTTTTATCCATTCCCATCTTTCAACTTCCAACTTTCTGGTGACAGAAGTGACTGAGCTTCCCCTTTCCACCACATTCACACACCATTCAGCACTGTTAGTTATTCTCACAGCGTGCTACTGTCACCTCTGTTCATTTCCAAATATTTAAGTTCATCCTAATTGAATGTTATGCTCATACTAAGCAGCCGCTCCCCATTCTTTAGCCTCGTTCTGTATCTCGGTAACCTATATTTTATGTCTGTGTATTTATATATTATAATTAGTTCCTATCAGTGAGACCCTGCAATATTTGTCCTTATGTGTCTGGCTTATTTCACTCAGTATATTGCCCTCAAGGTGTCATTATCAACCCATTTTATTTAAGATGGTTTTGTTCACACACCATACATTCCATCCTCAGTAAACAATCGATGGTTCCCTGTATAGCCACATTTTTATGTGTTCGCCATCCTCACCACTGTCTATATAAGGACGTCTGTGTTTCTTCCACAAAGCAGGAGGAAGAGTCAAAGAAGGCAGAGGGGCAAAAGAAAAAGAAAACAGAAAAACAAACAAACAAAAACATGGCAGCTAGGAAGCAGCAAAAGGAAAGATAACCTTAGATCAAAGTAGAATAGTCAGACGACACCACCAGTGCCAAGAGTCTCACAGCCCTCCACTGTGCCCCCCCTTATCTGCATTTACCTTGATATATTGCCTTTGTTACATAAAAGAAAGCATAATACAATGATTCTGTTAATTATAGTTGCTAGTTTATGTTGATTGTATTTTTCCCCCAGTACCTCCCTATTTTTAACACTTTTGCAAGGTTGACATTCGTTTGTTCTCCCTCGTGAAAAAAACATATTTGTACATTTTATCACAATTGTTGAACACTCTAGGTTTCACTGTGTTATACAGTCCCAGTCTTTATCTTTCCTCTTTTCTTCTGGTGTCGCACATGCTCCTCACCTTCTTTCAACCATATTCATAGTTATCTTTGTTCAGTGTATTTGCATTGCTGTGCTACCATCACCCAAAATTGTGTTCCAAACCTCTCACTCCTTTTTTGTCTGCAGTGCTTCCCTTTAGTATTTCCTGTAGGTCAGATATCTTGTTCACAAACTCTCATTGTCTGTTTGTCAGAGAATATTTTGAACTCTCCCGCATATTTGAAGGACAGTTTTGCCGGATATAAGATTCTTGATTGGTGGTTTTTCTCTTTCAGTATCTTAAATATGTCACCCCACTTCCTTCTTGCCTCTATGGTTTCTGCTGAGAAATCGCACATAGTCTTACTGAGCTTCCTTTGTATGTGATAGATCGCTTTTCTCTTGCTGCTTTCAGGATTCTCTCTTTGTCTTTAACATTTGATAATCTGAATATTAAGTGTCTTGGCATAGGCCTATTCAGATCTATTCTGTTTGGAGTACACTGTGCTTCTTGGATCTGTAATTTTGTCTTTTATAAGAGATGGGAAATTTTCATTATTTCCTCTGTTATTACTTCTGCCCCTTTTCCCTTCTCTTCTCCTCCTGGGACACCAGTGATACGTATATTCTTGTATTTTATTTTGTCCTTAAGTTCCCAGAGACGTTGCTCATACTTTTCCATTCTTTTCTCCATCTGTTCTTTTGTGTATAGGCTTTCAGGTGCCTTGTTCTCCAGTTCTTGAGTGTTTTCTTCTGCATCTTGAGATCTGCTGTTGTATGTTTCCATTGTGTCTTGTCTCTTGTGTTGTGCCTTTCATTTCCATAGATTCTGCCAGTTGTTTTTTTCGAACTTTTGATTTCTGCCTTATGTATGCCCAGTGTTTTTCCTTTTAGCCTTTATCTCTTTTGCCATATGTTCTCTTAAAGTTTTTGAACAGATTTAGCGTTAGTTGTTTAAATTCCTGTATCTCAGTTGAAGTGTAAGTTTATTCCTTTGACTGGGCCATAACTTCGTTTTTCTTAGTGAAGGTTATAGTTTTCTGTTGTTTAGGCATCTGACCTCCTTGGTTACCCCAGTCAGGTTTTCCCAGATGAGAGCAGGCTTAGGTCCCAGAAGGAGGAAAAATTCAGTATCCAATTTCCCTGTTGGTGTGTCTTAGAGGATTGACATACCCTGTGCTTTTCTGCCCAGCAGGTGGCGCCTGTCAGCCTGTCACTCCAGACTGGAGTAAGGAGGTGTGGCCCATGTGGCTCTCCTCCCCCAGGCTCTGGGGTCTGGCCCTGAACAGAAGGTGGGTAGTAGAGCTGGGCCCCACTTCTTTTCTCTTGGGAAGCTGTGTCCTCTAGAGAGAGGTCATTTGCATATAAGTAGATTCTGCTATCTCCACCCTTGTTTGGATCAGAGTGCTACGAGTTTAAAATGGCTGAGGCTTTCTCTACTGCAGGGGACTGCGAGCTGAAAATGGTTCAGGCTTTCTCCACTGAGCCGCCCGGGTTGACAGAGAGAAAGAGACAGAAAGCCCCTTTTCAGGGTCAGTCTTCAGTGCCCAGATTCACCCGTCAGCCAGAGATAGCACCTGATCCTTTGGACTCCCTGTCCCAAGACAGATACGTCCCCTGACTCTCCAAGTTCAGGCGTCTCCAAAAGCCTGTGTCTGCTTGTTAATTGAGCCATTAACATTAAACCCCAGTTGGAGCTGGGCTGAGGTATATTCGCTTGTTTATAGAGCGCTGCTCTCTAGCTCCAGGAGGCTTCCATGAGGGAGGGGCTCTCAGCCCTCGGCTCGGGTCTGCAGTTTTTACTTACAGGTTTTACTTACAGGTTTTACTTACAGGTTTTATGCTGCGATCTCGGGCATTTCTCCCAATTCAGGTTGGTGTATGATGAGTGGACGGTCACGTCTGTCTCCCTGCAGTTATTCCAGGTTATTTACTTGTTGTTCCTGTTGTTTATTAATTGTTCCAGGGGGACTAACTAGCTTCCACTCCTCTCTATGCTACCATCTTAGCTCCTTCTCCCCATTTTTTGAAGGACGGTTTTGCTAGATATAGAATTCTTAGTTGGCAGTTTTTCTCTTTCAGTATCTTATATCGTGTATTCATATATCATGCCACTGCCTTCTTGCCTCCATGGTTTCTGAGAAATCTGCACACAGTCTTATCGAGCTTCCTTTGTATGTTATGGATCACTTTTCTCTTGTTACTTTCAGAATTCTCTTTGTATTTGACATTTGACATTTGATAACCTGACTATTAAATGTCTTGGAATAGGTCTTTTCGGATATGTTCTGTTTGGGGTATGCTGCAGTTCTTGGTTCTGCAATTTATTTCTTTCATAAGAGATGGGAAATTTTTAGTGATTATTTCCTCCATTATTGTTTCTGCCCCTTTTCCTTTCTCTTTTCCTTCTGGTTCACCCATGATACATATATTGATGCACTTCATGTTGTCATTCAATTCCCTGATACCCTGTTCATATTTTTCCATTCTTTTCCCTATCTGTTCTTTTGTGAGTAGGATTTCAGATGTCCTGTCCTCTAGTTCCTGAATCCTTTCTTCTTCCTCTTCAGATCTGTTATTGTATGTCTCTGTTGTGTTTTTGTCTCTTCTATTGTGCATTTCATTCCCTCAAGTTCTGCCAATTGTTTTTTCAAACTTTCAAGTTCTTCCTTATGTTCGCCCAAAGTCTTATTTATGTCCTTCATCTCTGTTGCCATATTTTCCCTCAGCTCATTGATTTGATTTTTTAATTGATTTAACATATTTGTTTGAAGATCTTTAATTAGTTTTTTCAACTCCTGTATGTTAACTGAAGTGTAAGTTTGTTCCTTTGAGCCGTAGCCGCCTTTTTTCTAGCGTGATTCATAATTTTTTGTTGTCTAGACATCTGGTTTCTTTGATTACTGCAGTCAGATTTTCCCAGATCAGTGCTGCCCAGGTCCCAGGAGGAGGCTGTATTTAGTATCAGATTTCCCTGAGGATGAGACCTTGCAGGTTGTCAGACTATCCTGTGAGGGCTCTAGACACTGCCCAGCTGGTGACGGTCATCAGCCCGCAGCTCCCCACCATTGTGAAGAGGTGTGTTGCCGTTAATTCTCAGTAGATCCTGTCCCTGCCAGGGACTGAGAGTGTCAGAAGCCAAGCTTAAGCTGTTTCTGTTCTTTTTTTCCCCAGGTCCTAGGGTCTGAGTTCGCTGAGGGAGAGTAGCCACTTGAGCTGGGTTCTGCCTCCCTCTTTAGGGGTTTATCTCCTACACTTCTTCCTTTGTCTCTCTAACTGTCTTAACTGTACTCGTGCCCGGGTTAGTGCTGACAATTGAAAATGCCTGAGGCTTTCTCTAATGAAGTGCTTAGAATAAGAGAAAAAAATGAAAAAAGAAGAAATCCCCTTTTCAGAGCCAGTCCCCAGCCCCCCAGTTACCAGTCAAGAACCACCATTGGTGCCCGGTTCTGTGTGCCCCTTTTCTTGGCACACAGCCCTTTTTCAGTATTCTTAGCTCAGCCAACTTCAGAAGCCTCTGTTTTTATTTATTTATGTCTTTTTTTCCATCAGCCCCACCTCCTCTCTGGGTGGAGGAGCCTTGGGTTCCTTTCCTGCTTTCTCAGGTTTTATCTGTGCTCCTATCTTATATTCAGTAATCTAGATTTGTTAACTAAAACCACAAGTTGGAGGGAGGGGCAAGATGGCGGCATAGAGAGGAGTGGAAGCTAAGCAGTCCCCCTGGAACAACTACAAAAAACCAGAAACAACTAGTAAATAATCCAGAGTAACTGCGGGGGGACAAACGAGACCATCCACTCATCATACACCAACCTGAATTGGGAGGAATGCCCGAGAACACAGCATAAAATCTGTAAGTAAAACCTGTGGAACCAGGTCGGGAGACCCCCTCCCCCATAGCCAGAGCTGCGGAGCCGCGTGGTGCCAGAGAGAAGCTCTCTCCCAGCAAGCGAATACAGCTCAGCTGAGCTCCAACTGGGGTTTTAAGTAGCGAGTGTGAACTGCTCACTACAGGTACGCAGCCCCAAAAAAACAGACAGAGGCTTTGGGTGACGACTGACTTGGGAGAGCCGGAGGGTCGCCTTGACTGGGTCTGAAGGGGACTATCTGTTTCTTTTTCGGCTCAGTGGAGAAAGCCCCAGTCATTTTAAGTTTCCAGGGCTGTGACTCGGGGAAGGGCGGAGACAGCACAAGCAGAGAGAGAGACCATTGAAATGCTAATGACCTCCACCTGGGGGCTCTGTCTTCTCTAGGAGGAAAGAGGTGGGGCCCTTTCCATTCAGAACCAGACCCCAGAGCCTGTGGGAACACAGCCACACCTCCTCACAGCAGTCAAGAATTATAGGCTAACAGGCGTCACCTGCTGGGCAGAAAAGCACAGTGACCCGAGGCATCAAAGGGTGGAGCAATTTTCTAAGACACACCTGCAGGGAAACCAGATACTGAATATTTCTTCCCTCTGTTCTGGTCTGGGAAAACCTGATTTGGATAAACAAGGAAACCATGACTAGACAACAGAAAATTACAACCTACACTAAGAGAAACAAAGTTATGGCCCAGTCAAAGGAACAAACGTACACTTCAACTGAGATACAGGAATTTAAACAACTAATGCTAAATCAATTCAAAAAGTTTAGAGAAGATATTGCAAAAGAGATAGAGGCTGTAAAGGAAGCACTGGACCTGTATACGGCAGAAATCAAAAGTTCAAAAAATCTACTGGTAGAATCTATGGAAATGAAAGGCACAACACAAGAGATGAAAGACACAATGGAAACATACAACAACAGATCTCAAGAGGCAGAAGAAAACACTCAGGAACTGGAGAACAAAACACCGGAAAGCCTACACACAAAGGAGCAGATGGAGAAAAGAATGAAAAAATATGAGCAACGTCTCCGGGAACTCAAAGATGAAACAAAGTACAATAATGTACGTATCATTGGTGTCCCAGAAGGAGAAGAGAGGGGAAAGGGGGCAGAAGCAATAATAGAGGAAATAATTAATGAAAATTTCCCATCTCTTAAGAAAGACATAAAATTACAGATCCAAGAAGCGCAGCGTACACCAGACAGAAGAGATATGAATAGGCCTACGCCAAGACACTTAATAATCAGATCATCAAATGTCAAAGACAAAGAGAGAATCCTGAAAGCAGCAAGAGAAAAGCAATCCATTACATACAAAGGAAGCTTAATAAGACTATGTGCGGATCTCTCAGTAGAAACCATGGAGGCAAGAAGGAAGTGGTGTGATATGTTTAAGATACTGAAAGAGAAAAACCACCAACCAAGAATCCTGTATCCAGCAAAGCTGTCCTTCAAATATGAGGGAGAGCTCAAAATATTTTCTGACAAACAGACAATGAGAGACTTTGTGAACAAGATACCTTCCCTATAGGAAATACTAAAGGGAGCACTACAGGGTGATAGAAGACAGGAGTGTGTGGTTTGGAACACAGTTTTGGGAGATGGTAGCACAACAATGTAAGTACACTGAACAAAGGTAACTATGAATACGGTTGAGAGAGGAAGATGGGGAGCATGTGAGACACCACAAGAAAGGAGGAAAGATAATGACTGGGACTGTGTAACTTGGTGAAATCTAGAGTATTCAACAATTGTGATAAAATGTACAAATACGTTCTTTTACGAGGGAGAACAAGCAAATGTCAACCTTGCAAGGTGTTAAAAATGGGGAGGCATTGGGGGAGGGATGCAATCAGCATAAACTAGAGACTGTAACTAATAGAATCATTGTATTATGCTTCCTTTAATGTAACAAAGGTGATATACTAAGGTAAATGCAGATAAGAGGGAGGGATAGGAGAGGCATGTTAGACACTTGACATTGGTGGTATTGTCTGATTCTTTATGGTAGGTAATGTCCATGATCAACTGTACAAATACTAGAAATCACTTCATGAACCAGAACAAATGTATGACAATACAATTAGAAGTTAATAATAGAGGGGCATATAGGAAAGAACTATATACCTATTATAAACTATATACTACAGTTAGTAGTATTTCAACATTTTTGCATAAACAGTAACAGATGTACTATATCAATACTAGGAGTCAACAATTGAGGAGGGTTGGTTAGGGATAGGGGAGGATTAGAGTTTCCTTTTCTTTTTTTCTTTTTTCATCTTTCACTTTATTTCTTGTCTGGAGTAATGAAAAGTTTCTAAAAATTGAACAAAAATTAAGTGTGATGGATGCACAGCTGTATGAGGGTACCCAGGGGCAAGTGATTGTACACTTTGGATCTTTGGATAATTGTATGGTATCTGAACAATCTCAATAAAAATGAGAAAAAAAAAAAAAAAAAAAAAAAACCACAGTTGGTGCTTGGTTGAGCTACCTTCCCTTGCACCTAGTAGACAGCTTCTTTTTCCCACAAGGAAGTGTTTCAGCTCAGCCTGCTGTGTTGGGGGGGGGGGGGGCAGGGGGCACCAGCTCCACAGTTTGGGGAGCTTTACTTACAGTTCTTATGCTGAGATCTTAGCTGTTCCACCCATTTCAGACTGGTGTAGTATGTGTGTTCAGTCATAAATGTCCCCAAACAGTTGTTCCAGACTGTTTACTAGTTGTTCCTGGCTATATGCTAGTTGTTCCAGAGGACTTACTAAATTCCACACCTCCCTATTCTGCCATCTTGCCCTGACCTTCCATATATATTTTTAAAATGTGTCTGCTAATGGATATGTTGAAAGAAACCATTTACTTTGACTTTTCAAGAGGCCTAAAATTCGCACTCCAGAGAACAGTCTCTTTTTCAGATGTAAATTTGTAGAATTACAGTAGTAGTCAATACCTTATTTTAGCTAACGCCTATCATTAAATATTGAGTATGTGTTACTGGATAATTTTGATAATTGTACTTAATGTATATTCAGTCTTCATTATGATCATTGTAGCTTAAATTATTTTCTCAACTCAGTAAACTCAATACAAGCAGTTTGAGTAGTTTGAACTAGAAAAAAAAATAAAACAGGAAAATTGTAAATCAAGCTTGAATAATGTATAAACTTACTTTTTTAAATTCGATTTTATTTGAGATGTATTCACACACCATACAGTCATCTGAAGTGCACAGTCATTTGCTCACAGCACCCTCACATAGCTGTGCAGTCATCACCCCAATCCATCTCTTGAACATTTTCCTTGTACCAGAAAAGTGACAATAAGAATAAAAAATAGCAGTAAAGAACAACACCAAAAATACCTCCCCCTCCCACCCTGGTTTTCATTTAGTTTTTTGTTCCCACTTTTCCACTCATCCATCCACACACCAGACAAAGGGAGCGTGATCCACAAGGCCTTCACAATCATACTGTCACCCCCTATATGCCATGTTGCCATACAGTCATCTTCAAGAGTCAAGGCCACTGGGCTGCAGCCTGACAGTTTCAGGCATTTACCTCCAGCCATTCCGATGCATCAGAACCCAAAAAGGTCTATCTATACAGTGCACAAGAATGCCCACCAGAGTGACCTCTAGACTCCACCCGGAATCTCTCAGTCACTGAAACTCCACTTCTCCTCATTTCACATCCCTGTTTTGGTCAAGAAGATTCCCTCAATCCCACAATGTCGAGTCCAGACTCATTCCCGGAAGCCACACCCCTTAGAGCCAGATCCCACATAGGGGTGAGGGCAGCAAGTCCACCGCTGAGGCAGCCCAGCCAGAGAGAGGGCCACATCTGAGCAACAAAGAGGCACTCGGGGAGACTCCCAGGCACAACCACAAGCAGGTTCAGTCTCTCACCTGCAGCAACAAGCTTCACAAGTCCTGTGATAGAGGGCTCGGCACAGCAAACCACCAGTCCTCAGTGTTTGGGAGAACATCAGCAACAATCCAATAAGCTTACTTTTAAGAAGTATCAGAGCACAACAGATTTACAAATTAAATCTGAACAAAAGTACAGAGCTACTAAAATTCACATTGAAAACATTAATACTCAAACACAGTCTTTCACCTTAGTACCAGGCTGCTATGTGTATTATTACATACTTTTTTTTAGGTTCTTTCTTGGTGCCGTTACCTACACAGAATTCTACCAATCTTAACTTATTTTATTTGTGCCACTAAGGGTTTCTCTTCAACCAACTATCACAAGTTGTCCCACAGATGTATTTTCTTTGGCCTTTATGGTGTCAGTCCCTGTCCCCCGCCCCCCACACCTTTTATCTTTAATTGTAGTTGGTTTCCCATCTTTTTTTTTAAGGAGATTTCATATAATTGAGACTTTTGGCTTTTCTTGAAAACTGGAAATATATGACAGCATTAGATCTACATTTCAGCATTGTAATTGGTGAAAACTGAGTAGTTGCTGCCCAAAGAGGTGTTACATGAGCCCCTCCAATTAGCTGTAGTCTCCAGTCCATCTTTTAGTTTATACCAACCTATGCTACTCATTTATGTTTCCTGCCAAACCCCTCTAAACATTTTAATTTGTGACACAGGCCTATTATAACTTTCCCTCTCCCCTATACTTTAGTTCTCATTGCTTCTAACTGTCAGTGGGGAAGTAACAGATAGTAAAGTTGCCTCCTTACTATTAGTGTTGGTACCAATTTCCTTGCAATTTCAGAACCATTTGTGGTGGCCTGCTCCAGTCATTAAAATCTGATACTGTAAAGCAGTTTCGGAAATTCCTTTACCTTTAACTTGGTCAGAGGGAATAGTGCTTTCAGCCTACCGCTTCTTTTTTCTAAAATAGCCTCAATGTGAAAACTCCCATACTTTACATTTTCTGAAAAGACAGAAGGCTCATTTGCTACCAAGGAAATGAGGTCTGTTTCAGCTGTGAACAAAAATAGTAGTTTCTCAAGCTTGAAATTTCTGAACTAAAACAAGTGGACTATAACAGCCACCAGTGACTTCTCTTTTTAATTTGGTTTTTAAAATTTATTTACTGGTGAATTCTTTAGTCTAGATTATGAGGGATAGAATCTATTACCACATGACTTTAGTTAACTTTGTTTGAACTCCTTCAACTGCTTTTTTTTTTTTTTTTTTTTTTTTTTGACAACGTTGCTCACTTAGTTGACTATTTCGGTACCAGTAGTATATATCATCAAGGACCAGAAATTTTACTCCTTACTCAAAAAATGAAAGATGTTCTGAAATTGAAGTATTTTCTGAGAAATTCCTTGGTGATGAAATAAGGATCACTTTTGGGCTTCACAAGGACTTCATTGAAGTTTGAAGTAGTCGGTTTCTATGTGGAAGTTTCACTTTTTACTGTGTACTTTTGCCTCTCAAGATATTTTTCAGTGTTCAGTGTCTGTGTGCTTCATGTATGTGGCATCAGGACAATAAGCACATCAAAACTAATTGGACACCTGGCAAGCGAAATGTAGAATTGAATAAGTTCATACTGGGTTCCTTTTCCAGTGCTACTTTGATATTCAGTGGGAGGAAAATGCAGAAGAAAACAAAAAGACAAGATGAGAGAAGACAATTGTAGGGCTAAACTATAAAGAAAATGACAGCTCTGAGATATGAGACCACTGAGATCAGATACTTGTGAAGATATTCCATAGATGTTCTATATTTTGGGTGTTTACTCAGTGTTGAGAAAACCATAAAGTAATTACTGTACCTACAAAGCCCAAAACTATTGACTTAAACAGTACAGTTCGCTTCTGAAGAGGGGAATCCATCTCAGAATTTGAGCATATTATAGTTTTGTTTTAATACCTTGTAGCAGAGAGATTAAAATTTCAGGGTTAGTAATACTTTGTACCACTGTAAATGTCATTTTCTTTGGAGCTCTTTTGCTTAATAAGAGAATTGACGCCATCTATCCAGCTTTCTGAAAGTTGAGAATGTTTTGAGCCTTTTCACCAGGGTGACTACAGTGTTAAATCTTACGTACTCACCAACTCTGCTTTTGCTGGGAATATACTTCTTATACCCAGCTGTTACAATCTAGTTAACCTTGGAGAAACTGGTGTTTGCTCAGGAAAGCTGTCTGCTTTTGAGATTTAGGGGTAAACCTAAAAAGACCCTTTGGGAGCTAATGTTGCAGATAATCCCTGTATTATCTTATTATGTATGTCTGATTCTGATCCTTCGGCCTGGCATACAATCCCAATGTGTTTAACTCTTGTACACTCCACTCATCACCATAATGCATTGTGGTAGAGCCTCTGGGATCATTCTGTGTGTTCTCTCAGAGTCTGGAAAGTAAAAGCACCCTAAGTAATAATGGTAAGTTCATGAGAGAAAATACTGAAGAGAGAGCTTTAGATTGGGATATTACTACTCCATTTGCTTTGGGCCTAAGCAGCTCTTAAAATTTTGCTCCTTCGGTTTTTACGTATAGGGCAAATCTTTGTCTCCAGGTATGATCTGTAGGGCTATATAAATAGCTTAAAACTCATTTTTCACAAAACCACAAGGGATACCATTTCACACCCACTAGGATGACCAAAATAAGACACAACAACAAATGTTGTTGAGGATGTGGAGAAACTGGAACCGTTGGGATTATAAAATAGTACAACCACTCTGTAAAACAGTTTGGCAGTTCTTCAAAATGTTAAATAGAGTTATATGTCCCAGCATTTCCGCTCCTAAGTATATACCCAGGAAAACTGAAAACATGTTCACACAAAAGCTTGTAAAAGACTGCTCATAGCATTATTCACATAGCCAAAAAAGTGAGAACATCCCCAATGTCTATCAGCTGATAAATGAATAAATAAAATGTGGTATATCTATACAGTGGGATATTATATAATCATAAAAAGGAGTGACGTTTTGATACATACTACAACATATATAAACCTTGAAAATATCATGCTATATGTAATGCTAAGTGAAAGAATCCAGTTACAAATGACCCCAGGTTATATGATTCCATTTATGTAAAGAGTTTAGAAAAGGCAAATCTCTAGAATCGGAAGGTAGATTTAGTGGTTTCCAAAGCCTGGGGAGAAGGAGAAATGGGGTGTGACTAATGGGTACAGGGTTTCATTTTGGGGTACTGAAAATGCTCTAAAATTAGATAGTGGTGATGGCTACACAACTCTGTGAATATCTTAAAAACTACTAAATTGTACATTTTCAAAGGGTGAATTTTATGTTATATGACATATCTCAATAAAGCTATTATTTAAAAATACTTATCTGGCTTAAAACATTTTGGTGGTACATGTGTTATATATAAATGTTTATATTTTATATTTTTATTATTGCTATTCATATATTTTAATATGTGCAAAGTAGACTTTATAACTATAAATAATACCTAGTATGTCTATAAATAAAGACTATACCACACTTTTAAGGCTTTTTGCTGAATTCCTGAACAAAGTAATTTTATGACAAATTAATTTGATATCCGTCTAATGACATTAACATTTTGCCGCAAAGTAATTGGCAAGTAAGTAGTGTCGTAAATGACTAACCAGTACTACTCTTACCCAGCAAAAAGCATACTTTTCTTCTTCTCTCATTTTTTTTCAGTTTCTATAATCAGCATCAGTGTTTAGTTTTCTACTACCAAAGATCTGTTTTTCTCTGTTACAAAGTACAATTTTCATTTCTCACCCATATACATGTGCTAAAACAGAAAATTTGCATCTAATATACAATAATTTGGATTTCCCTAACCATTCAACCATAATCATCCTTTCCTGGGTAGTTTAGTCCTGAGGCTTTCACCATATGGAGATGTCCTGGATGACCTCATCCAGAAGCATCAAACACTGTACTTGAGTTGGACTAATATGGCCAGACATCAACTACAATGTGATTATTTCAGTTTGAGAGAGGAGAGGAGATCTACATTAATGTTACCCATGAGAGAGAGGCAAGAAAAAGTGAGAAGAGGCTGTGGATCTTTGGTATGTGGAATTGTTAACATCAGAGAAGAGAGAGTGATTGAGGTTTGAAGAAGGCCAGATTATACTTAGCCAGAAAAAAGAGGTAGAAGTGGGAACAACCACCCCTTCTTTACTCACTCTATTTCCCATGTCCATTTATAACCAGAAAATAATGCATTAAAGTGTGTGTGTATGTGTTCCTCTCCTAACATTCCTTTCCTGACAACTTGATTTAAAACTGAAACCAATTTGATAGATGTTTATTGAGCATCTCTTATGTGCCATAGAAAAATGGTGTGTTCATTGCAGGGTTAACTACAAAGGAAAAGTAAGCCTCATACCTTGTTGTGGGGAAGTGGAGTTGCTATCTGGTGAAGGATAGATACTCTTTTGACTCTAAAGAGACAAAATCAGGTTTTCTCTGCAGAGCCTATAAAACAAGATTTTTAGTACCATCAGAGCAGCAGAGTGACCAGCAGAGTGACCTCTTGACTCCATTTGAAATCTCTCAGCCACTGAAACTATTTCGTCTCATTTTGCATCCCCCTTTTGGTCAAGAAGATACCCTCAGTCCCATGATGCCGGGTCCGCATTCATCCCCAGGGGTCATATTCTGCATTGCCAGGGAGATTTACAACCCTGGGAGTTGGGTCCCACGTAGAGGGGAGGGCAGCGAGTTCACCTGTCAAGATGGCTCAGAGAGAGAGAGGGCCACATCTGAGCAACAAAGAGGTACTCAGGGGGAGACTCTTAGGCACAATTATATGCAAGTTTAGACTCTCCTTTGCAGTAATGAGCTCCATAAGGGCAAGTCCCATGCTCAAGGGCTCAGCACATTAAACCACCAGTCCCAATGTTTGTGACAGCATCAACACCAGTCCAGGTGAGGATGTCCAACACATCCGCACCTTCCCCCAGATCCTCAGGGCTGGGGAGGGGGAGGCTGTAAATATATTTTTTATTATCTGCCCAAATTACTCTGGGATGTGTCACTATTTCACTCCAGCGTATACTAACCTACCGTATCTCACTTCCTATTCAAAGTTCCATGAAATTGTGGTGTTTGAACAAATCAACTGAAGAGTCGTACCGTTTAGAAAATTTAGATCCTGTACCAAATAGATATCTCTTCCCTTGGTCTCATATGGAAGTTGAAGTTTTAAAACACAGTCAGTTTCAACCTTTACCCTTTGGCCTGGCTTGCCCTGGTCTTAACCAGACCTGCTTCATTCATATCACTAATTAAACTCTGGGCTCTTTTTCAGCTTTTTTTTTAACAGTTGCTGTATGCACTAATACTGACATTCATATCTGCCGAGCTCTAGCTCTGAGTTTCAGGGAACAATGGTTTTTATTAGTTAAATTCAGATAATACATTTAAAATTCTTGGAAAAAAAATAGACTTACAGTAAATCGTATTCAATCAAGTATAAACTGTTAACAGATTCTGTTTTTTTTTTTATCATCATTTTATTGAGATATATTCACATACCACGCAGTCATACAAAACAAATTGTACTTTCGATTGTTTACAGTACCATTACATTGTTGTACATTCATCACCTAAATCAATCCCTGACACCTTCATTAGCACACACACAAAAATAACAAGAATAATAATTAGAGTGAAAAAGAGCAATTGAAGTAAAAAAGAACACTGGGTACCTTTGTCTGTTTGTTTCCTTCCCCTACTTTTCTACACATCCATCCATAAACTAGACAAAGTGGAGTTTGGTCCTTATGGCATTCCCAATCCCACTGTCACCCCTCATAAGCTACATTTTTATACAACTGTCTTCGAGATTCATGGGTTCTGGGTTGTAGTTTAATAGTTTCAGGTATCCACCACCAGCTACCCCAATTCTTTAGAACCTAAAAAAGGTTGTCTAAAGTGTGCGTAAGAGTGCCCACCAGAGTGATCTCTCGGCTCGTTTTGGAATCTCTCTGCCACTGAAGCTTATTTCATTTCCTTTCACATCCCCCTTTTGGTCAAGAAGATGTTCTCCATCCCATGATGCCGGGTCTACATTCCTCCCCGGGAGTCATATTCCACGTTGCCAGGGAGATTCACTTCCCTGGGTGTCTGATCCCACGTAGGGGGGAGGGCAGTGATTTCACCTTTCAAGTTGGCTTAGCCAGAGAGAGAGGGCCACATCTGAGCAACAAAGAGGCATTCAGGAGGAGACTCTTAGGCACAAATACAGGGAGGCCTAGCCTCTCCTTTGCAGCAACCGTCTTCCCAAGGGTAAAACTTATGGTAGAGGGCTCAACCCATCAAACCACCAGTCCCCTATGTCTGTGGTCATGTTAGCAACCATGGAGGTCGGGTAGGCGAATACCCCTGCATTCTCCACAGGCTCCTCAAGGGGGCACTACATCTTTTTTTTTTTTTTTCATTGTTTGTCTTTTTTCTTTTTCTTTTTTTTTTTTTTAACTTTCCCTTTTTTAAATCAACTGTATGAAAAAAAAAGTTAAAAAGAAAACAAACATACAATAAAAGAACATTTCAAAGAGACCATAACAAGGGAGTAAGAAAAAGACAACTAACATAAGATAACTGCTTAACTTCCAGCATGTTTCTACTTTACCCCAAGAAAGTTACATAATATAGCAACATTTCAGTGAACTTGTTCCTACTACATCCATCAGAAATTAACAGACCATAGTCATTTCTGGGCATCCCCAGAACGTTAAATAGCTTATCTGTTCTTCTTGGATTATTGTTCCCCCTTCCTTAATTGCTCTCTACTGCTAGTTCCCCTACATTCTACATTATAAACCATTTGTTTTACATTTTTCAAAGTTCACATTAGTGGTAGCATATAATATTTCTCTTTTTGTGCCTGGCTTATTTCGCTCAGCATTATGTCTTCAAGGTTCATCCATGTTGTCATATGTTTCACCAGATCGTTCCTTCTTACTGCCGTGTAGTATTCCATCGTGTGTATATACCACATTTTATTTATCCACTCATCTGTTGAAGGACATTTGGGTTGTTTCCATCTCTTGGCAATTGTGAATAATGCTGCTATGAACATTGGCGTGCAGATATCTGTTCGTGTCGCTGCTTTCCGATCTTCCGGGTATATACCGAGAAGTGCAATCGCTGGATCGAATGGTAGCTCTATATCTAGTTTTCTGAGGAACTGCCAGACTGACTTCCAGAGTGGCTGAACCATTATACAGTCCCACCAACAATGAATAAGAGTTCCAATTTCTCCACATCCCCTCCAGCATTTGTAGTTTCCTGTTTGTTTAATGGCAGCCATTCTAACCGGTGTTAGATGGTATCTCATTGTGGTCTTAATTTGCATCTCTCTAATAGCTAGTGAAGCTGAACATTTTTTCATGTGTTTCTTGGCCATTTGTATTTCCTCTTCAGAGAACTGTCTTTTCATATCTTTTGCCCATTTTATAATTGGGCTGTCTGTACTATTGTCATTGAGTTGTAGGATTTCTTTGTATATGCAAGATATCAGTCTTTTGTCAGATACATGGTTTCCAAAAATTTTTTCCCATTGAGTTGGCTGCCTCTTTACCTTTTTGAGAAATTCCTTTGAGGTGCAGAAACTTCTAAGCTTGAGGAGTTCCCATTTATCTATTTTCTCTTTTGTTGCTTGTGCTTTGGGTGTAAAGTCTAGGAAGTGGCCGCCTAATACAAGGTCTTGAAGATGTTTTCCTACATTATCTTCTAGGAGTTTTATGGTACTTTCTTTTATATTGAGATCTTTGGTCCATTTTGAGTTAATTTTTGTGTAGGGGGTGAGGTAGGGGTCCTCTTTCATTCTTTTGGATATGGATATCCAACTCTCCCAGCCCCATTTGTTGAAAAGACCATTATGGCTCAGTTCGGTGACTTTGGGGGCCTTATCAAAGATCAGTCGGCCATAGATCTGAGGGTCTATCTCTGAATTCTCAATTCGATTCCATTGATCTATATGTCTATCTTTGTGCCAGTACCATGCTGTTTTGGCAACTGTGGCTTTATAATAAGCTTCAAAGTCAGGGAGTGTAAGTCCTCCCACTTCGTTTTTCTTTTTTAGAGTGTCTTTAGCAATTCGAGGCATCTTCCCTTTCCAAATAAATTTGATAACTAGCTTTTCCAAGTCTGCAAATTAGGTTGTTGGAATTTTGACTGGGATTGCATTGAATCTGTAGATGAGTTTGGGTAGAATTGACATCTTAATGACATTTAGCCTTCCTATCCATGAACATGGAATATTTTTCCATCTTTTAAGGTCCCCTTCTATTTCTTTCAGTAGAGTTATGTAGTTTTCTTTGTATAGGTCTTTTACATCTTTGGTTAAGTTTATTCCTAGGTACTTGATTTTTTTAGTTGCTATTGAAAATGGTATCTTTTTCTTGAGTGTCTCTTCAGTTTGTTCATTTCTAGCATATAGAAACATTACTGACTTATGTGCATTAATCTTGTATCCCGCTACTTTGCTAAATTTGTTTATTAGCTCTAGTAGGTGTATCGTTGATTTCTCAGGGTTTTCTAAATATAAGATCATATCATCTGCAAACAATGACAGTTTTACTTCTTCTTTTCCAATTTGGATGCCTTTTATTTCTTTGTCTTGCCAGATTGCCCTGGCTAGCACTTCCAGCACAATGTTGAATAACAGTGGTGACAGCGGGCATCCTTGTCTTGTTCCTGATCTTAGAGGGAAGGCTTTCAGTCTCTCACCATTGAGTACTATGCTGGCTGTGGGTTTTTCATATATGCTCTTTATCATGTTGAGGAAGTTTCCTTCAATTCCTACCTTTTGAAGTGTTTTTATCAAAAAGGGATGTTGGATTTTGTCAAATGCTTTTTCAGCATCTATTGAGATGATCAATTGATTTTTCCCTTTCGAGTTTTTAATGTGTTGTAATACATTGATTGTTTTTCTTATGTTGAACCATCCTTGCATGCCTGGAATGAACCCCACTTGGTCATGGTGTATGATTTTTTTGATGTGTCTTTGGATTCGATTTGCAAGTATTTTGTTGAGGATTTTTGCATCTATATTCATTAGGGAGATTGGCCGGTAGTTTTCCTTTTTTGTAGCATCTTTGCCTGGTTTTGGTATTAGATTGATGTTAGCTTCATAAAATGAGTTAGGTAGTGTTCCATTTTTTTCAATGTTTTGAAAGAGTTTGAGTAAGATTGGTGTCAGTTCTTTCTGGAAAGTTTGGTAGAATTCCCCTGTGAAGCCATCTGGCCCTGGGCATTTATTTGTGGGAAGATTTTTGATGACTGATTGGATCTCTTTGCTTGTGATGGGTTGGTTGAGGTCTTCTATTTCTTCTCTGGTCAGTCTAGGTTGTTCATATGTTTCCAGGAAATTGTCCATTTCTTCTACATTATCCAGTTTGTTGCCATACAGTTGTTCATAATATCCTCTTATAATTTTTTTAATTTCTTCAGGATCTGCAGTTATGTCACCTTTTTCATTCATTATTTTGTTTATATGGGTCTTCTCTCTTTTTGATTTTGTCAGTCTAGCTAGGGGCTTGTCAATCTTGTTGATCTTCTCAAAGAACCAACTTTTGGTGATATTTATCCTCTCTATTGTTTTTTTGTTCTCTATGTCATTTATTTCTGCTTTAATCCTTGTTATTTCTTTTCTTGTACTTGGTTTAGGATTGGTTTGCTGTTCATTTTCTAGCTTCTTTAGTTGATCCATTAGTTCTTTGATTTTGGCTCTTTCTTCCTTTTTAATATATGCGTTTAGTGCTATAAATTTCCCCCTTAGCACTGCTTTTGCTGCATCCCATAGGTTTTGGTATGTTGTGTTCTCATTTTCATTCGTCTCTATATATTTAGCAATTTCTCTTGCTATTTCTTCTTTAACCCACTGATTGTTTAGGAGTGTGTTGTTTAACCTCCAGGTATTTGTGAATTTTCTAAGTCTCTGATGGTTATTGATTTCTAATTGTATTCCATTGTGGTCAGAGAATGTGCTTTGAATAATTTCAATCTTTTTAAATTTATTGAGGCTTGTTTTATGTCCCAGCATATGATCTATTCTGGAGAAAGTTCCGTGAGCACTAGAAAAGTATGTGTATCCTGGTGATTTGGTATGTAATGTCCTGTAGATGTCTGTTAAATCTAATTCATTTATCAGATTGTTTAGGTTTTCAATTTCCTTATTGGTCTTCTGTCTGGTTGATCTATCTATAGGAGAGAGTGATGTGTTGAAGTCTCCCACAATTATTGTGGAAACATCAATTGCTTCCTTTAGTTTTGCCAGTGTTTCTCTCATGTATTTTGTGGCACCTTGATTGGGTGCATAGACATTTACGATTGTTATTTCTTCTTGCTGAATTGCCCCTTTTATTAGTATGTAGTGGCCTTCTTTGTCTCTCAAAACATCCCTGCATTTGAAGTCTATTTTATCTGAGATTAATATTGCTACACCTGCTTTCTTTTGGCTGTAGCTTGCATGAAATATTTTTTTCCATCCTTTCACTTTCAGTTTCTTTGTGTCCCTGTGTCTAAGATGAGTCTCTTGTATGCAACATATTGATGGTTCATTTTTTTTGATCCATTCTGCCAATCTATATCTTTTAATTGGGGAGTTTAATCCATTTACATTCAACGTTAAAACCGTGAAGGCATTTCTTGAATCGGCCATCGTATCCTTTGGTTTATGTTTGCCATATTTTTCCCTCTCTCTATTAATATCCTTTATTGTACCCATACCGAATCTCTTTAGTACTGAACCTTTCTCCAAGTCTCTCTGTCCTGTCTTTGTTTCTCTGTCTGTAGGGCTCCCTTTAGTATCTCCAGTAGGGCAGGTCTCTTGTTAGCAAATTCTCTCAACATTTCTTTGTCTGTGAAAAATTTAAGCTCTCCCTCAAATTTGAAGGAGAGCTTTGCTGGATAAAGTATTCTTGGCTGGAAATTCCTCTCACTCAGAATTTTAAATATATCGTGCCACTGCCTTCTCGCCTCCATGGTGGCTGCTGAGTAGTCACTACTTAGTCTTATGCTGTTTCCTTTGTATGTGGTGAATTGCTTTTCTCTTGCTGCTTTCAGAACTTGCTCTTTCTCTTCTATGTTTGACAGTGTGATCAGTATATGTCTCGGAGTGGGTTTTTTTGGATTTATTCTATTTGGAGTTCGCTGAGCATTTATGATTTGTGTATTTATGTTGTTTAGAAGATTTGGGAAGTTTTCCCCAACAATTTCTTTGAATACTCTTCCTAGACCTTTACCCTTTTCTTCCCCTTCTGGGACACCAATGAGTCTTATATTCGGACGTTTCATATTATCTATCATATCCCTGAGGTCCATTTCGAGTTTTTCAATTTTTTTCCCCATTCTTTCTTTTATGCTTTCATTTTCCATTCTGTCATCTTCCAGGTCACTGATTCGTTGTTCAACTTCCTCTAGTCTTGTACTGTGAGTATCCAGAATCTTTTTAATTTGGTCAACAGTTTCTTTAATTTCCATAAGATCATCCATTTTTTTATTTAGTCTTGCAATGTCTTCTTTATGCTCTTCTAGGGTCTTCTTGATTTCCTTCATATCCCGTACTATGGTCTCATTGTTCATCTTTAGTTCTTTGAGTAGCTGCTCTAGGTGCTGTGTCTCTTCTGGTCTTTTGATTTGGGTGCTTGGGCTTGGGTTATCCATATCGTCTGGTTTTTTCATATGCTTTATAATTTTCTGTTGTTTTTGGCCTCGTGGCATTTGCTGAACTTATAGGGTTCTTTTAGGGTTTGTAGACCTATTGAAGTCCTTATCTCTAATTTATCAGATCTACAGCTTCGTGGAGTACACTTTCTCTAACTAACCAGCAGGTGGCGTCCACGAGCCACCTGTTCTCCACAAGCCAGTTCTCCCCTGCTTAGCCTTTTTGGTGAGTGGGGGAGTGAGTCTTGTGGGGCCCAATTGGTGTACCAAGCTTGCATGTGTAGTTGGTGTTGCCTGCCCTGTATGTGGGGCGTGTTTCTGGGCAGTCGGGGAGGGGGGGGTGGCCCTAACAATCAAATCTCCCTGATGATCCTAGAGTTTTAAAGCTGCTGCAATAGTCTAATCCTTCAGTTCAGTCCTGCCACAGTTTGTCTCTGCCACTGACCCACAAGTCTTTGGTATTGGCGTATGGCTCCTGAGACTTGCAAGTGGGCCCCTCTTCCAGGCCGTGCACCCCGGGTCCTCTGTTGAGGGATGACTGTGCTATGTCACAGGTGAGTGCCGTCCCCCCAGGGCAGTTCTGGGCTGCTGGGCTGTGTAGGGAGGCTCCCAGTCTGCTCAAATGATGGCTGAATGGGGCTTTGTTAATTCACACTGCTCCACCTTCCCAGCTCTGGGACATTCAGCTGAGGTTGCAGGGAAGGCTAATGTCCACGCCCAGTTTTGTGGTGTGTGCCTGTTATTTGAAGCACTTCGGTCACACTGGGTTGTCTGGGGCAGCTCTGGGCTATGGGGCTGGCGATGGGCAGGAGTGTTTCCTGTCCACCAGGATGGTGGCTGTGAGCGGACACCCCCCTTTTCTTGGGAAGTTGTGTTGTTTAGTGAATTTTCTCAGCCACTGGATTATTGCCTTTTGTCTCAGAGCTCTCTTAGTTCTGCTCTTGACTTGACGTGCCCAAATTGCATTTTTTTGAAGCTTTCTGTATTGGGCTTCTTAGAGTAATTGTTTTAGAAAAAGAAAAAAGGATTTTAAAAAAAAAAAACAAAAAAAAAGGGCCCTCCTCAGAGATCTAATGGGTTATTGAAATGCTAATAGACAAAGCAACCAGGGCCATTAAGGAAAGGTCCACAGGGCAGAGAGATCAGCTTTGCTTCGGGATTTGCATATGCGCCTCAAGGCCTGAGCTCTGCCCTTCCCCTTTCTGTGTTCACCAGAACTCCAAAAATCCTCTGCTTTTATTTTGGAGTTTTTCGTGTTGTTTTTTTTTTCTATGCCTGTCTCCTCTTTGCTGTGCTGGCTGCTCTCAGAGTCTCTGGTGTCTGGTCTCAGTCTATCTATGGTTGGAGTTTGAATCAGTAGAATGAGTTTCCGATAAGAGCAGCCACTGCAGTTCTCCCTTCTCCTTCCCGGAGCTGACAGCCGCTCTTCCCCCGGGACTGAGCCTGGCAGGGAGGGGTGCGGGTCCCCTGGCCGCAAAAACTTACAGATTTCGCTGATCTCAGCAGTTCCACGTTTTCATGAGTGTTGTATGAAGTATGCCCAAAGACAGATTGCTCTGTGGTGTCCAGTCCACGCAGTTCCTGGCTTTTTACTTACTTTCCTGGAGGAGTAACTAAAACTTACAGCTCACCAGTCTGCCATCTTGCCCCCCAGCCAGATTCTGTTTTGATAGAGGAACACAGCGCAAGCTAGCACCAAAAGATACCAAAAGATTTGGCTAGACTCAGACCCTTAATATCTTTTGTTGTTAAGGGAAACTATGTACAGAAATATCTTTGTCTTATTCATTTCCAGCTCAAACACTAAGTTGAGCAGAAACATGCCACTCCTCCATATTGAGAAAGCAATAACTTTTGTTAAATATTATACCCCTATAGAAAGAAGCCATACTTCTTGAGCATCATCTTAAGAATGATTTTCTGCAAAGCTATTTGCTATAGTTCATTTGTTTTCATAGCACAGTGAGGCAGAATGCTTAAAAAGTAGTAGTTGGGTGCTAGATAATCCTTTTCTGTAAGTTTACCAGATTCTCATTTCTGTGGTTTAATTAGTTCACAGTTGTAATGTGTAGCTGGAATTTGTGTCCAGAGAAAGACATTTTTCTGCCAGCACAGTACTGTTTTAGGTACATTTGAAGTGATCTGTAACCCAAAGAGCCACAGTATGTGGCTGGGTATTTTAACTGCTGGGTCATTTGCTCAGGTTTTCCCTCTACTAGTTTTTTGAAAAATTTAATGGAAATCCCAGCTACTGTGTGATTTAGACTCTGTACTTTGCCACAAATGTGAACTTGTTTGGAAACATGCTGCTGATTTTTCAGGAAAATGGCATCTTCAAAACCTTTCCTTTTTAGTAGGGCTCAATCTCCTTTTTTTCCACTCTGAATTAAAATTTTTCCCAGCTAAAAATGTGTATGGGACTTAAAATTTTATTAAGTTTTTACTGTAGAGGTTTTCAATATAAAATACGTAAATTTATGAGCACCCCTCAGAAAGCATAGTCTTTGGAATAGGCAACTTTGAAAAACTAGACTCTGAATTAGGTCCTTGTACTTGTATAAAAATTACTTCTTTTTAGTTAGGAAATTGAGACGTTTCTGGTCAGTATCTTTTTGCCATTTGGCCCAATTCTGGCCTGAAATAGAAGCATAAGCAATTTTGGGCTTCTTGTTTCTCTATGGAATGTGGCTTCCTTCCTACCTGAGAGTGTTAGGTAGGAAGACCATGTATTTTGAAATTGTCTCTAGTAAATACACAAAAATATTTCATATCATCCTTTCCTACAAATGGTAGAAAAATTTATTTGGGAAAAATCAAGAATCCAGTGTTTAAGCCAAATTATTACCAGGCATCTAGCGGACACCTTCTGTAGACTTAAGTACTTCTCCATGCACTTCAGGGTGATTGCAAAGATAAGCCATCATCACTGCCCCATATAAAGGAACAACAGTATTGAACAGTTATGACTTAGTAAATGCTTTACATTTATTTTGATACTTAATCTAATAAATCTATATTGATAGCCCTGTTTTCTAATGAAGGAACTGGAGCTCATAGAGGTGAGATTACTTGCCTAATTAATGGATTGGAACCTAAGTGTCTGACTCTGAGGTGTTATACATACTTCCTTTCTGTAAGACAGGAATAACTACACTCAGAGCAAAATATGATGGTTGCTGGAAGAGGTGCATGTACAAAGTAGTATGATAGTGAAAGACCTGTATTCTTATGAGGGATCAGTGGAGACTTTTTCAGGGGCATTTAGTTAGACCTTGAGGAGGAAGGAAAGATTTGGAAGTAGGTGGTCATTCTAGGTAAAGGATAGCATGAACCTTAAAACCCATATCTTGTTATTTTTATCATCAGAGTGTCCTCATTTGAGAGAGACTTCAAATACACATTTTGGGTATGAGCCGATCTGTTAGAACCTGCCTCTGAGGTATTTGGGTTAGAATTCTGGTTTTCCTTGTTTCTTTTGACCCCAGACTTGCCTAGAGAGTTTACAAGGGTGGTGCCAGGAGTGTTTGCTATACCCTATACAATGCCACAATAGCTTTTCCTGAGGGGGGCTTGCGATTTGGATCAATTTTATTGGCATCCATCCCCCTCTCCTTCCAATTATATACCTATAGTAGGAAGTCGAGGTAAGATATCCTCAGGATGGTGTGCACATGATCCTATCCCTTCAACTTCAAGAACACCCCAAATGTTGGCTGAATGATTGGAAAGCCTGATCTCTATATGACTCAACCTGGAGACCCCAAACTTTGATAAAATGATTGCTCTTTTGGACAATGTCCCATAGTTTGGGACAACAAAATGCCTCCTAAAGTGGTGAAATACTTGTAAAAGAGAAGGAAAGTACTGAGCATTTGGAGAGTCTGCATTCTTATCTTGGTGGCTAGAAAGAAGATAGCAGATATGAGAAAAACATACATTCTATTTAAATCTTGTCTAGAGAGCCTGTTAAATGTTTGGAGAAGAAAAGACTAGGTTTGTGGCCTAAAATAATGACATAATAAGCCTGATTTCCATTTTCCCTCTCCCCTATTCTCTTCAGAAGGAGGATATTGGAATTCATATTTACTTAAAATAGTTGATTCTCCGTCTTAAAGTAGTTTTATGAAAATCTTAATTCTGGGCAGCCAGCCTCAGTGAAACAGTTTTGCCAACTGAACTTCCCCAAAATAAAGGTAAATGAAAAATTGAAGGCAGATCACTTTTGGACAGCAGTAGTCCAGAGTTTTTCCAAAATTCTGTAACCGTTTTCCTGGAAGAAATACAGAGTCCCATTTATATAGGAGGGATTATTATTGTGTCAGTCTGTATGTCTGTACACTTACATGTTGTTGCACAGGTACTTTCCTTCTCCCCAACCCCTTTTAGAGTTGATGGCTTTGTCCCTGATTGTTCAGTATAATGGTTTGCAGATTCACTAAGACAGCCTGTGTAGTAATGCTTGCTTTATTTTTTTTTCTCTTCCACTCTTGTTTTATTTTTTACTTTTTTTTCTTTGTGATGTGACATTTTCAGCTGATGTATTGAAAGCAAATCCTTCTAATTTGGGAGCCCAGATCACAAGAGTGAGTTTTTCTACTGGTGTCTTTAGCTGTATCTTTTTTTGTGTGTGTCTTTCCACCCCTCCACCCCTCCCAATTCAACAAAAATTCAAAACACATTTCATAAATATTAGGTAAGAAAGTTCCTCTGTCTGTTGAACATCATGCCTTTCCACAAAGCAATGTCCACTTTATATTGGGTCAGATTCCTTTTTCCAATGCTGTTGTAACATAAACTGATGTGTGTGTTTTATTTTTTGTTTTTTTTACATTATACTAGTATGTTGAAAATAATTTTAGCTCTGTCTTCATTGCAGATAGATATGTCTGGAGTCTCACCAGTGTGTCATGGCACTATTTGTTGTTGTTTGTTTTTTTCTTTTTTTTTTTTAAGGAAAATTATACCCTAGCTTCTGAAAATAAAAGACCCATTCTGTTATCTGAATTTCAAATAATAATCTTTACTTATCTCTGTTCTCCCACTTCCCCTGGATCTTCCTCTCAGGGCCATGAAGGGATGAAAAGCTGTACATATTAGTCTTTAATTTCAGCAGACTGACCAGATGAAAGTGGTCAGACTGGTGAGCTCTGAACATGTTAGCATTGGAAGATGTCTCTTAAGTTTGTTTAATAGGAAAAGTCTGTTCATGCTGAAAAGAAATAATAGTGTCTTTTTATGGTGAAATAAAAGTATGCTTTCTGTGGAATTCTAATTCAAATAACTTCCCATGTAAGCTGTACATTGCTTTTTCAGATCTTATACCTGGGTTATTTTCTGTATTAGCCTAATCCCTTTCTGCTCTTTGGACTGTGTTACTAAGATTTATCTCATGTTCTCTTTGTCTAGTTTTGCATCCTGGAAGAGCAGGTGATTAAATAGTCCCTTTTCTTTCTTCCCAGTGTTCTAATATTTGCTTGTTGCTTCTTAAGTCTTTTATTTTGCCCAATAAAGCAAATGATAATGCTGTCCTAATTAGGAATGCAGATACACGGAGTGTTTTGCCCAAAGTAATCAGCCATTGTGTTTACAATTACCATAAGAGAGTATAATAATGTATTCTACACTAGCACTGTAACCATTGGTTGAGAATGAATATTCTGAAAGCCTTGATTTCAGGATCCCCAAGCTACTCTAAATCACCTACCCTCTTTTTCTTTCTGTTACCCCAGAGATTGAAAGATCTTAAGCAGAGAGAGTTTGCTCGAAATGTCTCTTCAAGATCCCGCAAGGATGAGAAGAAACAGGAAAAAGCCCTTCGGCGGCTCCATGAGTTGGCAGAGCAAAGAAAGCAAGCTGAATGGTGAGGTTATTTTCTTTCAGAGACAACTCTACATGATGATAAACCTTAAGATTTTTATAGATGCACCTTCAAACTAATTCCAAACTAAAAGTATATCTATACTTGGAGTACTTGGTTAAGAGCATGCACTTTTAAGGTCATACCCTACTTATTATCTGTGTGACTTTAGTCAAGTTGTCTAAACTCTCTATGCTTCAGTTTTTTTATGTAGATAATGGGGATAATAACAGTTTACTTCTTAAAATTGTGAGGAGAGAATGAGTTAATCCATTGAAAGTGCATAGAAGAGTGCCTTAGCACATAGAAGATGCTCACTAAATGATGCAGCAAATACTATTATTATTCTCATTTTCAACATTCCTTTTATGTAAAAAAAGCACATTTATTATTACAGAATTCTGTTTTAACACCTAAAAATGGTAAAGCATAAATTCATGTGTTATAACTGTACTAACTGTACAGTTAGTACTCAACATTCAAACACTCTAAAACCCAGGGAATTCCATCAGTTTATTTCTTTGCAAGTTCCTACTTCTTGAATGTTCTTTTTAATGGTCCTTATAGTTCATGCTGATGATCAATTTGGGACTGGTATTTATCCCATCTAATGCTGAATTTCTAATCTTTGAGCATTTGAGGCTGCTAGAAGCTTTATGAGCTATGTGCCTCAACCAGAAAGACTTTGATCCCCTTGTTTGTTTATATTGGCTGGCCAGAACTCAGGGAATGGACTGGTTACAACAGAATGAGAAGCTGTGATTGTGTTTTTAAAAACTGTATAGCCAAGTTGGGGTTGGAGTTCCCCAGTTCCTGGACGTAACTAGACTTATTTTTACTTATTTGCTTCTATTGAGTTTTGGAGAAAGAAGAAAAGGAGAGAATAGCTATAGAATAAGATTTGAAGCAGAATTAACCTCTGATTTCTAATATTAAGTTAAACTGCTTAAAAACTAGTTCTGAGTCCTTCTTTGGCAGCTCTTTATGTAGGAAACACATTTCTTTTGGGCATGTTGCAAGGGTATCTCTTTAAAAATTAGTGTGTACCCTGCAACTTGCTAGTTTGGGACATATTCTGTATTTTTTTTTCAAAGGTGACTTTTGGTTCTTAGTTTTATAAATGAACAACTGAAAGATGACCAGGTAATTTCTTGGGAGAATAAAAAGTTTTGATCCATCATCAGGTATTTCATTGTCCTAGGAGTATGTACATGACCCCACAATAAGTACTATTGATAAAACTTGGCAAAGACTAAGGAGAAGATCAAAACGAATCCCCGTTTTATTCAATTTGAGTCTTTTTGCCATGAGTTGGGTTTCATAACAGATATCCCTCGCTATCCAAATCTGTTTGGTTCCCACATTCTAATAGCAAGAGTTCAGATGGCAACTATATTTGGTCCCTGAATTTAGGACAGCTAGTAACTGGGTTTCAGATAACAAGGGCTTCATACTAATTCTGTTTTGTTCTTGACTTTGCATAGGAAGTGATACATACCTGTATAGTCCACACGCTGTGAAATTTCAGGCAAGACATTTAAAACATTGGCATTGAGGCTCTTCAGTGTTCCTGTTTTCAGAGCTAAGAAAGTGCTTGGTAGCATCATGATCATGATACTGAATGCCCAGAAAGTATCATATTGAAGGGTAGGATGATATAATAAGAAATGAGATCGGAAACAGGATAGGATAGGCTGTACAAGATGGTAATGATGGGATATTCGAATTGTGAGGTGAGCCTCATTTTTATATTTTTATATTTGAGAGAGCTTAGGAGGAAACTAACTGGCTGGCCCTGGAAGTTTAGCTTGGTAGGTTAATAGTGTGAAACTTTGCCTAACCTCCATTGAAGAAGTTCCATTCAGAACTAAGGACCAAAAAATGACCACCACTCAGTGTCTTTGAGACCTAGTGTCTTAGAGACTATAATGTATGATGGAACCTAAGAGATGGGTATTGTATAAGATGTATGAAATGTGCCTTTAAATCTGTCATTTTCTTTTTTTCTAAACCATTGTGTAGTGCACCTGGAAGTGGTCCCATGTTCAGACCAACCACAGTGGCTGTAGATGAAGAAGGTGGAGATGATGAAAAGGATGAATCAGCTACAATCAGTGGTACAGGTGCCACCACTACTTGTGGCCTAGGATCTGAATTTTCCACAGACAAAGGAGGCCCTTTCAATGCTGTACAAATCACTAATACCACTGGATTGACACAGCCTCCTGGGTTGACTTCCCAAGGCATCAGCTTTGGCATTAAGAATAATTTGGGTACCCCGTCACAAAAATTGGGAGTGTCATTTTCCTTTGCCAAGAAGGCTCCTGTCAAACTTGAATCGATAGCTTCAGTTTTCAAGGACCACGCAGAGGAAGGGACCTCTGAAGATGGAACAAAAGCTGATGAGAAGGGTTCTGACCAAGGACTGCAGAAGGTTGGAGACTCTGATGGTAGTGGCAATCTTGATGGCAAAAAAGAGGATGAAGATCCTCAAGATGGTGGGTCCCTTGCCTCAACATTATCTAAGTTAAAAAGAATGAAGCGAGAAGAAGGAGCTGGGGCCACAGAACCAGAATATTACCACTACATCCCCCCAGCTCACTGCAAAGTAAAACCTAATTTTCCCTTCCTACTCTTTATGAGAGCCAGTGAACAAATGGAAGGTGATAATAGTGCACACTCAAAGAATGTCCCAGAGAGCAAAAAAGGTAATTCTCCCAAGCCTAAAGTCTGCATCAAGGTGGCAGCAAGCCAAGGAGCAGAAAAGACAGTTAGTGATGTCTCTGAGCAGCAGAAGGAAACCAGTGTAGCTGAGACCTCAGAGCCTGGAAGCAAAGCTGAGACAAAGAAAGCCTTGGGAGGGGGTATAAATGAGCAGAGCTTAGAGAGTCAGAAGGCTTCAGAGATCCATATATGTGCATCTAATTCTAAAGAAACGACTCAGGCCTCCCCAGCAGGGAAGGAAAGCCAGGAAGGACCCAAACATCCTACGGGTCCCTTCTTCCCAGTTTTGAGCAAAGATGAAAGCACTGCCCTCCAGTGGCCATCAGAACTATTGATGTTCACCAAGGCAGAACCCTCCATTTCATACAGTTGTAACCCTTTATACTTTGACTTTAAACTTTCAAGGAACAAAGATGCCAGAGCTAAAGGGGCAGAAAAACCAAAGGATGTAGGAGGCCCCTCAAAGGACCATCTTCAAGACGTTGATCCTGGGAAACCAAATAAAAGCAAGGAGGGAGAGAATGTAGTACATTCCTCAGCAGGCAGAATAGATGCCCCCACTTCAGGTTCTACCTGTAGCAGCTTGAACAAGCAGGAGCCTGGGGGCAGCCATGGGTCAGAGACAGAAGACCCAGGAAGAAGCAAGAAAGAACGATCTGGGAAGTCCCACCGACATAAAAAGAAAAAGAAGCACAAAAAATCCAGCAAACACAAACGGAAGCACAAGACTGACCCAGAAGAGAAAAGCTGTAAGGCAGAGTCTGGTGAGAAGTCGAAGAAGCGCAAGAAACGAAAACACAAGAAGAATAAGTCATCAGCCCCTGCAGACTCTGAACGGGGCCCCAAACCAGAACCCCCTGGGAGTGGCAGCCCTGCACCACCAAGGAGACGGCGACGAGCTCAAGATGATTCCCAGCCAAGATCACTCCCAACTGAAGAGGGCAGCAGTGGCAAGAAGGATGAAGGCGGAGGCGGTAGCAGCTCCCAAGATCATGGTGGGAGGAAACACAAAGGTGAACCTCCAACTTCATCCTGCCAGCGAAGAGCTGGCACCAAACGGAGCAGTCGATCCAGTCATCGGAGCCAACCCAGTAGTGGAGATGAGGATAGTGATGATGTCTCATCACGCCGGCAGCACCAAAAGTCTCCATCCCAGTACAGTGAGGAGGAGGAGGAAGACTCAGGCAGTGAGCATTCCCGTAGTCGTTCACTATCTGGCCGGCGCCATTCCTCCCACCGTTCCTCCCGACGTTCTTACTCAAGTAGCTCAGATGCTTCTTCAGACCAGAGCTGCTATAGTAGACAACGTAGTTACTCTGATGACAGTTACAGTGACTATAGTGACAGATCACGAAGGCACTCCAAGCGCTCCCATGACTCTGATGATTCAGACTATGCCAGCTCCAAGCACCGGTCCAAACGGCACAAATATTCTTCTGATGATGATGACTATAGCCTCAGTTGCAGCCAGTCCCGAAGCCGGTCTCGGAGCCACACCAGGGAGCGCTCAAGATCCCGGGGCCGCAGCCGCAGCAGCAGTTGTAGTCGCAGCCGAAGCAAACGGAGAAGCCGGAGCACCACAGCCCACAGCTGGCAGCGAAGCCGGAGCTATAGCCGGGACCGCAGCCACAGCACCAGGAGCCCTTCCCAGAGATCCAGCTCCAGAAAGGGCTCATGGGGTCATGAGAGCCCTGAAGAGAGGCGTTCTGGTCGTCGGGACTTCGTTCGCTCTAAGATCTATCGCTCCCAGTCCCCCCAATATTTCCGATCAAGCCGGGGAGAAGGTCCTGGGAAGAAAGAAAATGGCAGAGGAGATGACAGTAAAGGGACGGGCCTACCCTCCCAGAACAGCAACACTGGTACAGGAAGGGGGTCAGATGGTGAATACAGCCCTGAAGATAAGAACTCTGTTACTGCCAAGCTGCTACTGGAGAAGATCCAGTCAAGAAAAGTGGAAAGGAAACCCAGTGTGAGTGAGGAGGTGCTGGCCACCCCTAATAAGGCTGGACTCAAGCTCAAGGACCCACCACAAGGTTACTTTGGGCCCAAACTCCCTCCCTCTCTTGGCAATAAGCCTGTCCTTCCACTGATAGGGAAACTCCCAGCTACTCGAAAGCCCAATACCAAGAAATGTGAAGGGTCTGGCTTAGAAAAGGGGGAAGAGCAAGAACAGTCAGAAACAGAAGAGGGGCCCCCAGGGAGTAGAGATGCCCAATTTGGGCATCAGTTCCCCTCAGAGGAAACAGCTGGCCCCTTATCAGACCCTCCACCTCCAGAAGAGCCAAAGTCTGAAGAAGCCACTGCTGATCACCCTGTGGCTCCACTGGGCACTCCAGCGCACTCTGACTGTTACTCTGGGGACCCATCCATCTCCCATAACTACCTCCCTGACCCCAGTGATGGGGACACTCTGGAGTCCCTGGATAGTGGCAGTCAACCAGGCCCCATGGAATCCAGCTTGCTGCCGGTAACATCAGATCTTGAGCACTTCCCGAGTTATGCACCTCCCAGTGGGGACCCTAGCATTGAGTCAACAGATGGGGCTGAGGATGCCTCATTGGCCCCCCTAGAGAGCCAGCCCATCACCTTCACCCCTGAGGAGATGGAAAAGTATAGCAAGCTCCAGCAGGCCGCACAGCAACACATCCAACAGCAGCTTCTGGCCAAGCAAGTAAAGGCCTTTCCAGCCTCAGCTGCCCTGGCCCCAGCTACTCCGGCCCTGCAGCCTATCCACATTCAGCAGCCAGCCACAGCCTCTGCCACCTCCATCACAACTGTTCAGCATGCCATCCTGCAACATCATGCCGCAGCAGCCGCGGCTGCCATTGGCATTCACCCCCACCCTCATCCTCAGCCGCTTGCCCAAGTACATCACATTCCCCAGCCCCACCTGACCCCAATTTCCTTGTCTCACCTTACACACTCAATCATCCCTGGCCACCCTGCCACCTTCCTCGCTAGTCATCCCATCCACATCATTCCTGCCTCAGCCATCCATCCTGGGCCCTTCACCTTCCACCCCGTCCCACATGCTGCCCTCTACCCAACCTTACTTGCCCCACGACCTGCTGCAGCAGCTGCCACTGCCCTCCACCTTCACCCACTGCTTCATCCCATCTTCTCAGGTCAGGACCTGCAGCACCCCCCTAGCCATGGCACATGAGTTGAGGGATGGGAGTACAGGGAAGGTGACCCATAAATCTTCCCTTGGGGGTGTTGAGCCATTAATACCAGCACATAGAAGCTGGAGTGGGCAGTGTCTTTTGACAGCCAAAGAATTGAGTTTTGGCTTGCAGGGGTGGTTTTAGGTTTGAGGTTTGCTTGAGTTTACTATCAGGGATTTTTTTTGTTTGTTTTCCTTTCCCCCTTCCTGTTTGTCCCTCCTCTCCTATGTTTCTAAGCTAGGAAACACCAGTAAGTACTACCCACTCCTCTGCAGCAACATCTCCAAACTGTCCAGTTTAGATACACCCTCCCTCTATCTTTTGCTCTTCCCTTCTATAAATTTTAAAACATTTTCCTCCTCTCTGGCCAGCAGGTTGTCACCAAAGCATTTGCTGAAGGCCCATGTGGTCCTGCCTTCTCAATGCCACAAGGAAGGCCAAACTGTCCCTCAGGTGGTGAAAACACCACCACTTTGGGTCAGTATTTTTGACCATCCCTTGGTGACATGTTATCCCAGGTGAGGTGGAAGGGGAGTCTGATCTGGAACCAGATGCTACTCTGGCTGTAGTTCGATCCACTTCCCACCTAGCCTCATGTTTGATACTGTCATCCTCATGTCCCCATCCCAAAAGAGGCATCTGCATATCCGAGAAAAGGAGTTCTATCATGAATAGAAGCTTTGTGGAACATGGAGTCACCATGTGCTTCCCCAGAGAGGAGCTCATGTGTCTGAAGGGTATTTTTTCTTCTGTCATGTTGATGTTTCCTTCTTAATTTATAGGATTTTTTTTAATGTAAAAAATTGCACTGAACTCTAAACGTAAATGCTGCTTTTTGTAGCTCATATATAAAAGGTTCCATATTTGTAGTATACTGCAATAATATTTTTTACATCCAGCTCTTTAAGTGATCCTTGTTCTGGTGGCTTTGTGTAAATATGTTTGCCCTAGTTGAATTAAGAAACTCTAAAGGTTATAAAATGAAAACAAAAAAATAAAGCGTTTGTTTTCTGCTAGATGCAAAAATGACTAAGCATGTATATTTTATCAAGGTCATGTATTTTTTGAAGTTATGAACTATAAAAATGTTTAAAAAAAAAAAAAAAACAGCATTGTTTAACAGTTTTTGCTGGGACAAAATGTTAATTAAGTAATTTGCAGTAATTGATGTTCCCAGCACTGAGATTTTTGAGCTAATGGGCAGCAGTCAGCTGGGGGTGTCAGAGGGATGCTCACTTGCTTTGTTGTTTTATACAGAGAAAAGGAGAACCCCACAGGAGGAAGGGGAGATTCAGGAACTTTATCGTCTGAAAGCAGTGGGATTCAGAGTGATTGTCTGGAGGACCCCTGGGTTTCCTGGGTGCCTTGTTCCAGGCAGTCCATCTGCCTTCCTAATACTTAGCCCCCTCTGACAATTTCTTTAAATGTGCCTTTTGGGTTGGCTAGAAACTGAGGAGAAGTAGACTGGAGGATAATAGAATTGGGACAATTTTCTTCCTCCGCTTGTTGGGAGGTGAGCACATTTATAGACACTTCAAATTCTTTTGCTTCATAGTTTCCATGCCTTCTGCCCAACTTAGTTTGAGGCAGTAATGGTTCCTTTTTTTTTCTTTCTTCCTATGACACTGACCCGAGGAATTACCACCTCAGTCCCCCTTCCCTGGCTTCCTGCCCTTCACCCAGGCTATCAGCTCTAATTAATACACTGACCCAAAGGTGTTTGCATTTCAGATCCCATCTCCTCTTTGGCAATTGCCTACCCATTCCTGTGTCTAGAATTGGTTGGGTGATCACCTGACAGGGAAAACAAACCTACTTAACCCGGGCCAGGGCTCTGTATTCCTGCCTTTCTTCTCAGATTACCAAAAGAAAGCATTTTTTGAGTTCATGAGAAGCAAGTGCTGGGTAAACAACACTCTTGACTGAGCTCCCTACCTGTTCAGTGCTCTTTGTCTGATTCAGCAGCATCGCTTTTTCAATGACTAGCACTGGAAAAATGTAACCATCTATTTCAAGAGGGGGGACTCATTTTTCTTTGCTTTCAGCCCATGTAAATATTTAAATAATAACAGTATTAACATTTCTGTGCTGCTTCCCATTAGCTTGTAGATTGAGCCATACACTGGCTGCCTCTCTGCCTTCCTGGGGGCAGTTTTCTTCAACTTCCAGCATAGTGATTTTAAAACTTAAAAAAAAAAAAAAAAGGAAAAACAAAAGAACCTATCCTTACTCACAAGCATTACAGACTGTATTTAACTTTATCACATATGATAGAGATATATATGCTGTAAAATGAGGGAAGAGAACTTTCTAATAAACCAATGATTTGTGGAAACTTAGCAGAGTCTGTCGTGATTGTTACCCCATCCACTCAAGTTGGGAAGAGATGAGAGTTGGGGGTTACAAATAACATCTTTTTGGAAACGATCAGGGAATAGGTTCTGGAGAACCATTTGTTCGTGATGTTTGGGATTGTTTCTCTCAAAGCTCAGACTGCACAAGTAGAAGGGGAATATTAAGGCTATAGAAGGAAGTAATAATAGTTAGATTTCTCTCAATCTTAGGTAGATATCTGGGAATGTGTACCTCCTTTCCACTCCCTCTTTCCCAATATGTTCTATTCCCTTTTTCCCATATTAGATACATAATCTGTGTAGTAGACGATGTGGCATGTAGGTGTTCACTAAATGGATTTGGAATTTCCGGCTTTGATGTTTAGGGTTTGGGGTGAATTTAAGGGCATTGGGATTACAGGATTTCATTTCAGCCTTTGTCCTCCCAATGAAGTTCTGTGTAGCAGGTTTGAAGTCCTCTACATTACCTTTTAATACGGTTCTAATGCCTGAGAGCCTCTGCCTAGTGTAAGAAAATATGCCCTGAATGTTGGTGAACAGATGAAAACCCCTACTCTTCCTTACCAAAAATCGCAAAAGAGACGGAAGAGTTAGCATGGAAAGCTAACCATAGATTTTTAGTGATAAATTAGATTCTTCTCTCTCTGGCCCTTCAGAAAGGAATGCCATGCCTTTTTCTTTCCTATTCTCTGATACAGTTGTGTTCTACTCTCCAACAAAGAGAATCTTTTTGACTTGACCCTTGAGTTGGGGGCTCCTATGTACCTGTTTTCCTAAAAAGGCATAGATCTCTGCCCAGAAGGAAAAGATGTTAGAAGATGAAAATCAATTTTCTGAGAGCTGGCAAGGTGTCAATTAAAAAAGACTTCCCTTCACAGAGTATGCCATGTAAAGGTATGTTCAAGTTCCTTGTTCTGACACCTACCTCCCAGCCAGCTGGGTGTGAAACGTGAGTGCCCCTTCTTCTCCACCCTCGTACTAATTCAGGCCTTGTCAACCATTTCCATTCTTTCTTATCAAGGATACCTTCACCTGACCCTTGTCAACTCATGCTTGAATTATTGTAGCATCTTCCTGGCAGGCAAGCCTGCCTCTAGGATTAAATTCCCTGCCCCAGTAAACTTAATGGTTTTCCAGAATCTGAGTGCATTTCATTTTGTATTTGCTGCTTCCCAGTAAAATTGTAAGCTCTGAGACGACAGGAACTAATTCTTAAACTTATTTTTCCTTACCTTTAGAGTGTCTTATGTAGAGTTGAACACAAACATTTTGATTACTTTCTTAAATATAGATATTTTTCTGTAAACCTACAACTTCTCTAAAAAGAAAAAAAAAAAAGGTTATGAGCATAGTCAAATGTGAACTGAGGATTATGCATCAGGATTCATTAAGGGAACATTCAAAGATAGAATATTTTTCCCTCATCTTTTCTCCGCATCACATAGGTCAGTGCCAGGCACATAGTAGAAGCTCAATAATTGTTGATTAAATGAAGCCTTAACTGGACTTTAAATTCAGTGAGGGATTCTAGACTGATGGAGTGGAAAATGGGAGCAATGTATCAGCATTCCTCTGCCTACTATCTCAGAAGGGAGGTCAACCCAGGTCTGACACAAAGAAACACCCATGAGGAACAGAATCCATAATGAATACCAAACAACTCTCCCCAAAACTGATCGTCCGCCTGTGTTTCCAATTCTAACAGTCCCACCAACCAGCCAGGCACCAAAGCTTGGAATTAACTTCACGTTTCCAAACCACATCCAGTTACTGCTTCTGTCATTTCTGCACTCTCTTGTTCCTGCCATCAGTACCCTGGTTCACCCCTCGTCACCTTTTTTTTTTTTTAATTTTGTAAACTTTATATTGTATTAACAAATATGTTACTCAAAATTTCCCATTTTAACCATATTCAAGTGTACAATTGAATATTAATTGCATTCACAAGATTGTGCTACCATCACCCATATCCATTACCCCTAATTTTTTATCACCTCAAACAAACTCCTCACCCATTAAGCCACAACTCTTTCAGCCCCTGGTAACCTATAAACTGTCTATGAAGTTTGTTTCCTCTAGAGTTCCATATAAGCGAGATCATACAGTATTTGCTTTTTTATGTCTGGCTTATTTCATTCAACATGATTTCTTCAGGGTTCATGTTATAGCATACATCAGAATTTCTTTCTTTTTTTTTTTTACAGTGGAATAATATTCCATTGAGTGTTTATACCACATTTTGTTTATACATTCATCTGTTGATGGACACTTGATTTGCTTCCACCTTTTGGCTATTGTGAATAATGCTGCGATGAACGTTGGTGTATAAGTATCTGTGAGTCCCTATTTTCAATTCTTTGGGATATATACTAAGAAGGTAGATTGCCAGGTCATATGGTAATTCTGTTTTCCATTTTTTCTGAGAAACTGCCAAACTGATTTCCACAGTGACTGCACCACTCTGTAGTCCCACCAGCTTTTGTTTTCTGTTTTAATAAGAGTCATCCTAGTGGGTATGAAGCAGTATTTCATTGTGCTTTTGATTTGCATTTCCCTGAACACCAGTGATTTTAAGCATCTTTTCATGTACTTGTTGGCCATTTGTATATCTTCTTTAGAGAAATGTCAGTTCAAATCTTGCCCCTTTTTGAATTGCGTTATTTGTCTTTTTGTTGTTGAGTTGTAGCAGTTCTTTATATATTCTGGATATTAAACCGTTATCAGATAAATGGTTTGCAATCATTTTCTCCCATTCTGTGAGTTATCTTTTCACTTTCTTAGTATTTTCCTTTTTTGATATTCAGAAGTTTTTTGATGAAGGTCCATTTTGTCTGTTTTTTCTTTTGTTGTCATTCTTTTAGTGTCATATCTAAGAAATTACTACCAGATCCATGGTTATGAAGGTTCCTCCCTATGTTTTCTTCTAGGAGAGGTCTCATCACCTGTAACACAGAGGTTTGTGGTCACTACCCATTTTTCTTCCCACTAAGTCCTTCCTTTTCCAGTTCTTTTTATCCACAGGTAGCCATGTAATCATCCAAATTAGAGAACAACTGATTAATGTATCTCTAAGAATTTCCTGAGTTAAATTCTTTAGGATTCTCCATCTCCTATTGATTAAAGGGCAAATTCCTTAATGTGGTATTCAAGGACCTCCACCCTCATGCTCTGCTCTACCCCTTAAAACACCCTATGCTGAGTCAGTTACCTGCCCTTCCTTATAACTGACCTCTCTGTTCTTTCAAACTCTTTGTTTATGTTATTCCCTTTCCCTAGAAACCCCTTCATTCTCTGACAAAAGGCCACAGTGTAATGGTTAAGAACATGGACTCAGCAGAAACTAGGTTTGAATCCTAGTTTTGCTACCCATTGGCTGTGTAAGCTTGGGCAGTTACCTAAAATTCCTTATCACGCTTTTTGCTTCTGTAAAATGTCATAATAGTACCTACTTTATAGGGTTTTAAGAGAAATAAATGATATAGGTATCTTCAAATAGGCATAATCTAAATTTTTTTTTCAAGGCATGCTTTACTTTCCCTCTGCTGTAGTTGTGTGTGTTCATATTCACTGAGCTACACAAAATATATCAGTACTACAGTAATCACTCAGTTGAGGACAATGGGAGGGTAAAGAGTGACTAGAGGGCTAGATTAAGTATTTATTCTAACAAATATTTTGCATTCCTACCATGAGCTTGGCACTGAGAATTCAGCAGTAAAGAAGGCCCACACTAAAGCTCAAGGAGATTTTTGTTGTTACAGCACAACTTACATATTTCAAATGGACAAAATTTAGTATCTTTTAGCACCTTAAGATAAATTGCCCCTGAATGGGAGTTTCTTTTCCTGAACTTTGAGGTCTACACAATATATCTGGAAAATTTACAATTGTTGAAAATAACGCTTAAATTGAATGGGGATGGGAAGTGGGCCCATTGTTTTCTTTTTGTACCATCACTGCTGAAACACTGTTTTTCAAGCTACTGAGGGAGTTTCATTTTTTCTTTAGGCATCATTAGGCATTGAAGCTCTTGCAGGGCAACTTTGATGCTATGTATGTGTGTGTGTGTGTGTATATATAGCTCTAGGATCTACCATTCATACTACCAGATTTTTGTAACAAATCTTAACAAATGGGGGTGCTTCTGAGTATTTAGGTCTACATTCTATTTTAACGCTATATATTCAGTTTTCATAAATTGTCCTCGGAGGCCCAATTATCCCTGTCCATCTTATAAATGTCATGCCTTCATCATCTTCTAGACCCCAGCTAACTGTGCCATCTCCTATTCCTTTCTAGCCTTCTTTGAATTCTTCCAGAAGTCAGAAATTGCAAGGGACTTTTTCTCCCAAGCCTGTGGTGACTGCCATCTTGTGTTATCATTGCTCTCAAGAAACTTAACCTAGCGAAGGAAGGGATTTTGAGTTGTATGCTGAAGTGTTGAATTATGAGGGGAAGGGAAGTTCTTAAGGGGTTTCAGAATGATAGAGTGGCTGGGCGATCTAGGGATAAGTTTGATCGGAAGAGAAATATGAATCACAACTAGGAAAAGTGGCTATGTTTCTTTACCCCTAGCCAACCTTAAATCTCCTTTCTGAGAACCTGCTTTTTGGGGAAGGCTTGCAGTGCCAGTAGGACTTGGTATTCCTATCCTCTTCCTCTCATCTACAAGAGATGACCTTGCCTTTCTACTCAGAACTCTTTCTTCTCTTCCCACCATGTGAACCCATGTTGTATCTTCATCCTTAGTACATGCTTCTGCTCAGTCTGTGTTTCAGCCATACCTGTTACATGTTGGGCTCTTGACTGGATTCTGGGGCTTCAGAAAGGAACCTCACTCTCAAAGGACTCATTGGCACAGTCTAGCAAACAGATTGTGATTAAATGGAGTGATCAGTGCTGTGCCCATGTGTATTAGCCCAGGGTGCCACCCTGAGGAGTCAGAGGAGGCTTCCTCTAGGCAATGATCCCACCAGAATCTTAATGGTTGGACAAAAGCTCTGTCGCCCAAGAAGGGTCTACCTCCAACTGAACAGCTGATGCAGACTCTCAAAACCTGTGTCAGAATACCCTCAAATGTCCACTTTCTCCCTTGCCCAATAGGCCAAGATCCATTCACTCACCCACCCCCTCCCCAGTGCTATTTGCACTGCTGTGGCCACACTGAGTCTTAGCCCAAGATGGAGGAGAAATGAGGAAGCTGCTGCCTCAATATGGCTGGCTGAGGCTGCCCAAAGCCCTAGCAGGAGGAAATGGATAAGTACCAAATCTAAAAGGAAATGGCAGCCTCACCCCTTATCAGGGGACAGCAGTTTCCTTATTCCTTCCCCAACCTCTGGCCAAGTCAATATGCCACAGCAGTACAGCCAGTTCAGGGAGAGGGGGTGGGGTGGGGACAGGATTGTAGGGTACGAAAGCTATAGAACTGTGGGCTAGAGTGGAGGTGTACAGACCAGTTCATGATTTCACTATTCCCAAACAGAAAGTGCTGGCTTTGACTTAGGCTGGTGGTGGAGGAGTTGGAGAGAAGATTCAAAAGACAGTTGACAGGCAGAAACAATAGGACTTGGTGATAAGTGCTCACAGGGGAAAGGGAGGAGTCATAGCTCCCAGCCATAAGTGTTCTTCCCCAGGGTGAGATCACACACACACACACCCTCTTCCTGGCAATCCTCGAGACCATATGAGCAGCTCAAGGGGCTGTAGCCCATTGCTCTGCCCACTGCTTGACAAGTTACTCTGGGTTCCAGTTTGATAAGGAAAGACTTCCTGTGGTGGAAACCAAAAAGAACGGAAAGAGCTTGTCCATTCCTGCCAGAAGGTTGTGGGAGAAGGAAGATGGCCAGAGCTTTGTGTCCATTGCATGCCCTATGGCTCCTGGAGTGGGCACAGCTGCTCTTGGGACCCAGTACTGTCCCACCATCCTGGGCCTTGAACTTGGATCCACTGCAGCTCACCTTTTACACAGGCCCCAATGGCAGCCACTTTGGGTTTTCATTGGACTTCTACAAGGACAGCCGTGGGAGGTGAGCCCTGCCTGAGAGAAATTTGAGTGTTGGGAGAGAGAAGGAACCCTCCACTCTGTCTCTGCTTCTGTAGGTTTTGAGTTCCCCGTTTATGATGGAGGTTCAACAAGATGATTTCTGGGGTCTATGGGGGCTGAGCTGTGATCAGGAATGCTAGGGAGGGACTGACTCTAGTGAGGATGTCAGGGAGGGAGCAGCAGGGAGGAGATGTGTACTGAAACCACAGGAAGAATAAAGGGAAGACAAACCTTGACCCACTCCACCCTCATCCCCTAGAAATACAGAGAGGAGCATATATCCTAAATTGACTTGCAAAACTGTAAAATTATCTACCCATCCCCCACCTTGCACTTCTCCTTTCCCCTCATCCCCATCCTCAAAATTATAGATATTTGAAAAGAAGCAATGGAGTTTTAAGGTTGGGATTAAATAGGTTGGGGTTAGACTGTCAGGATTAGAGAACTGGCTCATTCTCTTAATAGTTTTATGCTGAGTTAGTTACTTATTGTGGTAGACACTGTGCTGCCCAGCTTTGGAGATGGACAGTGGCAGATAGCCTTAAGGTGTTCCTTGTGGAATTTCTTCTGAAGACAGCTAGCTCTCCCAAAATCAAGTCCCCCTTCCCAAGGTGGCTCACATCTAATGACTGATGAATTCAGGGCATGGTGGTGGGGTGTATAAGGGTCTGGCCTTCTAGCCTCAGCTCAGGACATTTCTGAAGTGTTCTCCAGAATGCCCCAGCAGAGGGGAGACAGGTGACAAAGTTGTCATTGGGTCTACATCTCTGTTTGACTCCTTCCTCTTCCCACTCCTGTTTCCCCTCCTTTCCACAGGTGTTGATCTGATCCCAGGGCCACTTCTTGGTAAACATCCTGTGGGCTTTTAAAAAAAAAAAAAATATATATATATATATATATATATATATATATATATACAGCATTTTATTGAGCACTTTTATGCATTTGACTAGCACAATGCTAAATGCCCTTCATACATTCATTTCATTTACTCCTGAAAGCTTTAATTGGTTGGTATTATCCCCATTTTACATGAGGTCACACACTCTGGAAGATTAAATGATTTTGAGCAAAGTCACCTAGTAAATGGCAGAGTTGTGATTGGAACCTAGATCTGCAAGAGGCACTCTCTGGCGTCCCTCATTCTCCTTTACCATTGAAACCAGTTCTCAAGAAAAGATGTGGTAACAGTCTGATAGCCTCCAGATAGACATTCTAGTGAGCGTGTGAACCCTTGGCTTTTAGGGGGACAGGGGATGCGGGTAGGGGAGGTGGGGATGATGTACGTAGTAGCTTGGGAGATCTTTTTCAGTAGGGATATCAAAACCCTGGTGTTCAACTCAAACTAAACCGTATAGTCCCAGCTTTATCCTAGGCATATGATTTGCCCTGGCTGGGAGACAGTTTCACTATCGATAAAATTATGAGATTGGCCTCCACGGTCTGGGAAGTCTTGTAGAGGAAAGATGGTCCAGCGCTGTCCATGGCATAATGCTCTTCTGGGCAGTGCACCCAGCGTGGATGCCGGGGCACGGGGCACACCGAAATCCGCGCCGCGCTCACCCAGCTCTCCTACTCAGCGTGGCCATTGTGGTGGGCGCCCCACGGACCCTAGGCCATGGTCTGGAGGAGACAGGCGGCGTGTTCCTGTGCCCCTGGAGGGCCGAGGGCGACCAGTGCACCTCGCTGACCTTCGACCTCAGTAAGTCACAAGCAAGGAGGGAAGGGGAAGGGGCCAAAGGAGGCGTGGACGGCGGGCTTCAGGCCCTCACCCCTTCCTACTCTCCAGGCGATGAGACCCGGAAGACTGGCTTCCAAACCTTCCAAATCTTCAAAGCTGGACAAGGACTGGGGGCGTCGGTCGCCAGCTGGAGGGACAACATTGTGGTGGGCGCCCAGGGACAAGGCACTGAGAGCAGGCAGGGGCAGGGACATGTCTGGGGGGCTGGAGAGCGAGGCTGAGCCTCGCCCTTCCCCGATCTCCTGTGGCCCTGCCCCAGGCCTGCGCCCCCTGGCAGCACTGGAACGTTCTAGAACCGACCGATGAGGCCGAGAAGACGCCCGTAGGTAGCTGCTATGTGGCTCAGCTCCAGAGCGGCCGCCGCGCGGAGTACTCGCCCTGCCGGGAGGTCACCATGAGCAAAGTTTACGCGAAGAAAGGCTTTGGTAAGCGCCTCCATTCTGTTCCTTTTTGGCCCCGCCCACTACAGTCACTTAACCCCGCCCTTAATTTGAGCCGCCCTTAATTTGATCCCTCTATATACGCTCAAAGGCGGTGCTTTCGATCTGGCATCGCTTAAAGGCCCAGCTCCTAGTTCGGCCTCGCCCCCACGCCGCTTCAAGGCCACGCCTCTACACGCCACATGGTCCCGCCCCTGTATGGCTCCGCCCCGCCCTACCCCAGGCGCGGGGTCCACGCTTCCCCGTCCATCCTTTCTCTGACTGCTCCTACTTGCCTGCTCTAGGAGAAGACCGGCGCTACTGCGAAGCGGGCTTCAGCTCCGTAGTCACCCAGGCGAGTAGGGAGTATGAGCCTCACGGGGCCAGCCCCCGAACAGGGCTCCCTCTCACCTCCCGGGCTTCCTTTTCAGGATGGGGAGCTGGTACTCGGAGCCCCTGGCGGCTATTATTTTGTAGGTAAGTGTTCCACACCCTCGGTACACCCCCCTCTCTTCTCGCGGCTCCGTGCCTCCGGGAGACCACAGGTGTCTGTGACCCCACATTCCCTGTCCTTCCTGTCCTAGGTCTCCTGGCCCGGGCTCCAGTCGCCGATATCATCTCGAGTTACTCCCCGGGCACTGTCTTGTGGCACTTGTCCACCCAGAGCTTCACCTTCGACTCCATCAAATCAGAATACTTCGATGGCTACCGGGGTAACCCTGGCATCCCCTGGCACTGCACTTCCAGGCTTCCCAACATCTTAAGATTCACCGCCCACCCCAGCCGTCAGGTCCTGCCCATGCGGGAGTCCCCACACCAACCCCGGCTGGCCAGCCCTACCGCCTAAGGCGCCTCCACCCTCTGCTCCCGCAGCTTCACCGCAAACTGCCTACCTGCCCTGCGCCCCTACCTGTCCCTTCCCGTTGTGGACCCGCAGCACGCAGGTCTGGGCCTCTAGACGGCTTCAGTTTCCCCATCTATACCACGCAGGCTTTGGACTGGGTGGTCTCTGAATCCCCTCCTTCCTCGCCTTTGGCCTCCTCCCTCACCTGGAAAGACTAATTCACGCTGTATCCTCAGGGTACTCGGTGGCCGTGGGCGAATTCGACGGGAATCCCAATACTACAGGCAAGAAAACCCCTTAGGGGAGGGACTTGGGGCGCCCAGACAGGGGAGGAACACCTCGGAGCCCCACCCGAAATCTTCCCTGGGTGCAGTATGGGGAGTGGAGGGCGGGTAGGCTCAAGGCGCTCATTCGCTGGGCGGGACTCTCCCCAGAGTATGTCTTCGGAGCCCCCACCTGGAGATGGACCCTGGGAGCGGTGAGTGACCCTCGCCCCCCACTCGGCCTCCCAAAGCCACCGACTGCAGATATCCTCACAACGCCCCCTAAACCTCTTGCCTTTTCGCACCTTGAGCGGGAGGCTGGGGTGGGAGGCGGGAATGACACCCTCGCCTGCGCGCCCCCTACAGGTGGGGATTTTGGACTCGCACTACCAGGAGCTGCATCTGCTGCATGGAGAGCAGGTAGGGGCGGGATCCCGGGGGGAGGGAGGGGATGGCCGAGGCAGGAAGACTGAGACCCCAGGATATGCTGCAGGATAGGGAAGGACGATGTCCGAGAGAAAGTGCTGGGTCCGGGGCTGCGAGTTAAGGTGCCCTCGTCTTCCTGCAGATGGCTTCATATTTCGGGCACTCGGTGGCTGTCACTGATGTCAACGGGGACGGGTGAGGAGGGAGGCGCCCCACTTAGCCGAGTTGGGTCTCAAGTCACCAGAGGCGCGGGCCGCCCTCCTTTGCTTGTCCCACTCCCACCTGACCACCCAGACCAAGCGGAGGGCGGGCGTGGGCGAGATTTCACCCTGGCTCCTAGTACCCCCATCTCCCACCCCACGCAATAACCCGTCTGGCCTGCAGGAGGCACGACCTGCTAGTGGGCGCCCCGCTGTATATGGCGAACCGCGCAGACCGCAAGCTGGCCGAGGTGGGGCGTGTGTATCTGTTCTTGCAGCCCCGCGGCCCCCACACGCTGGGCGCCCCCAGCCTCCTGCTCACCGGTACACAACTCTACGGGCGATTTGGCTCGGCCATCGCACCCCTGGGCGACCTCGACCGGGATGGCTACAACGGTGAGTATCCAGAGGAGTCCAGATTGCTGCAGAGGGGTTAACAGCCACTACACAGAGCTTGGACATGACCTGCAGCAGTGGGAGCCAGGAAGGGCTTTAAGCAAGACTGACCGCCTCATCTATGTGGCTTAGACATGAGGCTGTGAGTGGAGAGCACATGGGAAAGTTAAAGGACACCATTTAGGATGTGTTTGCATTAGTCCAAGCAAGAGATGGTGACCACCCACAGGTGGGTTTTGGTGGTGGAGTTAGAGAAAAGGGCAACTCCACAGATATTTAGGATTTAGACTACTAGCACTTGATGGGTGACTGGATGTAAGGCTAAGAGAGAGAGGGAGGAGCTGGGTGGGTGGTGGTGCCCTTTACTGCCGCAGGGAACTCAAGGCTGTGCGGCAGGTTTGGGGGTGAACAGGCGGGATCAGCAGGTCAAGTATGGACCTGTTGAGCTTCAAAGGCTTCGGAGCATTAGGTGGAAATACCTAGAGAACAGTTGCATGTGGCTTCCCCCACTTCCATGAGAGGTCTGAGTGGGAGATAGGGATCTGAGGAGGGTAGATGAGATCCCCAGAGGTCTGTGAAATGAGAGGAGGCCCAGGACAGAGCCGCCGTGGGCAAGAGCATTTAGGGAACTCACAGAGGAGGTGAGTCTGGGAAGGAGACCGAGAAGAAGTGTGCAGACAGATAGGAAGGAAACTAGGAGATCTGATGGCCAAGAACCAAAGGAAGAGAGTGCTTCAAGCAGCGGGGTGTGGGGCAGGATGGCTATGGCTACTGCTGAAAGGTACAATTAAATGGGGCTGGAGAAATATCCATGGGCTTTAGCAAGTGGGTATGACAGTGGTGACATTGAAAAGAGCCACTTCAGGGCAGGTTGGGGACAGAGGCCAGAATGCCTTGGGTCAAGGCATGAATGGGGGTGAAGGTTTAGAGGCAGCCAGTGTAGACAGCTATTTCAACCAGTTTGAACAGTGATAGAGGAAGGATGATCACTGAACGGAGAGGAGGGTCAAGGGAAGTTTATTTTAATTGGAAGAACATGGAGTAGGTTAAGTGTGGAGGAAAATTATCCTGTGGGGAAACAAGAAGGGGAGATGATCCAGAGGAGGGTCCCTTCAAAGCTGGGGTGGGCCTCTCAGCCCAGTGGTGGGGGTGAAGGACCTAAGCATATTCTAGGGTCAAATAGGAGAAGAGGGAGGAGAGTGGGTGTAGATTAACAGCAGTTTGCTTGGTGTGGAGACGCCTATGGCTTCTCTTTATGAAGTACACGATGAGGTCATCTACCAAAGGAAGTGGGGGATGGGAGCTTGACAGAATGGAGAAAGTCTGTAGTAGGTGCTGCGCAGACTGTGACAGGCTGCTGACCAAAAACCCCTACATGACTGCTAGACAAGGTCTCTGGTGAAGGTCGGAGACCATGAAATTGGTGCCCCAATTTGCACTGTCTGTCCAGCAACCCTGGGTGCAGGTGGATATTTACTGATAAAAGTGGGGTCTGGTCAGGCTTGCCCAGGACTGGCAATGGGGCAAGAAGGCTGAGGATATGGCAAGGATGGCCAAATGGTCAGGAAATAAGTGAAGAGACGAGGAAGCCAACAGATGGAGAAAGAGTGGAAGCCAAGGACACTTTGGGTGAATTCTGCATAATTCAATCAGAAAAAGCAATAAAGACATTTAAAAGAAAAGAAGAAACTGCACCAAAAAAAAAATACCATAAACAAAGTCAGAAATACAAAGGAAAGACAGTTGTAAAATATATACCAAAGATCTTAATTCCCATCATAGGTGAAGACCTCTTACAAATCAGTAAGATTGTAATAATTAGCTAACCCCCTCCCAGATAAATTTCCAAAGGTTATCTCAAAAGTTAGTAGTGATGACATGCCCACTGTGTGGCTCTGGGTCTGTATGATGGAAGTGTAACAGGGAGAAGATCCCTAGGGAATGAGAGGGCCAGGATGTAATAGGTCTCTGTTACTGAATCTTCTGGGATGGCATTTTTTCATTAAATGGGAATAATAATACCCAACTTTCAAGATTAAGTGAGAATCATGTCAGATATATTTACCTCAATAGATAGTGAGAGCTGTGACTTTTTGTGACAATTCCTACTTTACAGGTTTCTCCTACCCAACTGTACACTCTTGGAGGGCAGGGGGGCTGCCTCCTTGACCCAGACCATTGCACCCCTCTCCTGGATTCCTGCAGGTCTGCCCTGAAAAGCAGTTTTGTAGGTCCACCTTCAGAGATTGTGTAACAGCCCCTCTCTTCCCGTTACTCCCTCCAGATGTGGCAGTGGCTGCCCCCTACGGGGGTCCCAGTGGTCGGGGCCAGGTGCTGGTGTTCCGGGGTCAGAGTGAGGGCCTGAGCTCACTCCCATCCCAGGTCCTGGACAGCCCCTTCCCCACAGGCTCCGGCTTTGGCTTCTCCCTTCGAGGTGCCACAGACATCGATGACAATGGATACCCAGGTGCCTCTAGACTCCCTCCAGCTGGACAAGAAGGGCCTTGGGCATTAACTGGAATTGCTGGGAGATAGAGCCAGGGGCCCATGCCTGACCTGTTGCCCCACTGAGAGCTCTGACCTATCAGAGAGGCTGGGATACCAGCAGTGCCAGGTCAAACCTCCAAAGAGGAAAGAGGTGTGGGGAGCCCCTGGAAAGATGAGGTGAGGACCCCCTGCCCTCCTTAATTGCCAACCCTGACACACATACCCTCCCCACCCCAATGTCTATAGACCTGCTAGTGGGAGCTTACGGGGTCAGCAAGGTGGCTGTGTACAGGTGAGCACTGGATTCAGGGACAGGGTGGGGGAAGGGCACACAGGATGGGGCGGCCCACACCGTTAGGGGAGGCCAGGCCAGGTGCGGCCACAATGGCAGGCCTCCCCATCCGATCAGAGCTCAGCCCGTGGTGACGGCCAATGTCCAGCTACTAGTGCAAGATTCACTGAATCCTGCTGTGAAGAATTGTGTCCTGCCCCAGACCAACACACAAGTGAGCTGGTGAGGAGGCCAAGAGCATGGGCCAGGCAGGATCTGGGACCTCAGAGGAGGCCCTAGTCCCTGAGCCCCATTTGTGACTTTGCAGCTTTGACATCCGGATGTGCGTGGGAGCCACCGGGCACAACATTCCTCAGAAGCTGCGTGAGTGGCATGGCGAGGGCAGGAAGGCGGGGGGCCAGGCTTCCCCCAGAGGCTGGCCAGGGAAGGCTTGACTCTTGGCTCACCCTTCCAGGCCTAAATGCTGAGCTGCAGCTGGACCGGCAGAAGTCACGCCAGGGCCGGCGGGTGCTTCTGCTGGTCTCTCAACAGGCGAGCACCACCCTGCATCTGGACCTAGGCGGAAAGCACAGCCCCATCTGCCACACTACCAAGGCCTTCCTCCGAGTATGCCCAGGCTGGGGATGGGGAGGGCTGGGCGTACAGAGCTCACCCACAGGGCTTGTTCACCCAGCCCCAGGGTACCAGGGCTGGGCACTGTTTGTCTGGGATAGTCAGTGGGATGTGGCCCCTGCTAGCCAGGAGAAGGTGGGGTGTGTGTGGTAGCCTGGCGGCCTGACTCTTGCCCTCTTCCCCAGGATGAGGCAGATTTCCGGGACAAGCTGAGCCCCATTGTGCTCAGCCTGAATGTGTCCCTGCAGCCCGATGAATCTGGAATGGTCCCTGCTCTCGTGCTGCATGGAGACACCCACATCCAGGAGCAGGTGGGCAGCTGGGGGTAGGCAAGGGAGGTGCCGGACCTCTGCCAGAAAATCAGGGTCAGAGTTAGTGTCCAAATCATAATTGGAACACCCAAATCTTGATGTCACCTCTGATCTCTGATGTCACTCTAAACCTAATGAAAACCCACAAATCTCATTATCCCCTTAACTCTGATATGAACCCCAAGTGTTGATACCACCTTTAAACTCTGATGTGAATCCATAAACCCTGACATCACCACCAAAATCCTGACATTATCCCAAACCTTAATTTAAACCCCAGAGCCCTGATGTCAATGAAATTCCTTTTCATCCTCAGACTTTGTTATTCCCTATATCTTGAGGTGAATCCCAAGCCCAATGTTTTCCTGACCCTGATGTGACCCCAAACCTCACGTGCCCCCAGCTTACCCATGCACCCTGATGTGCCTCTTTAGACCCGAATTATCCTGGACTGTGGGGAAGACGACCTGTGTGTGCCCCAACTTCAGCTCACTGCTAACATGTGAGGAGACAACCCCCCCCACCCCAACCCCACCCCACCCCTACCCCCACCCCGCTCTTCCCTGCCTGCCCTGGTCCTTCCTGCCCTGATGAGTCCCCCACTCCACCTGGGTCCAAATCCTCTGTCCTCTGGCCCTCTCCTCCCCACAACCCTGGGCCTGGGTCCTGCATCCCTGGCTTTACCCCGTTCCCTCACAGGGCAGGTTCCCCACTCCTCATCGGGGCCGACAACGTGCTGCGGCTGCAGGTGACTGCTGCCAACGAGGGCGAGGGGGCCTACGAAGCTGAGATGGCTGTGCATCTGCCCCCGGGGGCCCACTACATGCGAGCTCTCAGGGACACTGAGGTGAGGCCCCCACCCTGAGGGTGCTACAGGGACCCGGGAGGTACAGGAGCCTTGGCTCTCCTCTCCCCATTTGGAGAGCTCCTACAACTCTTATGCTTTGCTGTAAAAGCTGTCATTCATTCATTCATTCATTTCATAAAGGGAATTGCTAATGCACAAAATTCAGGAACTCTGTTATACAGCCAAAACCAAAAATGGCTTGAGAACGAATGTTAACAGGAATCTCTGTTAATAATTGATAGATTTCCTTCCCATCTTTTTTATCAACATTGACCCATACTTACATATGTATACATATATATATATTTATTTTATTTTATTTTATTTTATTTTATTTTATTTCATTTTATTGATGTAGTTTAAAACAGTGGGGTTATACTCTATGTAATGTTTCCTGTTTTATTTCTAAAATAAAAATTCATTGAAGAAAATAATATATTGCTACATCAGTATATCAAGTAGAACATGGCAGTCCCTTGAACTCTCATCCCAAGAGATACCCCCTTCACTACCCTGGCACAAAAATCTTTTCAGACTTCCCAAGGGAGCTAAAATATATATGGGACATGATAAACCTTGAAGACATCATGTTGAGTAAAATAAGCCAGACACAAAAGAACAAATATATGATCTCACTGATATGAAATAACCAAAATATGCAAATTCCAAGGAGACAAAAAGAAGATTACAGGGTACCAGGAGTGGGATGAGGGAGGGGAATGGGGAGTTAATGCTTAATGGGTGCAGAGTTTCTCTTTGGGGTGATGGAAAAGTTTTGGTAATGGAAGGTGGTTAAAATGGAAAACGTTATGCCTAAATGTTACCACAATAAAAGTAATACAGTAATAAATTATATATATATAGGATGCTCTGTAACCGGCTTCTTTTCGAATCTGCCCCCCGAAAGGGCTCTGAAAGGCTTATCTGTAACCCAAAGAAGGAGAATGAGACCAAAGTGGTGCTGTGTGAGCTGGGCAATCCCATGAAGAAGGAGGCCAGGGTGAGTCCTAGGCCCAGGGGCTCCCAAACAGCCAGGGTTTTAGGGGCCGGGTTTGGATGCAGATAGCTCTGGGTTGGAATCTTGGTCTTCAGATTTTCTAGCTGTGTTCTTTTGTGAGTGACTTTCCCTCTCTGAGTGGGTGTCTTGGTAATGGAGATAATAATGGGGACTTTGGAGGGTGAGGGTGAGGACTGGAGGCCCCATTCAGGGTGGGGCTGACCAAAGTGGGTATTTGGCATTGACTTTGGCCATCTCCTTTTCCCAGATAGGAATCACGATGTTGGTGAGTGTGGGGGACCTAGAAGAAGCTGGGGAGTATGTGTCCTTCTGGCTGCAGATCAGGAGGTACCAGACTGGGAGGTACCCCACCACCCTTCTCCTGTCTGACCCCAATGCAGAGACCCTCAGGCCCCCTCCAGACTGAAGACTTTTCTGAGTTGCCTGCTTTTCAGAGCTCCCTCTTCCCCTTTATCCCCAGAGACCTTTTTCTGAGTCTTGGAGCCCTAGGGGAAGTTCCTTCTCTTCCCTGGTCTAACTTCAATGTGGCATGCTGTTTGTGGAATTAGTTCTCCCTGAGTCCTCTAAAATTCTGGCCCTCCCCCAAAGAGTCCTGATTTTCACTCTTTCAGTGACCCTCACCTGCCTCTCCTTACTCCCTCCCCTCTAGCAAGAACAGCCAGAATCCAAACAGCGAGATTGTGGCACTGGATGTGCCAGTCCAGGCAGAGGCCCATATGGAGCTGCGAGGGTGAGAGGCCAGGGATGGATAAGGGAGATGGCAAGCTGGGCCAAAAGTTCAGGGAACCCTGGGGGAGCCCTCCCAGGCTGGTCAAGGTGGGTCAAGCTCACTTCCAGGGCTCGGACATCTGCAGGAACTCCTTTCCAACCTCCCTGGTGGTGGCAGCCGAAGAAGGCGACAGGAAGGAGAATAGCTCAGACAGCTGGGGACCCAAAGTGGAGCACACTTATGAGGTAGGAAGGTGCTACTAGGCTCTAGGCTGGGATAGGAGGGTCCTAGGAGCTGAGGGCTGGGGGCTGAGCCACCTGACATCCTGCCACCAACCTCCCTCACTCCCCCCCCAGCTTCACAACAATGGCCCTGGTACTGTAAGTGGCCTCCACCTCAGCCTCCAACTCCCTGGCCAGTCCCAGACTTCTGACCTGCTCTACATCCTGGATGTGCAGACCCAGGGGGGGCTCCGGTGCTCCTCACAGCCTCCCTACAACCCCCACAAGGTGAGAGCCTGGGTGGAAGAAAGAGCTGTGGGGGTGTCCCCAGACTAACAACCTGGGCACCTCCGGTCGGGAGACAGGCAGACCGTGTGCCTGACATCCCTTTGCCTCCCCAGCTGAACCAGAGCCTGCCCACCCCCAGTCTGCCCCCCGATTTCCCTGCTGGTCACCAACGGGAGCGAAGGCAGGCATTCCTGCCAGGCTGGCAGCAGCCCTCGGAACTCCGGGATCCAGTTCTCCTGGTGAGCGGGCTCTGTGGTCTCCAGCTGGGGCGAACCCAGGGTCCAGAGAGCAGAGGGAATGGAGGCAGGGAGAGGCACCTGAGTCTCATGTGGTCTCATGGGTGCCACCCCTGCCCCATGGAGTCCTTCAGGCCCAGAAGCATGAAGGATTATGCCGGGCTTGCATCTGGGGTGGAATGGGGGCCTTGCATTTTTTAAGGTTTAATGTAAGGTTCCCAGCACATTAAAAAAAAAAAAAAAAGCCAAAGCAGGGTTACAAAGTTTCCGAGTTTTTAATGCTGGCTGATGACCCGCTTCTTACGCCCTCTCCCTGCATCTTTGGGATTCTGTGAGCAACTCCATTTAGAGATAAAGTCCGAAACTTGAATCCGACACCGTTCCTGAGGGAGAGGACCGAACTCCCCTGGTCCCCTCTGGGGTGGGTCCTCGGGGCGAGAGGGTGATGGGTCGGGAGGGGCCGGGACCTGATGATGTGTCCCCTCAGAGCTGCGACTCAGCCCCCTGTACTGTGGTGGAGTGTGAGCTGCAGGAGATGGTGCGCGGGCAGCGGGCCATGGTCACGGTGCAGGCCTTCCTGCAGCTGCCCAGCCTCCGAGAGGTGGGGCGGGGCCTAGGGGCGGGGCCTACCACCGCGGGGCGGGGCCTGTCCTTGAGGGGCAGGTTTTTCTGGAGGCGGGAGTCCGGTTTGCTTGGGGAGAGGCGGGGCTTCAGGGGGCGGGAACTGAGTGAGGGCGGGGCTCACATTGGATGGGGGCGGGATTAGCTCAAGGGTAGGGCTCCCCAGGGAGGTGTCTGGGGCTTGGACTCCGGCCACCAGTAGGCCTCATGTGGATGTACGTGCCTCTTCTCCTCACCACCATCTAGAGGCCGCTGGATCAGTTTGTCCTGCAATCCCATGCGTGGTTCAACGTCTCCGCCCTTCCCTACGCTGTGCCTGCGCTCGGCCTGCCCAGTGGGAAGGCTCTGGTGAGTATGGAGATATGGCGGAGGAGGAGTCCTGGGGAACCCACTGGTCTTTCTGTAAGTCGGTGCTCAGCTAACTGGGGGTCACCAGCCCGCCCGCTGGAATACTGATGAAAAGTAGATGTCATGGCAGGGGCTGATGGGGCCACGGGTTTGCCCCCAGGTGCAGACGCAGTTGCTTCGGGTTTTGGAGGACAGGGACATTCCAACCTGGTGGATCCTGGTAGGCGTGCTGGGTGGCTTGCTGCTGCTCACACTCCTGGTCCTGGCCATGTGGAAGGTGAGGCGTGAGGGAGGGTGGGGTCACCAGGTGGGCCAGGTTTAGCCCTGCCCCACCTCACAGGGAGGCAGGCATAGAAGGTGGCTCAAGTGGGTGGCCCAGGGCCCATTTGCCTCATCTCCACTATTAGAATGTCATTCTTTGGAGAGCCTCTGCCCCAGGACAGATCCTTGGAAAGGGAGGCCTTGGAGTCCTTTTGGCTCTTTCTCCCCTGAGAGAAGGCAGGGAATGATTCCTGTCCTCAGGAATCTCCAGGCTGCTGAGGAGGAAAGAGTGTACCTCCTCCCAGCTCTATCCTTCCCCAGTCCTTATGAGGCCCCCCTGGGTCACCTCCCATGCTGCACCTGGAGAACTCTGCAGGCTGGGCTGGATCTGAAGTTCTCAAACTTTTAGGGAAAATCATACATTAAACCTGTAATAATCAAATACATATTATCATGTGCTAGAATCATATAGAGTCGCAGGTGACAGTATTTAAGAAAAAATCATGAGAAAAAATGAAAAAAAATTATTATTTTTTAAAGCTATTTGTTATGTGCATTATCTCTGAATGGGGAAAGAAAGGTACACGTAGTGAGTCCAGGGAGACGACCTCCTGCCTGGCTGGTTTCTAGCATACTCTTCCCACTGATGTTCTGGGGCTGAAAAATTATCTCCATACCCTGGCCCTGGTTTCCCCCAGGTTGGCTTCTTCAAGCGAAATCGGCCCCCCCTGGAAGAAGATGATGAAGAGGAGGACTGAGGGTGCAAGCTGCTCCCCTGATCCAGCAGAAAGGCCAGCGTGGTGCCTGCTCTGCCCTTTCCTCTCCACTAAGTACCCCCCATGCCCAGTTCTGATCTTTCAGGGGTTGAAGCTGCTCCAGGGGGTCTCCTGGTAGCCTCTCCTTCCCCACAAAAGTGGGCCATCCCCTTTCCTGCTGCCTAATAAAGAGGCCGGGTCTCCCCGCCCCCAGTGTGCTGCCTCTCCTTGGGGTCAGAGAAGGGGAGGGGGTACCAGAGGAGTGGCTGGTGCAGGAAGTGAGGGCAGATGGAAGTGTGAGCAGAGAGGGTCTCTGCCAGGGCAAACGAACGCTGCAAATTGCTATCTCTAGGGAGTGTCAGGGAGTAGGGAGTGAGGGTGGCAGGTGTGAGAGGAACAAGAGATAAAGAGTAACATGGCCTCTGGGTGAAGCTGGGAGGCCCCAGGAGGAGGGAGGTGGTCTTTGACGGTGGGTGGGACACGGGTTGGGGGCATCAGAGAAGGAGGTTGCGTCCCCTATGGACAGCTTTAAACTATGTTTTTCATGATTTTGGAGGGGTAAACCTCAAAGTGATCTGAGACTGGGGAAAATAACACTCTGATGCCCCACCACACCCCCCAAAAGTCTTTTAAAGCTGAGTTCAGAGTGAAGATGAACAGAGGGAGGCTGCTAAACCCTCATCCTGAGGAAGGCAGGGTCGTGACAGGGAGGGGAAGTGGGCATTGCTCTCTGGCTGCCCTGCCACTGTTCCTTCTCCCTCACTAAGGCGAAGGGTCTTGAGTTAGGAAAGAAGGCACCAGGGCAGAGAGCCCTCAGGAGGGCGAGAAGTGGAAAATAACTCTCAAACTTTGGTGATTGGAGGTAGGGGATAGAGGTGGTGGGGTGGGGGGCAGAGGGGATGTCCACCTGGAACCCTAAGAGATTCATTGATTCATTGGTTCAATAAATATTTATTGACCACCTACCATGTACTGTGTGCCTGGCACCATTCCAGGCACAGGGAATGGTGCCAGGCACAAGGATGGAGCAGTAAACAAAACAAAGTCCTTATCCTTAGGAATTTACATGCAACCAGGGGAAAGAGTTAAAGAATAAATAAATATATCATCAGTGGTGGTAAGTGCTGAGAATAAAAATAAATGTAAGCAGATAGTGATAGAATGTATGTGGGTATTGGGAGGGGGCTGACATTTTTGGTAGGGTAGTCTTGGAAGGCCTCTCTGGGGAGGTAAGCAGGGAGATGAACGAATGAGCTGTGCAGCTGCTTGGGGGTAAAGTGTTCCAGATACAAAGAACAGCCAGTGCAAAGGCCCTGCAGTGGGAGCAGGCTTGGTGTGTTCAAGCCAAGACAAGGAGGCCCATGTGGCTGGAGGCAGGTGAGTGAAGGATCCAGGAGATGAGGTCAGAGAGGTGGCTGGGGCTAGGTAGGCAGCACCTTGTGGCCATGGGGTGGGGGGACTTTGGACTTGATACTAAGTGACGAGAGAAGCCATTAGTGAGCAGATTTACCTCACAAGAGCTGTTGGTATTTAATTCTATCCAAAGGGGTAAAAGATAAATTCTGGAAAGAATAGAACAAGTTGACATCCATGCCTAGTGAGTTCCAGAACAGTTTTCTAGTAGTGTGACTGAACATTTAGGAAAAACTTAAGCCATGATCCTTGAACACCAGCTAAACTCCCTCCCACTCCACACTGTAATTGGATGGCCCCAGACAACTTATTTCTTGATCCAGCAAGTCATCTAGCATTTGTCCTTATAGACAAGACTGAAATGTGAGCTTGATGATAGAGACTTGGATTTAGACCTGAACAAATCTGATAAAGCTGAAGGAAATCTCCAAGGGGCAGTCCCAAAGCTGTATCCCTGCCCAAGGCTGCCTGGCATTTTCAGGGGCTCCTTGAATGGAGGCAGGGGAAACCACTTTTCACCCTGCAGATGGCTGCTGGCTGGCTGGGAGTTTGCTCTAATACAATGGGCGACTGACGCGGATTCAAAGCAGCATTGACAGATTGTAAAGTTGGGTTGAAACCAACAAAATGAAATTCACCAGGGATGCATGCTAAGTCCTGTGCCGAGGCTCCAAAAAATGGATTACATAAGAATAAGGACTGGAAAATCTGATTAGATGGAAATTTTTGTTCAAAAAAAAAATTATCTGGTGGTTTTGTCCACAATCTTATAACGAGGTGCCCTTAAGTCAGAAGACCCGACCAGGGCACCCGACCAGGAGGGAAGCCTGCTGCTGTCCTCGGGGATCAGGCCTTTGTCCCGTGTGTCCAGTCCCCTCCTGAGCACCAAGCTGTGAGAAAGAGAAACTGACAAGCTAGAGACAACCAGGAGAAGGAGACCAAATTAGATGAGAATTTGGCCATGCTGAGGCTGAATGATGATGACAACCATAAGAGTGGAGCCTGATGGAAACAGAGCTGAGCTGGGGCGGTTCAATAGCTACCTTCAAATGTGGGGTCCAGTGGCTGAGGAGGAAGGGAAAGACCTGGTTTGTTGTTCATGAAGCTAGAACCAGTGGGATCAATGGGTGGTTCTCACTGATCAATGGGAGAAAATAAAGGCAGTGTTGACCCCTCGAAGAACTTCCTAATCATTAGGACTGCCGCAGTAGCTCTCATTACCTGGGCAGAGGTGAGCCTGCGCCTTCACACACATAATTACCTCATTTAATCGGTACAACAACCCCGTGAGGTGGGGGTATTAAAATCCCCCCATTAGAGAGAAGAAGACTGAGGACCAGAAGGGTAAGTCACCTTGCCCAAGGTTTAAATAACAGGGAGAAACTGGACAAGAACCGAGGTCTGCCGGGTTGCCAGGGTTGCTGCGCGCGAGTGACCCAACGCTGCGTGGGTGTTTGAGCGGGGAGGAGGGGGCAGCAGAGCTGGGAGTTCTTACACTTTTTTGAGACACTCTTCTATCGTATCCCCTTGACAGCGTGCTGTAAGCGCTAGCCCTTCTCTTCCCCCAAAATTTTGTACCCAATTTTGGGGGCTCTCGAACCCCATGCACTCCCGAGACTGGAACCTAATCGCTACGCACCCTTGCAATTCAGAGTCTGGGACCGCAGGGTTGGGGACGCAGCGAGTGGGGACCCGCGAGATGGGCTGAAGGCGGGGATACCAGCGGCGGGCGCGCTGCGAGCAGCGGGCGGAGCGCGGCTGGGAGGGGGCGGTGCCCGGAGGCCCGCGGTGCGGGGCGCCGCCTGTAGGGGGCGCTAGCCGCGGGTCCGGGCGGAGACAATTGCGCTGAGCGGGAGCCGCAGCCGGAGCGGGAGCCGGAGCGGCGCGGCGCTGCGCTGCGCCGAGCGGGGGCTGAGCGGGGCCGGCCGAGCGGGGCCGGGCGGGAGCCAGGCCTGGCCGAGCCCCGCGATGCCGCCGCTGAGTGGCCCCAGCGTCCTCGCGCGGCTCCTGCCGCTGCTGGGTCTGCTGCTCGGCAGCGCCTCCCGGGCTCCGGGCAAGTCGCCGCCGGAGCCCCTCAGCCCGCAGGGTGAGTCCGGTCGGGAGGGGCCGCGATCGCGGGACTACACCCCTCGATCTGGGACCCGCCCGCCAGCCCCCTCTCCGCGGGTCCTCGTGAATTTGGGGGCTATTTCCCGAATTTGCATGGGGGGAATTGGGGCGACCTGAGGTAGGTGCTTGTGGGGAAAGGTGGGGGAGGGGGAAAGGAGACCCGGGGCTGGAGGCTCGGAGAGATCCAATGGGGAGGGCTGGGGTCCCCGGGGTCCGCGCCGCCGCCCCCTCCCGCCGTGTCTTTCTCCCTCCTGGTCCGCGAGGCGCTGCTGCCTGAGCTATTGTCTACCGAAGACACCCGCCCAGGGACGGGCTGGGGCGAGTGCGGGCTCCGCAGCCCCCTGCGGGTTCCTCGTTCCTGAACCGGGCTGGGTGGGGGCGCAGGCATCGGCTGCCACCCTGGGCCCGGACGGGAGCCGGGCGTCTAGGGCCGGTTTGAGGGAGGAGGGGATAACGGGGAGTGGGTGAGGCTGTTGGCGGGATTCACTGCTCCAATGGGGTCCTCCGCCCTGGAACTTGACAGTCCCTGGTCGGCCCCCCAGGTTCAGGATTTGGGGTGCACCAAATAAACGCTGATTAGCCCATGATGGAGGAGGGGCTGCAGTTGGGGACTCTGGAAAAAGGGGTACATTATGAACCCACATAAGGGCGCATGGCAGGGTTGTGGTCGCGGAGCCATGCTGAGCTGGCTGGCTGTTTGGCTGTGAGCATTGCCGGCTGGGAGGGCAGGTGCCTGGGTCCCCGTCCAGCAGGCATCCCCCCACTCCTGTTCCCAGCCCACCCGCAGGGCAGTTCTTCCCCTTCTCACATCTCCCCACAGTGGAGGAGACCCTCTCGGAGCCTCAGTGAGCCAGGTGGGTGTGTGAGGTGGGGGTGGGGCTGGCTCTTGCGGCGAGGGAGGGTGCGAGGGCGAGACCACCACCCCACACTCGCCGCTTGGGCTCTGACTGGCCTCGGCCCACCCCAGCCCTGCATCGATCTCCCTGCCTTCTGCCCAGCACCCCAGCTACTGCTCTCCCCTCCCCCGCCTCTGTGCCCCTTCATTGCTTGAAACAGCCTCTCCACCCCCCACCCCCCCATAAAGGAGCTGGCAGGAAAAGCAGGGGTGTGTGTGTCTGGATGAGGGAAGTGGGGTCCGGATAGAGGGAGGAGGTCGGATTTCCTTCTGGAATGAAGCAGGGCTGAAGCTGGGAGAGGTGGATACTGTACAAAATGCTAGGCTTCAAGGAATGGGGAAGAACATTCCCCCAGCCTCAGTATCCCCTGTTCTCTGGGGGAGGCAGTGCCTCTAGTTTTTTAGGAAGTCCCTACCCCAGGCCCCTGCACCCCAGGGGAGGGAGTCTAGGGGATTGGCTGGAATACAGCCAGGATAGGGGGCTCTCCCAGGCCCCTCGCTGGCTGGGAGCCCAGGCTGATGAGAAGGGAGAAGGGAATCTGCCAAGCACCTGCCCCCTGCCCCTCAACTTGGCACTTATGCAGCCTTCAGGCCTTACCTGCCCACCCCCATTTTCTGCCCACCCACCCCTACCCCTGCCACCTCCCCTACATTGAGGCTGTGGCCCTGGAACCCCAGGAATTCCCTCAAATGACCATATTCCCCATGCCTAGGTCCCCTCCTCCCAGCTGCTCCATCCAGCTGCTCCTAGCTGGGGGTGGGGATGGGGGTGAGCTCGACCCCTCCAGCTTCTCAGAATTCCTTCTGGGAGGTGGTGGAATGGGGGTGGGGGAACTGCCAGCTCCTGGGAGAACCACAGAATGGGAGAGGGTTGGGTGTGTGCACCCTAAAGGGTTGGGCTTGGGCCTGGGAGTGGAAGGAAGGGGAGGTGGGCTTAGTCGGACAGCTGGATGGGATGCCAGGGGCAGGCGTGGTGCTGGCTCTGGAGTTGGATGCCTGAGATCGGACACCTGTCACTGTGGAGTGTCAGGCCCTACCCATGAGGTCTTCCCAACGTCTCTGTGACCCCCTGACCTCCCTGTGCCCTGCTCTTCCTCCCACATTTGGACTCCTCTAGGTCTGTGTCCAGCACCCAGCCTGCTCCCAACCTGCCCCCAGTGGGCCCCGGACAGATGCCCCTGTACCTTTCCAGGCAGGACACCTACTATTCTCCCATTATTAGACAGGGGTGAGGCAACTTCTTGAGGAATGGACCAGGACCAGTGGGAACAGGTAGGTCATGGGACAGATCAGAGGGGCTACCTGGGGAATCCATGGGAACACCTCAGGGCCTGGCCCTCCCTGGTCACCCCATCTGAGCTCAGGACACCTGTAGGCCCCACCTGACCAGACTGGCAGACCAGGCGGCTCTGGAAGGCTTGGGCTTCCTTTTCCAGCTCCCTCTGCACAAGTTCCCCTTGGGCCTGTGTCAGCCCCCCCAGACCTCCTTCCCCTTCCCCTTGCCAGGGCCCCAGCTCCCTGCTGGATCTCCTGGGAGGAATGAGGGCGTTGTCATGGTGACCAAATGTAGCTGACCAGCTGAGAAGGGGTGGGCTGTACATGTGAGGGGGAGGGGTCAGGAGGAACTTGTTTGGGCTTAGGGGTTGGAGTGAGTCCCTAAATCTGAAGGGAAATGGGCAAAGGACTCTGAGAAGAGGATGAATGATGGGAATGACCAATTCCCTTGTCTCCCCTTCTTAATTTTTTCTTGAGAACTCTAACTCTGACCCCTCCTTTCTGAACAGCTGAGTCCTGCCCTCTTTCTTCTCCATCTGCAGGCCCCTGATTCTCCACATCCATCTTTTCTCAGTCCTCCTTCCCTGTCTTCTCCCCTGACAGCGGCCCTGTGGGGTCCGGTGGTTAAGAATTTGGGCCCTAGAGGCAGGTGGCTGAGTTTGGAACCCAGATCTGTCACTTAACTGCAGGTAATGCCTGACCTGCAAGGATCTTAGCTCTTTGGTCCTCAGTTTCTTTATCTGTAAAATGGGGTATTTTATTGAACCAAGACATCATGGACTGTGAGAGGCCCCATTAATTCATGTACCAGTAAGGAAGGGAAAAAATGCTGCAAAATATAGTTGTGACATCATCAATTGTAGGCATAGCCTGAATTTAAAAATGTTAAAATGTGAAAAAGCAAATGTGTCAGACTTCCTGAAATATGGCAATAGTGCCTACCTCACAGGCCAACGTGGTGTTTAAATGGAATCCATGTGCACAGCTCCTTCGGCATACAGGCAGTGCTCTATAAATGCTGGCTCTTACAACTTCTCTAACCTCAGCCCCCCTGCTCTGATCTTGGGGCTCCTCCAGTTCTCTCCTCCCCGCCTCCCTCCTTCTCACTCCCCTCACCCCATCTTGCCCACAGAGGTCCTAATCAAGGTGCAGGTGTATGTGAGTGGGGAGCTGGTGCCCCTGGCCCGGGCCTCCGTGGACGTGTTTGGGAACCGGACGCTGCTGGCCGCTGGCACCACGGACTCGGAGGGCGTGGCCACACTGCCCCTTAGTTACCGCTTGGGCACCTGGGTGCTGGTCACAGCGGCCCGCCCTGGCTTCCTCACCAACTCTGTGCCCTGGCATGTTGACAAGCTGCCCCGTGAGTGCAGGGGCAGGGGAGGGGGAGGAGGCAGCTGCCGATCCTCCATCAGCCCCTTTCCAAAATAGTCCTGGGGGTGGAGGGGGGAGGCCTTCCAGCAGCTGCTGCCTGGGCCGGGGTACTCAGAGGGGACTGAGGGATGATGGAGCCACTGGGATTTGGAGGGAGGGAGCGCCCGGCCTGGGGTGGGGCTTTTTTTGGAGCTGACAGGCCGTCCCTCCCACAGTGTATGCTTCCGTGAGCCTCTACCTGCTCCCCGAGCGGCCAGCAACCCTCATCCTCTATGAGGACCTGGTGCACATCCTCTTGGGCTCTCCAGGTAAGGCTTCCCCAATCCTGCCCTCAACTCCCCCTTCCCGCTGGCCTGGGTGTAGAGAGCTCTGCCCTTCCGTGTATTAGCTGAGTGACCTTGGGCAAGTCACTTAACCTCCCTGAGCCAGTTTTTTCATCTGTAAGATGCAGATAAGGCTAGTACCTACATATCCAAGTAACAAAGTGTGTGAAGAACTTGACACAGTAGCTGCTCAATAAATGTTTATTGTGATTGGGGCTTCTCATGGTTTCTGTTCTCCCTCTACCTCCTTTAGAAGCTCCACTCCCTGCCACCTTTATCTTTGATCAAACCATGCATATTTGTGTGCACCCACTGGGTGCCTAACTCTGTTGGGCCATGAAAGGGTCATTCCGTGAATATTGAATGCCTACCAAGTGCAAGGCCTGGAGCAGCCTGCAGTGGTCCTTGTCCACCCACGGGCTTTCAGTCTCACTCAGCTGCTACTGAATTCTGCACCTAGCCCTGTCGGGCACCGGGTCTAACACTGGGAAATAGTGGCAAGGAAGAATAGACCTGCTCCCTGCCTCGTGGAGTTCACAGACAAGTAGGGAGACAGACAAACAAATCATTGCAAATCCTGAAATAATTACAGAGCAGGCAGGACAGCAGAGTAGAGGGCAGCTGCATTCACCATTGAGAAAACCCTCATCTGTGAGTGTAGACAGGTGAGGGAATCTGGTGGGGGGAGCTATGAGACCGTGTGGGCTGGGAGGTTGAAGGGGGTGCACAGACATCTTCACATGAGAGGAAAGCCTCTGCTTGAGGTGCAGGGACAGAAGGGGTAGGCGGGGGGTAGGGGCTGGAAGGAGCTAGAGTGCAGGAACACTCTGGCCTGGCTATGTGTGAGGGGTATCTGGTGGAGACTGGGTGATGAAGCCAGAGGGTAGCTTCCATCTGGCTAGCAATAGGGAGCCACAGTGGGTCTGTGAGTGGGAGAACCCCGCCTTGAATTTATATTCTGAGCTTGAGCCCCTATCCCCAAATCACTCCTTTACTCTCCTTCATCTCTCTGATCCTGAACTGCAGAGGCTTCTAGGTGCCTTCAGAGGGTTCTAAAATGCTAAACCAACCACTTTGTCGCCCCGTACCTTAAAACCCTCCGCTGGCTCCCTCTGCTTTCAGTATAAAGTCCAGGCTCCTCCACTGACGACAGTCCGCTCCCGGCTCTGGCCCCCAGGGCCTCGTGCACTGCCCACTGTACTCATCTGCTGCTGGCAGTTTCCTGCACGCGGGAGCCTTGTGCCCCTGCGCCTTTCCCAGGCCAGAACTGCTGGAAGTCCCTTCCAACTCTCTTTCCTGGCTGAGGCTCACACTTCCTTCAAGACTCTGCAGGGCCTTCCTTGAGCTGGACGGCAGCATTCCCCTTGCACCCTGCATCGTAACAGCAAAGCAGGATGGAACAGTGGTGGGAGCCGGGGCTCTGGCGCCACATTGTCTGGGCTTCGGTCCTGGCTTGGATTGTGACCTTGAGCTGTGTAACCTCGAGCAGGATACCCAACCTCTCCTGCCTCAATTCTGCGGCTATACCCAGGGGTGGTCGTGCCAACTAAAGAGGTTAATCTGCTTAGAACAGTGCTGAGCATACCTTAAGGCTTAATAAATGTTAGCTATTATTACCAGATTGTGGTGGCATTCTGTTCACGTATCTGTCCCCTCCCACCCCAACACATGCTTGACCTAAGCTGTCCAATGCAGTCGCCACTAACCCTGTGTGGCTATTTAAATTTAAATAATTTAAATTACATTAAATTTAAAATTCAGCAAAAACAAAAAGAATTTTTCTTCCAATTGTGTTTTTCAGTTACACTAGCCATATTAGCTAAGTGCTTAACAGCCACACGTGTCTATTAGTGGGCACTGTAATGGTGCCACACTACCTAGACTGTGAACTTCTAGAAGGCAGGGAGTTGAATTCATCTTTGAATCCCCAGCACTTTACACAGTGCCTGACATGCAGTAAACAATAATAATTGTTTGAGGACCTGAATCTCACTGCTTTATAGGTTTATAAGGAAACAGTGTTTAAGAGAGAGCAAGTAACTTGCTCAGGGCACCCCAGGCAGGACTAGGAAATACAAAGTCCATGACCCTTTCAAGTTACAGTTTTATGACTGGCCAGTTCTCTCCCCAGGTCACCACCCTTCCAGGCCTTCCCAAGTGGCTGGCCCAGTGGCTCGCTTTCTCCTTAGAGACTTGCTTCTCGTTCTAGTTCCTGGTGGGTCACTGCAGCCCCTGTCTCCATCCAGGTGCCCGCTCCCAGCCCTGGGTGCAGTTCCAGTGCCAGGCCACCTGCCTGCCGGTCAGCTCCACCTACAGCCAGCTCTGGGCCTCGCTCACACCTGCCAGCACCCAGCAGGAAATGCGGGCTTTTCCCGCCTTCCTGGGCACTGAGGCCTCCAGCTCAGGTATGCTGGGTACCGGGCAGGGAAGGGGTTCCTCCCCCAACCCGGATCTATTTAGCTCTCAGTCCTTGTGTTCCATTCCCCAAGGCAATGGCTCCTGGCTGGAACTGATGCCCCTGGCTGCCGTGAGCGTGCATCTGCTGACAGGCAACGGGACGGAGGTGCCGCTCTCAGGCCCCATTCACCTGTCCCTACCCGTACCCTCGGAGCCCCGGGCCCTCGCTGTGGGCACCAGCATTCCTGCCTGGAGGTTCGACCCAAAGAGTGGTGAGTGCCTCAGGGTTCCAGGTGCTGGAGTTTGAGGAAGGCAAATGGCACTTGGGTAAGGGAATGTTGAGTTTGATGAAATCCCCACCTCTCCAGGGTTGTGGGTACGCAATGGCACAGGCATGATACGGAAGGAAGGCCGGCAGCTCTACTGGACCTTCGTCTCCTCCCAGCTGGGGTACTGGGCAGCTGCCATGGTCTCCCCCACAGCCGGTGAGACTAGTGGGAGAGGAGATGGGGATGGGGGGAGGGGATGGACACGAAGCTGGAAGGGGAGGGTGGAAGAGTAGAATCCGGAAAGGCAAGAAGGGTTTCCACGCCTGGAATGCTAAGTGTCTGCCTTGCACAGGGCTGATCACCATCACATCGGGCCTCCAGGACATCAGCACCTACCACACCATCTTCCTGCTCACCATCCTGGCGGCTCTGGCCCTGCTGGTGCTCATTCTGCTGTGTCTGCTCATCTACTACTGCCGGTGAGTGCCTGGGGGCCACCTGACCCCCTGGCCTCCCCGAAGCCCGACTGCCGCCCCAACTACCTCTCATCCAATGCACTGAAGGAGACCTGCCCTACGCCCTGCCTGGGGCCCCAAAGATGCATAAATCACAATTCTGATCCTTAAGGCACTGACAGGAAAGGTACATGCACCTGAAAGACCCCGTGGCTTGACAAAAGTGGGGGTAGCAGGAGTAAACCTATAATCCGGATTCCTCCAGGGACAATCTGTGGCCACTTCTACCAACCCAGCTCTCACTCCCGAGAGACCCCAGGCCAGACTCACCCCCGCCTGGCTTGGGGGCTCTTCCTAGGTTCTCACGGCACCTCTCACAAGAGGAGTGCAGAGTTTACCGTGGGGACTCCCAGAAACACCCAAGCTCTTTTCTCAAGCCTTTCCCAAGCCCCGCCAGGGATCTTCGCCACGTCTCCTGAAAGCCGCAGGCATTCTCTCCAGCCCTCTCTTTGCAAGTGAGGGGGGATTAGGGGCCTGCTCAGGCCCTGCCCTTTCCTGAGTGTCCCTGTCTGCTCCCCCCTCTCCAGGAGGCGCTGCCTCAAGCCGAGGCAACAGCACCGCAAGCTGCAGCTCTCCGGGCCCTTGGATGGTAACAAACGAGACCAGGCCACCTCGATGTCCCAGCTCCATCTCATTTGTGGGGGACCCCTGGAGCCCACCCCGTCGGGGGACCCCGAGGCTCCGCCTCCAGGCCCGCTCCACTCGGCCTTCTCCAGCTCCCGAGAGTTGGCCGCCTCCCGGGACGACTTCTTCCGCGTCAAGCCTCGCCCTGTCGGCCGCCCAGTGGCCGAGCCTTCGGGTGCCCGCGGGGGCGAGGGCGCCGGGCTCAAGGGTGCCCGCTCCGTCGAAGGTCCCGGTGGGTTGGAGCCGGGCCTGGAGGAGTACCGGCGGGGTCCCTCGGGGGGCGCGGCCTTCCTCCATGAGCCACCCTCGCCGCCGCCGCCCTTCGACCACTATCTGGGTCACAAGGGGGCAGCCGAGAGCAAGACCCCCGACTTCCTGCTGTCACAGTCGGTGGACCAGCTGGCGCGGCCGCCATCGCTCAGCCAAGCCGGGCAGCTCATCTTCTGCGGCTCCATCGACCACCTGAAGGACAGTGTCTACCGCAACGTCATGCCCACTCTGGTGATCCCCGCACACTACGTCCGCCTCGGCGGCGAGGCGGGCGCTGCGGGGGCCAGCGACGAGCCTGCCCCGCCCGAGGGCACGGCCTCGGGTCCCGCGCGCCCTTTTCCCCAGCCCGACCCCCAGCGCCCGCTGATGCAGGGCCACTCCGGCGCGGGGGGCGAGGGCGGCGCGGGGGGCGGCGGCGAGGGCTGGGGGGGCGGGCGCCCGGGGCCGGTCAGCGGCTCCGTCACTATCCCGGTGCTGTTTAACGAATCCACCATGGCGCAGCTCAACGGGGAGCTGCAGGCGCTGACCGAGAAGAAGCTCCTCGAACTGGGCGTGAAGCCTCACCCGCGAGCCTGGTTCGTGTCCCTCGACGGGCGCTCCAACTCACAAGTCCGCCACTCCTACATTGACCTGCAGGCGGGCGGCGGGGGCCGCAGCACCGACGCCAGCCTGGACTCGGGCGTCGACGTGCACGAGGCGCGGCCTGCGCGCCGCCGGCCCCCGCGGGAGGAGCGGGAACGCGCCCTGACCACCGCCCCGCCGCCGCCACCCGCGCCCCCGCGCCTGGCGCTCAGCGAGGACACGGAGCCCAGCAGCAGCGAGAGCCGCACGGGCCTCTGCTCGCCGGAGGACAACTCGCTGACGCCGCTGCTGGACGAGGTGGCGGCGCCCGAGGGTCGGGCGGCCACGGTGCCCCGGGGCCGGGGCCGCAGCCGCGGGGACAGTTCCCGCAGCAGTGCCAGCGAGCTGCGGCGCGACTCGCTCACCAGCCCGGAAGACGAGCTGGGGGCGGAGGCGGGCGACGAGGCGGGCGACAAGAAGAGCCCATGGCAGCGGCGGGAGGAGCGGCCGCTCATGGTGTTCAACGTCAAGTAGTGCCGCCCCCGGGCCTGCCTCCGCCCCTTCTGCCCCTCCCCGCCCCCAGGGTGCGCGCCCCGGGAGGGTGCGGGGGCGCCCGCTCTTAGGTCCCTGCCCGGGCCTGGAAAGGGGCCCAGGGGCCTGCGGAGCTGTCCGCTGGTATTTGCTGGCTAATGTCTTGGGAGGCACCCCATGTTTGCCTCCAGGCAGAGGGAGGTGGGAGGGGTCCAACCCCCGTGGGAGGTGCTGGGCAGGAGGGCTGGAGGGGCGGGGGCGGGGAGTGGTGCCTGTAAAAATGTGGCTGTACATAGAAAGCTCTATTGTGGAAAACCAGGAGGGACAACGGGGCCCCAGCTGCTAGAGTGAGGGCAGGGAAGGGGGTGGGGGCATTCCCTGGGGAGCCCTGGGAGGGAAGGGGGTGAGGCTTGCTGACTAGCCCACCTCTGCCCCAGTGCTGGTGGCCGGGGCAGCCCAGGGCACGAGGGAGTCAAGGGATGGGGCTGCTGTGGGCAACAGCAAATACAAAACTGGTGAGATGAACTCTGCGTTTGTCCTTCTGTGGAACTGGGGGACCTTGGCACTAGAGGAGGGGCCTTGACCAGGGGTCCCCTGGGGTGGGCCAGCAGGGTGGCCAAATCAGACACTGTTAAGAAAGTGTATAAACTTTACTGGAGCACACACACACACACACACACACCCTCCTGTGGAGGGGGGACAGCACCTGGCCACAGGGTCCACAGGAATTGGGGGAGGGATGGCAGCTTGTAACCTGGCTTTTGCCACAGAGCCCCTTCTGGCAGGGAAGGCCTTAGACTGCGGCCCCACCTCCCACGGTGATGCTGGGTCTCAGAATGGGGGCAGGGGGTCAGGGAGAATTTGTTGAGGAAGAGGTGCTGGGGAGGCCTGAGCAGTGGGCATCCTCTAAGCAGGGTCCCAGTCTGTGGAGTGTGTTCAGTCCTCGGTCTCCTCCTCACAGCACCTGTCTCTGGGCTAAGGCCCTCAAAGGGGTGTCCCAGAGCAGACTCTGCCGGCGCAAACACTTGGTGCCTCTGTCGGCACAGTGGAAGCCCGCGGGGCAGCAGTGGCGCTGATCTTTACAGCAGGTGCCCTGGATAGGGGAGCGGGGAGGAGGGAAAGTTAGACAAGACCCGACCAGGCCCAAGCCAATACCAAGCCCCAAGATAGGGGGTGGCACTGACCTGGCGGTAGGGACAGCAGGCCCAGCCTCCTTGGCTGTTGAGGCAGCAGGTCTGGTTATCGTGGCAGAAGTGCCCCTCCCCACACTCCACGTCCCCCACCCCCACGTGAAGGCTGGGAGCCAGGGAGATGGCAGGTTCGGCAGAGTCCACCTCCTTCTCACAGGACCGGGCCTTCACGTTACAGGTGTACCCAGCCGGGCAGCAGTGCTGATGATCCTCACAGCAAACGGCCTGGGGAGATGGGGGCACACATGGCGTTACACTCTCACTGGCCCCCCTCCCGTGCCCCCAGGATTCAGCTCCCTATGAAGGGGCAGGCAGGTGGGCACTCACATGGGGCAACTGGCAGCAGGCCGAGCCCCCGCTCAGGCTCGGGCAGCAGGTCTGCCCCACCGGGCAGCTGCTGTGCTGGTCACAGCTGGTGTTTCTGGGGGGGGAAGCCTGGGCAGCAGACTGCTTCTCCAGACCCGCCATGATCTTGTTCCCCTTCTCACACTGTCCCTCAAGTGTGCACGTGTAGCCGTGGGGGCAGCAGTGCTGGTGGTCTAAGCAGCATACAGCCTGGGGGGTGGGCAGAACCCGGCAGTCTAAGTGGTGGGTGGGGTGCTGAGACACTCTCTACACCCCCACCCCTGCCTCTCCTGCTCACAGCTCCTCCAGCTGGAAATGGTTCTGGCAGAGTTAGTGTGCCACCCATAAGCTAGGCAGAGGACAAAAGGGCAAGGTGACAGGAGTCTGGCCAACTGCCCAGGCCAAGACATGACCCACCCTTTCCAGTGCTGCCCTCCTTCCCATGCACCTCTGGGACCGGACAGCAGCCCCACTCCCCAGACATAAGTCGGCAGCAGGTATTGAAGGGGGGACAGCTGGCAGTGTCATCACAGGGAACGTCACCCTCCCTGGATTGGAAGTTCAGCAGGCTGAGGTGGGTTGGGGCCTTCTCCATCCAGGGTATCTGGAAGATCCCCTGCTGACAGATACCCTTCTCTGTGTCACACCTAAACCCTGCCGGGCAGCAGTGGATATGGTCCTCACAGCACACAGCCTAGAGTGGATGGAGAAGTGCCAGTGGGTACAGAGGCCTAGCTGGCTGCCCACCTCAGCTCAGCCCAGCTGCCCCTCCTGGGTACCTGGACAAAAGGGCAGCAGCCCCAGGCCCCTGACTGTAGGCGGCAGCAGGTATAGCCATCTGGGCAGCTCATTTCCAAGTCACATTTCACCTCCTTCACTGTGAGGTAGGTAAGGAGGACAGGTCAGCAATGGCTCTGGGGACCCTTGGGGTATCCACCCTTTCTTGACTTCACAACTGGAAGGATGGGGGTACTGCTCATGCCAGCCCTGGCAGGGATTCTAAGGCAAGGCCAAGTGTGGCGGGAAGGGGTGTGAGCCTGCCCTGGCCTCCCCATGCAGCCCTGAGCTCCAGCTCCTGGGGTAGGTGGCAGGGGGTCTGGGCCTGTCTCTGATACCTGTGGTTGCAGGCAGCTTCATGAGGAGGTCCATAGCCTTCTCCTCGGAGAGGCATTTCTTCTCGATCAGGTTGCAGATAGTGTCTGGGGGGCAGCAGTGCACGAGGTCGGAGCAGCAGATGGCCTGGGTGGGGATGGGAGCAGGGCTTTGGGACTGCCAGTCTCAGTCTAGCCCAGGGAGCAGCCAGGCCGGTGACTGGCACTGCCCTCACCCCCCACTAGGGGGCGGCATGAGTTCTAGGTCAGCCAGGCTCCCAGCAACCACCAGGCCAGCCCCACACCCAGGAGCCCCAGCTGGCTCCAGCCCCACTCACGTTGGGAACAGGACAGCAACCATACTTCCGATCGGACAGCTCGCAGCAGGTAGAACCATCAGGACAGAAGGACCGTGCATCAGGACACATGACCACGGTGGGCAAAGCCACTGGAAGTGGAGAGGGCAGTGAGGTGCAGCCAGGGAGGGGTAACTTTTTCCCAGTTAGGGACCAGAGGAGGCTTCTCCTCATCCCAACCCCCAACCTGATGTTCACCCACCTCCTTACCTGCCTTATTATTCCTTTTTGCGGGGATCTTCAATAACAGGGGGTGGGTACCCGTAGGCGAGAGGCAGCTGGCATGAGCCAGGTCACAGGAGGTACCAGGGGGGCAGCAGTGTATCTTGTCTTCACAGCAAGAAGCCTGAGAAGAGGCAGTTCTGACTCCATCTTTGCCTCCTCCAGCCCCTCACTGTGCACCCCACCCCATCTCTCCACACCTGTACCTGGGGTATGGGGCAGCATCCCCAGGAGCCATCGAGCATAGTGCAGCACGTGGAAGAGTCGGGGCATTCAAACTGGCTATTGGGGCACAGGATGGCACCCAAGCTGTTGGTATCTGTGGACAGGACAATCCAAGAATCACCAACCAGGTCGGTGGAGGTCAGATGCAGGAGGGCAGGGGGTGGGCAGGGGGCTGGCACTAGGGTTCAGTGACCTCCCAGCCATCTTTAACCCACTGTCCCCGCAAGCCAGTCCCTGCCTCAGCAAGATGGCATGGGGCAGGAGCATCCTTTTGACAGTTGGTTGGCACTAAACCATCTTAGCTTGGCCTCTCCCTACCCCTGCAGTGCCTGGACCAGCGGCCAGGAGCCCTGGATTCTCTCCTGCACCTCCATCTCAGCTTGGCCTCTCCCCACCCCTGCAGTGCCTGGACCAGCGGCCAGGAGCCCTGGATTCTCTCCTGCACCTCCTAGTCCCCATGCTGCCCTCTGTCCAGAGCAGGGGGCCTTAGTACAGATGCCATGTGAATGAAGGCACAAGGGCAGCGATTAGGGTCACCCAGCTGGGCTCCGGGACACTCCAGGCACCACATGCTGCCGGCCTGCCCTGCCCTTTACCCCTGCCACACCTGATCCGTGGAAGCAGGACCACCCATCGGCACTGCAGTGGAAGCCCCAAGGGCAGCAGTGGTGTCCATCCCCGCATGCCACAGCCTGTGGGACACAGAAGTCTGTGTTGCAGAGGCCCTTTTACCTGGGGTGGGAGAGTGCAGGAAAAGCACAAATGCAGGTCTACGCTAACAGTGGAGACGATGGCACCTCACCTGGGGGAAGGGGCAGCAACTGGAGATCCCCAAGACAGTGAGGAGGCAAGAGGAGCCAGCAGAGCAGTGGGTATCGACCTGGCAGGGTGTTTCCAGAGGCCTACTCTGTATTGTGAGCAGAGAGGACCATTTGTCCTGGGAAGAAAGGGGAGAGGATAAGCCGAAGGACTGTGCCTGGCCTCCTCCTCAGGCCACTCCAGGATGACCCTTTGGGAAAACCCAGGCTGCCAGCTCTTGCCTGCTGCAGGGCACTCACCAGAATGGGACTGCAGCAGCTGTAGCTGGCTACTCCCGTATCCAGGCAGCAGGCCACAGGACAGAGCTTACCGTCAGGGCACTGTGTTCCAGCCACCAGCCCCACCACCAAGGCCATCCAGCTCACCAGGATCCACATGGTCTGCCTGCAAAATTCACAAACCAGTTTAAGCCCATACCACCCTCGATTCTGAGCACACTCACTCACCCAACCATAGGCCTGCCTGAACTTCCTCAACTGACTGTCCAGGATGGAAGAAAAAAGCGGAGCCTGGGACTTAGCTCCCTCCAGGTCCCCTGTGAATGTCAGCGTGAGTCTATGTGTGGACCTGTGTCCCCAACACATGGCCTGACACCTGGGTCTCTGTGGGTGATACACAATCACAATCACCAAGACAGATGCATGTGCCAGTTGGAAGGACATGTGGGGATTGGTGGTCTGATCTCTGGGGACATGGGCCACCTTGGCAGCCCTGGGAGAGGGCGGGGCTGGGGTGGAAGCTCCCTCCTCTGAGGAAAAGCCAGGGCTCCCCTTCCCCAGCTAGTGCTTCCGGGTGCCCCCTCTCCTGGCACGCTCACACCTGCATCCTGCCATGGCCTGTGTGGGAGAGTTGTCACAGGATGATGTGGGAAACCACAGTGTGGGGGAAAGTTGTGAAAAAGGAAGTGTGGTGGCTCGTGGGGTCTGGGTTGCCTGCTCAGAGGCCAGCCACTGCCTGCCCACTACTATCCCCTCCTTCCCAGGGAAGGAAACACATAGACAGGGTCAACCTTTGAGACACCTGTTCCCTGAGGTTCCCCCAACATCACCAGGGCCCTTTCAGACTCCCTAAACACACTAATCCCCTGTCCCTACCTCCCCCCTACCCTGGGAGTCAAAACCCAGCCACGAGTGCAGAGAGACCATCTGTGCCCTGCAAGGGCCTCCCTGCCCACCTGTCTGCCAGTCTGAGTTAGCAGGAGGAACCAAGCCTGGTGTGTCTGGGGGGTGCAGACTCTCACTTCCTAACAACACTTCCCCCAAGCTCAGTAGCCTGGTGAGTTCACGGGGCAGGCCTGGGGGTTGTTACCTGGCCTAGAGCTGCAGACAGGAAGGTTTGTTGAGTCTCTTGGTGGCCAGTTACAGCACTGGTCACCATTTTATTTCTTCTTTGCAACAACCACCCAAAGTAGTAATTATTATCTTTACTTTTCAAAGGAGGAAACCAAGCCTCAGAAATGCCAAGTAACATGCCCATGTCATATATCAAGTCAGGGTGATGACAGGCTTGATGGCTCCAGAGCACATTGGATCTGGGTTTATTTCACAAGTGGCACCCTGGCCAGTGCCCCAGAATAGACAGCAAACACCAGGAGAACAGAGGTTGGGTCCAAGCAGAAGGAGGAGGACAGAAGTGTTTTCTGAGCAAGTGGACCAGGCAGGGTGGAAACTGCATTTGGGTCCTAGTCCCAGAATGGCCCCCAATCAATTGTGAGAGCTTGGAAAGTTGCTCTCTGTCCCTGGGCAGGTTCCCCATGAGGAGGTTCCTCCTGCATTGCTGGGCAGAAGACAAAGGGAGGGCAGGAAATTCTACCCACCCAGTCCCTCAAATCCTCTCTCTCCCTCTCACCTGGCTTTCCTCGGGTGCTCACCCCCAACTCAGAGAACATCCCCAAGAAGTCATCTCCTGGCCAGATGAGGATGACGATGGCTAGTCCTGGACCACAGTCCCTTGCTCTCTCCTCCACCACAGCTCCCAGGCAAAGATAGCATCTACCACTGGCCCACCTGTTCCTTGGGGGTCCATCCTCATGGCTCAGCAGGCTCTCTGCTTGGCTTAGGCCAGAAGAGGTGCCTGTCCACACAAATCTAAGGCTCTTTGGCACCCTGGTGATTTATTTATGTATATTTCTCCTCCTGTGTATCCTGAGGTTAGGGAGTATGGTATATGCTTCTATTGAAACACCCACACACAACTAGGCATGCCAGAGCAGGAGGCAATTCCTCTCTGGCGCCTCTTCACTGGGGTTCTGAGCGGCAGCCTCTCTCGCCACACCCCACCCCACCCCACACAGAGAGGACAGGAGCTTCTTCAAGCCCGCAGCTCCCTCATCTGCCACTAGGAGGCAACCCCCAACTCCGAGTGCCAGGGGGAGAAGGAGATTCCCAAAAGGTGGGTCAACCCAGCAGCAACTAAGCAGGAAAAAGTGACAGGAAGAGGGAGAAACTAGCTTGCCCCGCCTCCCACATCCTCCCCCCACTAGAGGAAGTAAGGAAGCGCCAGGCACCACCCAGGGGTCCACTCGCCACCCCAGATCCCTACTACCTCTGAAGAGGCCGGAGTTTCAATTCCCACTCCCAACCCTCCGAGCTCTGGGACGAGGGACAGGCACTTCCCCTCACTAAGCAGTCTCGGGAACCACCCCCACCCCCCACCCCCACTCCACCCCACCACCCCACCCCTCCATCACCAAGGAGCCTGCATCTGCCAACAGGGGGTGGAGCTGGCTCCAGAAAGGGATTGTCCCTGCTTTGGGGGAAGGGGCTGCAGCTTCCGGGGATCCTGGAGAGGGACCCCCTTCTAATGGGGGTCACTGCAGTGTCTGCTTGCTCCCTCCCCTATAAAACTCCCTCCAGCGCACCAGAAACCACCTAGGAGTTTCTATAAGCGAGTCTTCTCTTGTCTCCCGTCTCAGACCCCAGAGGAGCCTTAAGCTCACCGTCCGCGGCCGGCCCCCGGGCAGGAGGAAGCGAGAGGTCTCCGTGGGCGGCCTCCTAACCGGCCGCAGGGTCCGCACTCCCTGGATGGCAGCAGCCGGGCGGCTCACAGAGCAGGGCGCCTCCAGCCCGCCCACCTCAGTTTCCATTGGCCAGGGGTCCGCTGCCGCGCTCCCATTGGCTACTCTCCGACGCGGAGGCGGGGCCAGACTGGAATGCTGTGTATCTTTCCTGCCCAATCCGCTCTCCTCCGCCCCGCTTCCTCTCTCCTCACCCCTATTCTTAGGGATCATGTGATTGGAGAGTCACCTGACGCCCCAACCCGCCTCTGCCCGGCGGCCCGTGTCTGCCTTGCTGTCTCCTCGAGAGTTTGCCCGAGGCGGGGCTGCAGTTGTCTGGGGACATTGACGGCTCGGGGGGCTGCCCTACTTAGAGTGCGCTCAAGGGTGTTTATGGGATGTGGCATGTGTACATCCCCTTTCTGCTGTATTCTAGTCTATCCAACAAGCTCGGATTAAATGCTAGGCAGCCAGGTCCAAAAGGGGGTTGAGGGAGGGTTATGAGGAAAAGAATAAACCAACCCAGTCCCTTTCTACAAAGTGTCCCCAACCTGGAGGCGGGGAAACAGGCTCAGACTGGTCGTGTGCCAGATGCTATAAATATGTTTAGGGGCTAGGTAGGACCTTGGCTCGAGGAAGAAGAGATTAATCCCACTAGGGGAACACCTCCTTGAGCTGGGTCTAGGAGTATGGAGAGGTTGGAGAGGTGGCTGGACAGAGAATGTTGGGAAAAGTGTCAGGAAGCTAGATGGAAAGGGCACCTTGGGCAGGGATTGAACACCACGTGCAGTGCAAGTGGGCTTGAGAAGCTGCTGGGTACCTGCACAGGCTGGGCTGGGGGCTGTCCAAGTGGAAGTGCCTTCCTGGTTTCAGTTGGCACTGCTTTCTAGGAATTGGCATGGCAGATGAGAAGAGAAAACTTACCTCACAGAACAGACTAGCCAGCCACAGGAGCCAGAATCGCTCTGTGGGAAAGGGCCTGGGTGGGTGATGGGAGACTGGTCAGCAGAGAGGAGCAGCCCAGGGAAGGGGGTTGGGGCCTGGAGGCAGGACACTGTTTGGTCTGCCAGAGTGGGTGGAGGGCACCACAGGCTGAGGAGAGGACTTGAGCTGAGGGCGAGGCTGGGGTAGAGGGACCCCAAACCCAGGGGTGATAGAAGTCTGTGTAGGGAAGGGGTGGCAGAGTTGTGGAATTGGTGGCAAGTTCTTAGCCTGGGGCTAGAAAGGGTCCCAAATGTGGACAAGGCTCTTGTTGATAATCTGGAACTGTTCTGGCCCCTGCTTATGCTTCTACCAAACACACACACACACACGTTTCATGACATGTTAGACAAATTAATAAATAAATCTTTTAATCACAACTACACAGAACCAAAAAAAAAAAAAAATACAGGCAGAGTTTATTTTTTAAAAAACCCAAAAGTGACTGAAATGGACAACACAAAGTCTAATTAAAGCAGTGGTTCGCAAGCAGGGGCAATTTTGTCCCCCAGAGAACACAGGGTGATGTCTGGAGTCGTTTTGGGTTGTCTGTCACAACTAGGGAAGGGGTGCTACTGGCATTTAGTGGGAAGGAGCCAGGGAACCTGCTAAACCTCCCACAATGTACAGAACCATCCCACATAGCAAAGAACTTCTTTGGGTCTCAAATGTCAGTAGTGTTGAGCTCGAGAAACCCTGCACTGAAGGGTCACAAACTTTCTCTGAAAGAGACCCCAAAGTGACATAGAGCCTCTTGTCCCTTATTTCATATGCTTTTATTAAATGTGGTTCTCTGATTTCTCAGCAACAGCAGATTATCGAAAGATCAGGGGCGGTGTGTGTTGAAATTTCTAGAGGCAGTCACTTTGAGTTTAGGAAGGATTAAAAGCGTAAGAGGGAAAACTACAAACCACAGACTGAAGAACTCAAAATCACAGCTGACAGGGGTCACAGATGTAGGGGCACAGGCCTGCACAACTCGAAAGGCCTTTAGAGCATCACTGTTGAAGGGCAACAATGAATAGTCAGAGGCATGAGACTGAGCGTTCACAAAAGTTTAAATCATAGGTGATGACTCTGCTTACCAGGGCAAGGAGGCGTGAAATCTGTTTACGAAACTGCCTGTCCAAGTGGTGCAAAACAACTTGCAGCCCTTCCCTGGAGAGGGCAGTTTCCCCCAAGGCCTGTGGGACCCCTACCACCCTCCTCAAGAAGACCTACGGTGAAGGTGGGCACCGTGCCCCTGACCCTCCACTGGCCACTTTGGGTGGTCAGAGGTGGGCAGGGATGGTCACAGGGCCTGGCCCCCAGGTCTCTCTCCCTTCGGGGATTAAAAAAAAAATCTTTCTTCCTTTCTTCCTTCCCTCCTTCTCTTTTCCTCTCTCTTTTTAGCTCCCTCTGTTTTTTTGTGGGGTTTTTTTGCCTAATTTAAAATACTCAATCTAATATAAATGCACCAAAGAGTCCCCTTGCTCCACACCTGCCCCTCCCTCACTAAGCCCGGTCCCCTCCCACGGCGGGGTGGCTGTCGTCAGTTTGGTGAGCCGTCCCCAATCCTTCTCCAACTATTTACGTACATAGAGAAAGATTTGGTTTGGTTTTCTATTTTGTTTTTTGTTTTTTTCCTTTAAACATAAATGGGATCATACTGTACGTAAAGTTCTACAACTTGCTTTTGTTTTCCTTTTTTTTTTAATTACAGAAGTAGTAGGTTTACAGAAACATCATGCAACAAATACACAGTTCCCATATACCCTTTCACCCACAGTTTTCCCTTTAACACTTTGCATTAAAGTGGTATCTTACAATTGATGAAACTATATTATTGCAATTATACTGTTCAATATAGTCCACAGTTTACATTAGGGTTCACTGTTTGTGTTGTACAGTTCTATGTGGTTTTTTAAATGTTTTATTCTGATAACATATATACAACCTAAAATTTAATTATATTAAATTTTATATTATTTAATTATAATTAAATTTTAATTATATTCACAGTGCTCCTCTACTGTCAGCACCACCCATTAGCAAAACTTTTACATCACCCCCCAAAAAAGTCTGTACCATTTAGCATTAACTCCTCATCCCCACCCTGCCCCCCAACCCTGGTAACCTGTCATCTTCTTTCTGTCCCTGTAACACACTTGACAATGCATTTTAGAGATCTTTCCATGTTAGTGCATATAAATGCACCCGTTTCTATATTTTTAATGTTTTATTTTGAAATAACTTCAAATTTACAGATAGATTACATCGTTTTAGAGACAGGGAAACTCAGGCTTCGTGAGATGAGGCACCAGAGTCGTGTGGTAAAGTGGAAAAGCCTGGCTTTGAACCCAGGCAGTGGGCTCCAGAGCCCCCCACCTTTACCCACAAGGCCACATCCCCTCCCCAGTTTCTTTTTATTTTCCTTTTTGTCACAGCTTTATTGAGATATAATTCACATACCATATAATTCACCCTTTTAAAGTATACAACTCAATGCTTTTTAGTTTATTAACAAAGTTGTATGAACTTCACTACAATCAATTTTAGATCATTTTCATCACTCCAAAAAGAAGCTCCATGCCCTTTAGTAATCACTTCCCATTCCCCGCAACTGCCCTAGCCTTAGGCAACCACTAATCTATGTTGTCTCTATAGATTTGCCTATTCTGGATATTTAATATAAATGAAATGACAATATATGATCTTTTTTGACTGGCTTGTTTCACTTAAGCTATTTTCAAGGTTAATCCATGTTATAACTGTATCAGTACTTCATTTCTTCTTATTGCCGAATAATATTCTGTTGTATACCACTACCACATCTTGTTTATCCAGTCATCAGTTGATGGACATTTTGATTGTTTCCACTTTTGGCTATTATGAATAATGCTATTACAAACATTCCTTCACAAGTTTTTATGTGGACATGTTTTCATTTCTCTCGGGTATATACATTAGAGTAGAATTGCTGGGTCATATGAAACTCTATGTTTAGACTTTTGGGGAGCTTCCAGGCTGTTTTTCAGAGAGGCTGTACCATTTTACATTCTTACCAAGGTTTCCAATTTCTCTACACCTTTGACAACACTGTTATCATCTGTCTTTTTGATTACAGCCCTCTCAGTGGGTGTGAAGTGGTCCTCATTGTGGTTTTGATTTGCAGTTGTCTGGTGGCTAATGATATTGAGCATCTTTTCATGTGTTTATTTGCCATTTGTATATCTTTTTTGGAGAAATGTCTAGTCAGATCTTTTGCACATTATTATTTGGGTTATCTGTCTTTTTATTATTAAATTTGTAAGAGTTTTTTATATAGTCTAGATACAAGTGCCTTATCAAATAATACAATTTGCAAATATTTTCTCCCATTTTCTTGGTTATCTTTTCACTTTCTTGATGATGTCCTTTGAAGCACAAGTAAAAAATTTTGATAATTGACTGTAAATGCATGTAATTCTGGGCTCTCAATTCTATTCCATTGATCTATGTGTCTATCCTTATGTGAGGATCACACTGTCTTCGTTACTATATTTTGCAGTAAGTTTTTAAATTGGGAGAAATGTGAGCCCTCAAGCTTTGTTCTTCTTTTTCAAGATTGTTTTGGCTATTCTGGGTCCCTTGAATTTCGATATGAATTTTAGGATCAATTTCTGCAAAGAAGTGGGATTTTGAATCTGTTGAGCAATTAGGGAAGTATTGTTATCTTAACAATATTAAGTCTTCCGCTCCATGAGATGTCTTTTCACTAATTTATCAGTCTCTTTTCAATAGCTGCCAGGTATACCACAGAATAGATGTTACATAGTTTATTTAACTGGTGTCATTTTGCTGGACTTTTTACATATTTCCAATTTTCTACAAGGTGTTTTCTTGTTGAACTATAAGAGCTTTTTATATATTCTGCTTATTATATATGTTGCAGATATTTTCTCACAGGTTATCATTTGTATTTTATCTTTGTTTATGGTGTCTTTTGTGGTCAGAAGTTGTGTTATTGTTTTGTCATCCGGAATCTATTGATCAATCTTCTCCTTTGTAGCTTCTGCTTCCCCTACCCCATTTTTCCTCCCTGCTTAAGATGTTACTGTGCTCTTCCTGTTTAATTTCTAGCCCTGCTGCAGCCCCGGTTGGCCTGGGCCCCAGGTGCCAGCCCTGCCCTGGATGGAGGCACCAGAAGTGATCATGGGTCCTGCCCAGGAGCCTGGTGTGGAGAGGCCGTGCAATGGGAATGAAATCAAGCCTCTCTCTTGGGCCTTTCTGGTGTCTCTCTGGCTAAGAAATCCCTGCAGGTCCACCCCAGGGCTGATCTCAGAGCTAGTGGTCTGGATTAAGAGTTGAGGGGCTTCCCTCTCCCTCCCTCCTTCCAATTCTCTCAGCCTCTCCCTGATTCTTCCAATCGTCCCTTCAGGGTTCTCTTCATTCAGAATTACTGCTCTGTCCCCACAGCTGCCACTGGGCCTTCCCCTTAGAATCTCAAGAAGCCAAGTAAAATACAGGGCACTCAGTTAGATTTGAATTTCAGATAAATAATGAATACTTTTTTAGTATGTCTCAAATATTTCATGCAACATACTTATATCCTTAAAAATATCATTATTTATCTGAAATTCAAATTTAATTGGGCATCCTGTATTTTTATTTGCCACATCTGGCAACCCTGGAAGTACGTCCATGTTTGGAGGTTGGCATGAGAGCACACACAGAGCTCCCACTCCCACCCCTACGCCTCCTTCCAGCCTGAGTCACCTTGGAATGAGCAATTGTCACCCCAGTTCCTGACCTGGGCCTGCCCTCATCACCAGACACCTCGCTCCTGTTTGCTAAAGCTACTGAAATGCAACATACCAGACGTGGCTTTTACAATGCGGGGTTATCAGTTCACAATTCTACAGTTCTAAGGCCATGAAAATGTCCAAAGTAAGGCATCAAGTGGTAGACACCTTCTCTAAGGAAAGGCCGATGGCATCTGGGTTCCTCTGTCATCTGGGAAGCCACATGGCTGGCTCTGCTGAAACTTCTCTCGTGGGTTTAGCTTCTGGTTTCAGTGGCTTTCTCCAAAATGTCTCTGGATTTCTATCTCAGCTCCTCTCTTAGCATCTCCCAGGGGCAAACTCTGGATTAAAGAGTCCAAGGGTCTGGGTCTGGGTCTGGGTCTGGGTCAGCTCTGAACTCCCTCTCCATGAGCTCTCTCAAGGACTCCAGTAAACTCATTAAGACCCACCTTGAATAGGTGGAAGTAATCTGATCAAAAGGTCCCACCCACAATAGTCTGCCCCCACAAGATTGGATTCCAAGAACATAGCTTTTGTGGGGCACATAATAGATTCAAACCAGCACACACCTGATGGGTTTGCCTGGGCGTCTCTGCTGGGCCCTCCAGGCCCCCTGCCCAGGGAGACCTGGGGGGAAATGAGAGCTACCCCGAAGCCCCAGCTTGTCAGAGGAGAAACTGCCCCCACCCCCACCACCTCCTGAAGCCCAGAAGGGCTCATTCCCTGGCGCAGGCTCACACTGTAAGTGTCCCTCTCTGGACTTCCACAGGGTGGAGGGGTAGGGAGACCAGGAAATCTGGCCTGGAGATGGGGATTTGGGGAGAGAGTACTCAGGAGAGACCTTGAGGGAAAGGTGGGAGCGTCAGACTTTTCCAGAAAGCTAGTGCTGGAAGGGAGCTTGGTGCTTGGTTCCCTTCACACGCCACAGGGGAGGAAACTGAGGCTCCGAGCGGCTCAGCCCAAGGCCTCCAGGTGGGGGGACAGTGAGGTGTAAAGTGCCCACACTAGGACCAGCTGCATGGGTGGGGAGCCTGTGTGGTTGCACGGTTGGTTTAATGCTTTGCTGTTGCTGTCTTGAAATTTTTAATGAATTAGAATTTGAACTAGGGGCCCTGTGTTTTCCTTTGCACTGGGCCCCACACATTATGTAGCCCAGCCTGGCTCTAGGCCCAGGTCACTCTCAGCCTCTGTCTCCTCAAATGTAACATGCAACACAGATAACCTGAGTTTCTTCCTCATCGTGACGATCAGATGGGATCAGATAGAGGAAAATGCTTTGTCAGCTGCACATATTATAAAAACTCCAGGCATTTCTTAATTTGAGACTCCTGCCCAGGTCTCTGGAAGCCCCCAAAGCTGCAATGGCCTCTTGTTCCACGTGGCTCCATCTGTCTGGCTTGGCTGTTCACAGAACAGGCAGAGAGCAGGGGCAAACAGGGGTGTCCTTCCCAAATGGTTCCAGTTCTCAGGCCAACGCTGAGCTAGGGGGCAGAGCTGGAAGGGAGGTGCCCCATTCTTGTGACAGAGCCCCACTTCAGGAGGAAAGAGAAAACTAAAGGCCAGGAAGTGGCAGAACCAGCCTCTGGACGTTTGCAAGCAACCCATGGTTGATCCAGCCTGGAGCTGGGGGAGGATGCTGGCTCCAGGTGGGGGTGTGGAGGGGGGCAGGGAGCAGGCCCATGCCCAGGTGAGCAGCTGTAGCAGGTTATCTCGGGACAGAGGAATTGGAAATCAGGAGACCTGGTTTCCAGTCCCAGCACAGGCCATGAACTTGCCAAGTAACAGTGGGCAGGTCCCTTCCTTTGTCTATTGTTTATTTGTTTTTAAATCAATTACTATTTTTAAGAATGTGTAATATGCAAATAATTTTAATATGCAAATAATTTTTTAAAATCATGGTATAACACAAAACAGCACTCTCCTCGGCTCTCCTTTCCCACCCCAGACATCCATGTTCAAGTCCTTTAATAGTTTCTCCAGGGAGTTTTCCTTGTACTTGGGTGTGCCTATGCGCGTTCCTGAGTCACCTCTGGCCTCAGGGTTCTCACGTGGGCAGTAGGTGAGCTGCTTCCTGTCAGGGTCTAAAGTGAGCTGCCGAGCTGCGACTGCTCCGGCTGCCCCGGGGGCAGGAACAGGCAAGGCTGTGACTCCTGAAGCCGCTCAGCTCGATGAGGGAGGGAAGCAGCAGGTGGAAGCAGGCTGGACAGCATCTTTAAACCAGCTGAGGGGTTGGGGGACTCAGGAGGGGGAGGGCGGTGGGGAGGCCCGGGGGCATGGAAGGCGGGGAGAGCAGATTACTTGGACCTGCAGGGGCCTTGGCTGGGGGCCTTCAGGGATCCTGTGGACCAGGATCGTAGTCCCAGCAGATCCCCTGAGAAGGGCTGCTCAGTTTAAATCTCTTTTTCTGCAATGAGGAACCTGGGGCTCAGTGAGGAAACCCCCTTCTGGTCCTCTTCCTCTTCCCAGCAGTCTTAGTTTCTGAGGTTGCTCAAGCAATTACCATGAAATGGGTCGAGCTAAACAATGGGAATTTATTTGCTTACAGTTTTGAGGCTGAAAGAAATTCAAAGCAAGGCAGCATCCAAGTGGCACTTTCTCCTCCTCAGGGTGGTGTTCTGGGGCTGGCCGCCAGCCATCTTGAGCCTTAGCTTGTCACGTGGCAGTGCACATGGCAGTCGCTCCGGTCTCTTCCGGGTTTTGTCGATTTCAGCTTCTTACTTCCTGCGGCTTTCTCTCTGTCTGAATTTCACTGCACTTGTAAAGGGCTCCAGTGATAGGAATGAGACCCATCCTGATTTATAAAGAAACTTCATTATAAACCTATTTATAATGGGTTTACACCCACAGGAATGGATTAAATTTAAGAACATGCTTTCAGGGGGGTGCATACAGCTTCAAATCAACACACCAGCTTGTGACTGAGTTACTTAATCAAGCTGCGCCTCAGTGACCTATCCTGTAAACTGAGGGCAATGACGGGGCTGTGCGACCTTCTGTGAAGCAAAACAATGCCTTCCACACTCTCAGCACAGAGCAGGGCCAAGCACGTGCTCAGTTAGTGGTAGCTGCCCAGCTGGCCGTGACTCCTCAGACAGTTTCTCATGCGCCCCCACCCCCAGGCCCCTCCAGTCTCCCTGGCTCCCAAGTTCCCCTCTCCACTAGCCCTTGTCACGCTCTCCTTCCACTTGGCCTGTGTATCTCTCCTCCCAGAAACCCACCCAGATCTGCCATCCCCTTCTGCTGGCCCAATATCCAGAACTCTTTCCAGTTGGGGCAATCTGCACTCAGGCCATTTAGGACCCCACTCAGGCCAACCCCTCAAACTGAACCCATCAGGTTCCCTTATGCCAGATAGGGACAGAGGTAGTGTTCCCTCAGGGAGGGGTAGGGATGAGGGAGGGCTGGGGTCAAATGCTCTCGGGTGGCCTCTCAACTCCCATCCAGATGTTCATGTCTGAAGCATTGTAGGAAGACGGGAGCCTGTGGTCTCCACAGGTCCTCCGAACTATGAGCAGGGATGGTGGCCGTGGAGACAGACCCAGAGTTGGGGCAGAGCCCTGCAGGCCTCGGGGTGGACCCCAGGTGGGGGAGCAGGGAAAAGCTGTCCCCAGGCCTTGCAGATGGAGAGAAGGCACGAGCCCATCCCCTCTCCTGCCACCGACAATGGGGTTAACTTGATAAATGAGGAAACCGAGGGCCAGAGCGGAGGCCTGCAATGGTCTCCAGGAGACCTGCTGTGGGGAAGTTGACCCGGTCTCAGACAATGGGACCAAGGCCAACTTAGAGGCCAGAGGTGGGTCCCCACTCAGACGGGACCAGAGTGAGGGTGCCCGGACACCAGGGCAGAGTGGTGCCCACCCCTTGTCGGTGTGGGGCTCTTCTCCCTCTGCTTCTGCCTCATGGTCAGTCTAGTAGCCTTTGCCTTCTGTGGAATGGCCCCTTCACTCTCCCGTCAGCTCCCATCTCAGGGAGCATGAGGTATTGGAAAGCATCCAGATTCAGGAGTCAAACAGACCGGGGTTCCAATTCTCTGCCAGATGTGAGCTGTGTGTGCCCTTGGGCAAGTCATCCCACTTCTCTGAGCCTCGTGTTTCTCAGCTGTAAACTGAGGGTCAAGGCAGAATCTCCTTTATGGGTTATGAGAAGGATTATATGAGATACTATTCAGAAAGTGCAACCAATAGCGCTTGGCATATGGTGGGGCCTCAACACCTGCAGTTCCCTGCACCTCCTACAGGAAGCCTTCCTGGGTTGTTCAGAAAGGAATCCCTTGCTCACAGGCCTTGGGAGTCAGCCCCCTACAGGAGAATGAGGTCACATTCCCAGGTTAACGTTTCAGTTTATTATATTCCGAGAGCAGTGGGGTGATCTTGAGAAGAACTTCCTGGTGGGGGCAGGGGTGGATCCCAGCAAGTCTCCTGAAAGCCGGGTGGCCTCCAGGACAGGCAGTGGCAGGTGCCAGAGGAAGGAGTCAGCTGTTTCCTGCACACCCCAGCAGGAGGCTGGGGTCTGAGCTGCCTACCACTTCTCTGCCTGCCAGACTCAAATTCCAGCTCTGCCTCTTACCTTCTGGGTTACTTTGGTACATTTCTCTGACCCTAAATGCCTTCATGTGAAATGGAGTAAGTAAGACCTGCCTCCCAGGGCATTCGGGAGGACTGAATATGACAAAACGTCTATGTAAGGTGCCTGGCACAGAGTCGTGTCCCAGTAAGTTTTCCCTTCCTTTTCCATCCCTCATATGTTTGAAAGAACATGGACAACCAAACTGCATTTATTCAGAAATAAGGAATGTTTTCCTATTAAACTTTTCAAAATCAATGATATAAAATCTGATCCCACTTGTGTGGAAAAAAAAACAACCCAGCCAAAGCAAGGATAGAGGCTCGGGTCCTCTAAACCCTTCCTGAGCGCCTGGGCCCACATCTGACACCCTGCGCCTCCCCTGGGATGGAGGGTGGCTGCTGGGCCTGGAAGGCTTGGGAGAGGCTGGGCCCCCTCTTGATGGTCTTCCTGGTGTCATGTCTACTGGGGGGGTACGTGAAGTACCCGTCCCCATCCTGTGCCTTTACCTGAACTTGAGGATCTCCTGGAGCAGCCAAGCCTCTGAGTGTCCCCTGAGTTGCTCAAGGATACCAGGAGTTGGAGCCCAGCCACTGTCAAGGGCAGCAAGTGGACAGTTTGGGGCATGGCAATGGAAGGACAGCTTGGATAATGGGTACTGTTGATCTCTTGACTGTTTGATCTGGGAGGCTAATGAGTTTAGACAGCTGGGGAAATTGGGTGGAGAGAACAAAAACCAGGGCTATTTTTTGAACATCTGCTCGGTGCCAGGCACATTACCCTATCACCACAGTTCTTACAACACGGCATGGTATCACCTCCATCTTGCAGATGTCTGAGAGGCTAAGGGTCTTGTTCAGGATCACCTAGCTGGTGAGCGGAGGTGTTGGTGTCTGGGTCCAGGAGGACCAGACCAGGAGCTTTTGCCCATCTCACTAGGCTCCCCTGCATGCTGACACCCAGCTCGGCCAGCAGCCCTGATCCTCCCTCTGTCTTGGCACTTGCTGCCCATGGGAGCTCCCTTGGCCCTTTTCCAGGAGGCCATGCTAAGAACCAGGAGATACCTACTCCCAGACTCAGTTTTCTCATCTGTAAAATGGGTACACAGTAACCACCTTGGCTTTCTACACAGTTATGTGAGGCTCGGACGGGATGATGGATGTGAAGAAGCCTTGTAAACTGCACATTTAAAATGGGAGGAATTCTTTTCAAGGCATCAAAGGGGTTTCCTCTCCTTAACTTGGTGACCTCCCCAGACAGCTCATTCCTATAATGATATGGGAATGCCCAGGTGTGACTATGGGTTGTTAATTTTCTTTTGGTATGGTAGGAGTATATTGGAAGGAATGAAGTTATTTCAGGATATTTGGAATTCTTTTTAGGGCATCAAAGGGGTTTCATCTCATTAACCTGGTGATCTCCCCAGACAGCTCAGGGAGGTGAGAGTCATCTCTAGGAGCACGAGGAGGAGCAGAGGGGAGGCAGCTGCAAGGAGGGTGGAAGGGAGGGAAGGTCCCCGATCCTGGTCATAAACCATCTCCACAAACCTCACCTCTCTTAAGTTAAACCTCCCAGCAGCCCAGGGTGGGAGGGAAGTAAGGCCAGGAGGACTATTCCTTCCATTTCAGAGATGAAGGAACTGAGGCCCAGAAAGGAGACTAGGTCCCCCAGCATAAGTTAGCAGGGAAACCTAGACTCAAATGTGCATCAGGGACTTTAATTCAATCTCAACATTTTTGAAAAATAGGTCCTGCTAATGTTTACTGAGACTTACATTGTGACGCGTTCTGCACTAAGCTCTCCTTTAATATATAACATCACCCTTTGAAGTATAATTAATATACCCATCTGACAAAAGAAGGAAGAGAGGGAGGGAAGGAGGGAGGAAGGAAGGAAGGAAACTAAGACTCAGAGAAGTTAAGCAACTTTCCTAAGGTCAAACAGCTGGAAAGCAGTGAGACCAGAAATTGAATCCAGGTCTGAGCCCAGAGCCTGTGTCTATAATGACCACAATATTCTTTCAACTTAAAGGGATGTCCCCAGCTCCTCACTTGAGTGCCACCCTTCACTCCAGCCTGCCCTGTCCTCCCTCAGCTTGAATCGCCATGGCTCCTCTCCACCTGCAGTTCCCAACCCCAAATTCTTCCTATTTCTAGTCCATCCCAGGCACTCTATATCTCTCTATCGCATGACGCTGTTTCATTGCCTTCATAGATGTCCTGGCTGTCTGCGATTACCCTGTTTAATTTCTTGTTTGTTTGTGTCTCCTGCACTAGAAAATGAGACCAAGGTTGTATGTGACTTTTCACTGCTGTATCCCCAGTGTCTACAACAGTACTTGGAAAGCAACCAACACTCAAAAAATTTAAAAAAGAAAAAAAAAGAGAGAGAAATGCTCAACAAATTAAAAAAAGAAAGAAAGAAAGAAAGAGAAATGCATACAGGTTGGGCTCTTGGTTCAGACCCAGCAGGGGTGGCTCTTCCTCGGTGCGGGTCACTGGGACCCAGAGCCAGCCCTTGGCCACACTCCCAGAAGCCTCTGGTCTGGCGGCTGACTTACTCCAGGCAGTCTCGGTCACACCGAGAAGGGGAACTTGCAGCTCCCAGAAGGCGAGGACGCCGCATGGGACTGGATGGGGCTTCATGACTCATGGTCAGGGCTCAGCTGGCCAAGCCCCTCTCCTAGGCTCAGGGTCCTTGGTCAGGGTGCCATCTCCCAACAGGATGTCAAGCTGGAGTCTGGCTCCCTCCTCTCTCTGACCCTGCCTGGCTCCCAGCCCTGCCTCTGTGCTTGAACCACAGCCTCAAGCCCTGATCCAGCCTCGAGGTCCTCAGAAAGCTTCGTGGAGGAGGGAAGCTTGAGGGACATGTAGGAGTTGTCCAAGTTGAGTGGGGGTGGAGTGGAATGGGGAACAGCATTTATGGCACAAGGAACAATTCCTGCAGAGCCGAGAGCTGGAAATGGTCAGGGGGCTGCAAAGGGTTCAGCAAGCGGGGGAGTGGGATGCTGGTGGGAAATGGGCCAGAAGGGGTAAGCAAGTAAGATTATTTGTGTGTAAGTGTGTGTGTGTGTGTGTGTGTGTGTGTGTGTGTATAATTTCATTTTGCAAGAATTGATATATCTATAAATTTTTATATATCTATGTCTATATATTCTCATCCTTTTAAAACTCTCCTGTGAGGTTCTTAACAGAATCAGATCCAAAGCCTGCTTTTGGTAATAAATGTTTTGTAACTCTTTTAGTATTCAAAATTGAAATTAATAGATAATATGATCTTCCTACACACATAGCTCTTAATCATTTGTATAAAGTGCAAAGCAAAGATCTGTATAAAAAACCTGTGTAGAGGAAAAATGAAGGGAAACTAATTTATCATAATACGATATACATATACATATATGTAAAAGCTTGGACACAACTCCAGGGGAGAACACAGCTTGCAAATGCACGTAGAACCTCGGGAGGGAGAACAAACCGGAAATGCCTCTTACGTGCTGACACTGGTTAACTCAGCTCACCCGAGCCAGGAGGCTGTGGGGTTGAGATTTTATAAAATATTGAACATCTCTTGGTAAAGTTCTAATTACGACAAAGCCCAATATGCCCTAGGATTACATGGTAGCTTTATTCCTGGGAAGTTCAATGTATATTAAAACTGTTCATGAAATATGTGAGTAAAATGGAGTTAGCTTTGGAGTCGGATAATTATGAACAGGGTTTTCATCTACGTGATTATCCTGATTATCCAGAGAGACGGAGGTAAGTTGGGGGGTGTGCAGGACAATCCCTCATTGTGTTGACGGTCCTACACATTACAGACATTTAGCATCCCTGACTGCCACCTCTCAAACACCAGGAGCGGTCCCAATCTGGTGACAACCAGAAATGCCTTCCTAAATATAAAGAATGTCCCCTAGGGGGCAGTACTGCTCCTGTCGAGAACAACGGCCCAACAGGCTCTCCAGCGCCTTGCTTCTTATTTGAACCAAATCTTTGGTTCTGATTTCAAGTGCTGCCTCACTCAAATTTCCTTTGTCAAATGGGGGTACAATCATATATTCAACAGTTCCCTTTTGAGGGACATTTTGCTGTTACCAACAAGAAGGCCTGTGTATCTCCTGGAGGAATTCTTAGAAGTGCTAGGCTGGGTCACAGGGTTTTAGCATCTGGAATTTTGATAGTTATGGCCAAAAGCTGCCTTCCACCGAGGTGGGTTAATCCTCTCTCCCTCAGCAGACCACCAACGAGCCTGTGTCCAGAGCTTTGGGAACCAGGATGTGGGGCAATTCTGGAAGGTCTTAGACCGGACGCCTCCCCTCTGGGGGGCTACCTCCTCAGACCACATCCAGCCCTACCCCACCTCCACCAGTGGTGTCCCCAAAACTCCCAACTCACTTTCTCAGACCTCTCGGCCCCAGGGGGGCTGACTTTGCATTTATTTATTTTTATTTTAAAGTGAAGACAGCTTTGTAGCTTTTTCTGATTTTATAAGTAATATATATGGGTTGGGGGCAGGGGGCAGAATCTGTTCCCCAATCCCAACTTTTTATTTTGAAAACTTACAAAGCTTCAGAAAAGTAAGAATAGTACAGCAAACACGCTGTATACCCTCCCTTTGATTCCTCAGTTAGCATTTTGCTACATTGGCTTCCTCTCTTTCTCTCTCTCTCTCTCTCTCTCTCTCTCTGTCTCTCTCAAAACTATTTGAGACTAAGTTGCAGTCATTCTAACACTTCATTCACCTCTAAACAGTTCAGTATGCCTTTCCTGAGAACAAGGACGTTTTCCTACATAAGCCACCATACCAAGTTATCACACTTGGGAAATTTAACATGGATAAAATAAATATGTCCTGCACAGGCCTTATTCGATTTTTTCCAGTTGTCCCAATAAAGTCCCTTATAGCTGTCCCCTGTCCTACCATCCAGGATCCAATGAAAATCAGACTCTGTACCTAGCTGTTGCCTGGAGTCCAGCTTTCTCCTCTGCCCCAGGGCTCGGCGGTTCTGGGCCCTGCCGCCTCCAGGTTGGCGGCTGGAGGTGGGTACAGCACAGCCTCTGGACTCAGAAGTGCCCACGGAGTCCCTCCTTGGATCCCCTGAGCCTCGAGTCAGTCCCATAAATGTCTTCCTAGGCCCTGGGGGTGCAAGATGGAGGAGATGCTGGCCCTGCCCTGGAGGAACTTAGCCTCACAATGAACTAGCCTCGCGTTTATGTGCAGGACGCATACTTGTCGGTCAGTTCCCACAACAACGCTGTGGCCGGGCAGTGTGAGCCAAGAATCAGCCGGGCCTGTGGCAGCCCCTCCCCAGGCCTCTGGTCTCGCTGCTCTGGGTGGGGTTGTCTTGCCAGGGCTCCAGAGCTACCTGGACATCTCAAGCCCCCACCTTGAAGCTGCCACAATTATCCCTGGGAGATGGCTTTCCCAGCTCCAGCGGCACCTCACCACCCACCAGATAACCCCTGCAGTGTGCCCACCGCCGCCACCACACCGGGCTATGCCCATGCCCACGATGTCCCACTGTGTTCTAAGCCCCAGAGCATCGGCAGGCGGGCGAAGCTGGGTCTGAGATCCCCTCGGCTCTGGGTCCCTCGGGCAGGGGCCCCAGAACTATTTGCTGACTGTTCACTTACCTTTCACAGTAAGGCAGGTAGGGCAGGTGATATCATCCCTATTTTCATATGAGGAAACTGGGAAGCAGAGACAAATCTCCACAGGATCCAATTTAAGACCATAGCAAGAAGAAAACTAGAAATGGAGTACAAGCCCCTCATTCTCCTGTTGGGGAAACTGAGGCTTAGAGGTTGTGGTGGTTTGAAGTGTACGTACTCCAGACAAACATATTTTTATATCTAATCCACTGCTGAGGGTGTGGAACCATTTTAAGTAGGATCTTTTGATAAGGCTACTTCAGTTAAGGTGTGACCCACCCCATTCAGGATGGTACTTAATCCTATTAAAAGAGAGAGGGAAGGGGGAGATAAAAGCCTCAGAAGCAAGAAGCTGAAAGCAAGGAAACCCTGAAGAGGAAGGAGAGAGCAGCAGACCCACCATGTGCCTTGCCATGTGGCAGAGGAGCCAACAGTCACCGGCAGCTAGTCTTCAGGAAGAATGCATCGCCTTGATGATACCTTGATTTGGACATTTTCTTGGCCTCAAACTGTAAGCTAATAATTTCCCATTGTTTAAGCCAACCCATTTCATGGTATGTGCTTTAAGCAGCCCAGGAAACTAAAATGGAAGTCACCAAGTTTGAGTCCTGGTTCTGCTGCTTAGCGGCTGCGTGAGCCTGGCTCTGGGAAAGAAGGGGTGTACTGAGCTATTACTGTGCATGCCTGGGACCCTGATGCAGATGAGGCAGAGGCAGGATGGGAACTCAGGCACTGGGCCCTTTCAGGAACTTTCTGCTCTGCAGGTCCTGGGGGCAATCAATAGTAATAGTGGTAGTAGACACTGAGTGCTTGCCACTTGCCAGGCATTGCTCTAAGCACTTCACAGGTATTAACTCATTAAATCCTCACATTAATCCCTGTGAAGTGGATGCATGATTATCACCAACAGCTTGATTTATAAACGGGGAGACTGGGGCTGAGAGAGCTTCAGATATTTGCTAAAGGCTCCATAGCTGCTGCAGGAGGCAGCTGAGATTGCAACTGGATTTTTGCTTCTGACATTGCTCTAGCTTGAGGCAAGTACTTGGCGCTGCCCAACACGGGCTATACTTCGTGCGTGGGGCCTGAGGCCTGAATAGGTAAAGCCTTCTCAGGTCACGGCAGGGAGCAGGGCAACTTGTTTGAGAACTGGGCCAGTTGGGGACCCCTCTGGAGCCAGGCAAGTGGGGGTTTGAATTCCAGCTTTTTCACTTGAGTGACCTTAGTGCTATTTGATACGGGGGCCTCCAGTTTTTCATCTGTAAAATGGGAGACTGTGTGGGGACGTCTGTGTTCTACTTCCCATTAGGAAAGTCATTCAACACAAAGACAGCAGTTTCCTCCTATGTAAAGTGGAGAATAACTCTTGGCTGGTGGCTATAAAACTGTTATAAAACCATAACTTGGGAACTGAAAGGATCTTAAGGGGGGCTGGGTTCTCGCCTTAACCGGCAGTTTATAAAATGAAGCGCTAATAGTGTCACTTCAAAACTCAGCCAGGGGTGGGTAGGGGAGGGTGGGGAGGCCTTCGCTCCTGCCCTTTGAACCCAGCGGTCTCTTCATCCGTCACAAATTGCACTCTCCCGCCTCCAAACCAAGGGGAACCAAAATGCCTTTTGTCAGGGAAAGCTGATGGTTGGCCCCATGGGTTCCACGTGCTGACCTGCCGGGCGCCGGCGGGCTGGGCCGCTACAAGTCCGGACGCAACCACTCTGGGCGGGGAAGGAGATGACGTCAAAGCCACGGCCTAGCTTTCTTAAAGGCACAGGCTCACACCTCGTGTTGTTTTAGGTCTTAGTGGACCAAATAACTGCGATGGCAAAAGCATTTAACTTTTATCGTAGTAACGTATACATAACATTTCCCAGTTTAGCCACTTTCATGTGTACAATTCAGTGGTACTAATTGCATTCACAATATTGTGCCACCATCACCACCATCCACGACCAAACTTTTCCGTGTCCCCCGAAAGAAAGCGTGTACCTACTGAAAATTGACTCCCCACTCTCCCTCCGTGGTACCCTGTAAAATCCTTTCTGTCTCCATAGACGGCACAAACGTTTTAAAGGAAAGAGAGATGGCCGGCTCGCCGGTGCGAGGCTGGGCCGAGAGAAACGGGTCTCTCCGAAGACGCGAGGGGGCGGCCCGGCAGGGGGAAAGGGAAACCCCGGGCTCTTAACTTCCAGCCTGTTTCATTTTCTATAAAATGAGATCAATAATAACCTACTCCTCAAAGTTCGGAGACTTTGGAGAAATAACGATGGGAAATCACCGGCACACAGTAGCCAACCCAAAAATGTCGGTCCCTCTTTCCCCTGCTTCAATTCTCTCTTGGTGGGAACGAGGAATCGGAGGCCCAAAGTGGGGCTGAAACTCGCCGAGGTCACACGCGAGTTGAACCCTGCTCTCCCGCTCCCAGGCCGTCCTTTTCTCGGTGTCCCGCTGCCCGGCCCGGGGTACAGCTCGTCCGACCCAATCGCCCACACCCGCACGGCGCTCTAAGGGGTTTCGGAGTTGGGCCTCATTTTGATCATCTGTAGGGGGATGATGCGAATTCCTGCATAAGATCGCCGGGAAGCTGTAAAACCTCGGTGGAGATAAATGTCTGCCTTTATTATTTGATCGCTGCGCGACCTTGAAGCCTTGACTCTATCCCCCACCGCCACGCGGGTGAGGCCACTGAGGAAAAGGGAGGTGCGTTTCCCACGCCCGTCTGGAAAGCTCGTGGGAGCGCTATGACTCCCAGTGCAGCGCCCGGGCTGGGTAGCAGTGGGGTGGGAGTTGGACCCAGCCCCGTCCGCGACCTAGACACGTGGGCCGCGCCGGGCGCTCCGCCCACATAGGGAGGGCAAGAGCAGCGGCAGCGGCAGGGGGCAGGGGCACAGCAGGTCCGGGAGGAGGACGCGAGTGGGCGTGGCCGGCGTCACTCCGGTGGTGCGGCCGGTCGGCCAGCAGCAGGGGCGGGGCCTCGCAGTGCGTTCGGGGGCGGGGCTGGCTCTGCGGCTCGCGGAGCCGGCGTCGGTGCGCGGCGGGAGCGCGCGGACGCTGTAGCGGCCGCGGAGCCACTATGGGCCCGTCCGGGTCCGGGCCCCGCTCTGCGCGAGCCCCGGCCTAGAACCAGGTGGGCGGGTGTGGGCCCGGGTCGGATCTGGCTGGGGGACAGAGGCTGCAGCCGGGCCTCTTGGGGTCGCCGGGGCCGGAGTCGTGGGCCTTCGGGCCGACCTAGTCTGTCCCACCCGACGCTCTCTGCGCGCGGAGCCGGGGCAGGAAGGAGCGCCTCGTGGCGAGGACCGATCCTGTCTCCCAGTTTCTACGTCCCAGCCCCTGGGCTGCGATTCCCGGCCTGTCCTTTGGAGAGAGAGAGCCCTTCCCGTCCAGGCTCCCTGCCGGGGTGGGGGTGGGGAGCAGAGGGGCGTTCGGCCTCCCGCCTGCAGAAGGCGGGCAGACCCTTTGTCGCCATCAGATTTGTTTAATCGTTTCCCTCGCTGCCCGCCTGCACTTCTCCACAGCCGTGGCTGGGTGCTCGAATTGGGGGGCCACGGACGCCGGTTCAGGTGTTTTGATGTTTGGGGCACCGGGGCCACCCCGGTGCCTGCACTTAGGTGCACCAGTAACCGTGTGCGCCGTGAGTGACCGAGCAAATGGCATTTGGGAATGGCGGTTTGCACCCAGGCAGACCTAGGTAACCATTCGCAGGTAGCTTCCTTCTTAATTGCTCTCTCAGTGACCTTAGCCCGGTCACCTCAGCTTACCGAACCTCAGTTTCCCCGTTGGCCTGATTTAAAAGGTTATAGTGAAGATGACTTGAGGCAATGCAAGCTGGGTGAACTGTGGGGTGAGGGTTGGGTTAAAGGCCCGAAGCACCAGCCTCTGTCTCCTCTCCATCCCCCTCACCTAGCCCTGTTCTCTGACATGGTGCCCCATTTGTGTTTTAGAATTGAAACAACAAGATGAATGACCGGCACCAAGGGGGCATTAGCCCCCTCCAACAAATGGTGGCCTCGGGTGCTGGGGCTGCGGTCACCTCTCTCTTCAGTAAGGCTTGGGGAATGGGGATTTTGGCAGCTCGGGACTGGGGCAGACCAGGGGTTGGAGGTGACTTAAGTTGGAGAGAAGGGGCTGGGTCCTGGTGGAGGGATCAGGGATAGGATCCTGAAAAGAACTTTTCTGACTGCCCTCCTCCCCCAGTGACACCCCTGGATGTGGTGAAGGTGCGCTTGCAGTCTCAGCGTCCCTCAGTGGCCAGCGGTGAGTGCCTGGCCCTGGAGCTGGGAAGGGGTGGGGGCAAAACGAGCATCTCCCGGAGCTGGGTTCCTGGAGCTGGTGGGCTATCTCTTGACTCAAGGGGCTGCCTTGTATTTTAGAACTGATGCCTCCTTCCAGACTCTGGAGTCTCTTCTACACCAAATGTGAGTGCCCAGAGCCACAGGGAGCCTGGGAGGGTGCTGAGGGGGACAGAGAGGGGTCAGGGGATGTGGGGTCCCAGTCTCCTGGAGGAACCCAGTCTTCCAGTCACATCGGCTATTCCTCTGTTCTGTGCAAGAATTCATACAGGGACCCCATTCTCTGCTTTCCCTCTGGGGTGGGGGCTGCCACCTTCTCACAGGGTTCCAGGGCCTCTTATCCTGACGTCCCCTCCCTCCTCCAGTTCCCTCTTTCCGATCCACAGGGAAGTGCCTGCTGTACTGCAATGGTGTCCTGGAGCCCCTGTACCTGTGCCCAAACAGTGCCCGTTGTGCCACCTGGTTTAAGGACCCCACCCGCTTCACTGGCACCATGGTGAGGAGCAGCTGTGCCCTGGGCCAGGCCCCTGAGCATTCCCGAGGGAGGTCACAGTTTGGTTGGGGCAGCTGATCCAGAATGTAGTGCAGGACATGTAGAGGTGGCCAGTTCAGTCTCAGGAAAGGCCTCCCAGAGAAGGTAGTGCCCTCGCAGGGATTTGAAGGGTGAACAGGAGTCCCCCTGAAGCAGAATGGGGAACTGCACGTGTGAAGACCCAGAGGCCTGGGGGGCCGCAGCCTCTCACTAGGACCCGGGCCGTGAGCAGAGGCCACAGGCCTTCCTCTTACCTATTCTCCCCCCACCTCACCCCCCACCCCGGGCTGGCGCCTGCTTGACCAGGATGCCTTTGTGAAGATTGTGAGGCACGAGGGCACCAGGACCCTGTGGAGCGGCCTCCCGGCCACCTTGTGAGTACCCTCGTCCTCACGCTGACTGGACCCTGTGGCTCCCTTGCTCCCCAATTGGCTGGGCAGGGATTTGGGATGCCAAAGGAAGGCTTCGAAGGGTTGGGGGTCCCAGCTGATCTTCTGTCCACATCCCCAGAGTGATGACTGTGCCAGCCACTGCCGTCTACTTCACTGCCTATGACCAACTCAAGGCCTTCCTGTGTGGCCGAGCGCTGACCCCTGATCTCTACGCACCCATGGTGGCCGGCGCGCTGGCCCGCCGTGAGCACAGCCCTGGGCCCCTGATCTTTCTTTGTCTGTCCCGTGCCCAGTCTTGGCTCCCAGCCCCAGTGTCTGCTGGCTTCTGGGGTGGGGGACATGTCTCAGGCCCCCAGATCCTGGGGCAACAGCGGGGGACTGCTCTGTGGGGCCTGTGGCCTGACTTCACCTCCTTCCCGCCCTGCAGTGGGCACCGTGACTGTGATCAGCCCCCTAGAGCTGGTGCGGACAAAGCTGCAGGCCCAGCATGTGTCATACCGTGAGCTGGGCACCTGTGTCCGGACTGCAGTGGCTCAGGGCGGCTGGCGCTCCCTGTGGTTGGGCTGGGGTCCTACTGCCCTGAGAGATGTGCCCTTTTCAGGTAGGCACCCACAGATACAGGGGCTGGGGTATGGGAGCCCTTGAGAAATGCACCAGGGTTAATAGGCAAGTCTTAGCTTCCTGCTACTGACTGTGTGGTCACTTGTCTTAACTTTGGGTTCCTCCTCTGGGAAATGGGCACAGCAGGCAGAGTACTCGCCCACGCTTTCGTGAGCTAATTCCTGGAGGGTGCCTGCACAGAGCCTGGCGTGTAGCTGGCAGTGGATGATGGGTCTGGGGCTCGCCCACTGCACTCCTCCTCTCATGAATGCACTCCCCTCCCCAAGCCCTGTACTGGTTCAACTATGAGCTGGTGAAGCGCTGGCTGAGTGGGTTCAGGCCAAAGGACCAGACATCCGTGGGCATCAGCTTTTTGGCTGGTGGCATCTCAGGGACGGTGAGTCGACAGGGCAAGGGGAAGACCAGCTGGGGTGTCCTTGGGGGCCTGAGGGTGGTTGGAGGTGCTCAGGCAAGAGAGATCCTGCCTCTCAGAGCAGCTGCTACCCGTCAAGTAGTGAGCTTGCCTTCCCTATTGTAGTCATAGCTGAGGATGGCAGAGGACCCTTCCTTCCTTCTGGCCCCAGGAGTCTCCCCCTGTGGCTGGGTGCGAAGGGTGGGTGGGTCCTGGGAATGGAGACGAGCCCCACCCCTGCCCCATCAGGTGGCAGCCATCCTGACTCTGCCCTTTGATGTGGTGAAGACACAACGCCAGGTCACACTGGGAGTGATGGAAGCCATGCGAGGTGCGGGGTTGGCTGGTAGGGGTGGAGGGTGGCAGGCAGGGGCCTGAGCGGGCTGTGACTGGGTGGTCTCTTGCCCTTGTAGTGACGCCCCCACGTGCCGACTCCACCTGGCTGCTGCTGCGGAGGATCCAGGCTGAGTCAGGCACCAGGGGCCTCTTCGCAGGCTTTCTCCCGAGGATCATCAAGGCTGCCCCCTCGTGCGCCATCATGATCAGCACCTACGAGTTCGGCAAAAGTTTCTTCCAGAGGCTCAACCAGGAGCGGCCTCTGGGCCGGTGAAGGGGCCAAGGGATCTCTTCTGGGGATGGGGTGAGAGGTCAGGAGGAGACTGAGCCAAGTGCCTTTTCCTCAGCACTGAGGGGAGGGGCCTTGTTCCCTTCGCCTCCAACTGTGAGCCCCAGGGCTCAGGGCTGCTGCCCCTCTGGGCCCCCTCCGGTCCTCCTCAGACAGCTTCCTGTGGCTCCCCACCACCAAGGATTATCACTCCCCCCAACCATGAGTTCAAGACCAAATCTGCTAATCCCCTACCTTTGTTTATCTCTGTGTTTGCCATAGCTGGGCCTGCCCCCAGGAGCCAAAACTCCTGGGCCTCTTTCTGTCAACCCTACCCTTGCCCTGTTAATTCCTTAAGTCTAAAGATGATGAACTTCTGTCGAGTGGCTGTGACTGGGGATCTGGGGGCAGGGCGGGGGGTAGGACTTGGTAAGGGATGTGCACAGAGAAGGTCTGGCAGGGGCTCTGGTGCTGGTTTTGGCTGCCCAGTGAGGACCCCCCCCCTCACAACCCAATTAGAGCTGGAGGTGGGGGCGGGGGGCAGGTGGACACTAGCATTCTGGGAGTGATGTCCCTTCAGGTAGGTCCCCTGTGCAGAGGTCAGGATAGCGGGTGGTGAGACCTCCCCAAAGGGCACATTTGAGTGACAGTAGATGAAGGAAGGTCACTGCCAATCTTCAGCCTAATGGAAGAGTTTGCAACTTTCGGCCAAAGCTGAATTGCCCAGGACTGTGGACTGAGGAGGGAAAACTGAGGGTCCCACCAGAGTGTGCCCCTCCATCCCCCACCCCACCCCCCAGCAGTGCTCAGCCTCTTTTCCTGGCGTTGAGAATTATTACACATTGTCAGGTTGACGGGGCACTTCGCTGTCTTGGGTCCTGCCCAGGGCAGCCCTAATACTTAAGACGCTTCATAGAAAAGTCACCCACTCCCTGAATTATGACCTGTGTGCTCCCAGGGGACCCAGCTGCTTCAGATCCAGGCATCACCTTGGTTAGGGGAGCCAGGGCCCTGGCTCCCCTGCCCCTCTGCTGGCCTCAAGACAGACCCTTTTCCAACCCCATGTGGACAAGGATGCCCTCACGCCTCTGGTTTTTATTTGCCTTAACCCCCTCAGCAGACATCCTCGCCTTGGGGGCTGAGAAGGTGGGGTGGGGGGAGCTCCAGGGGATACAGGGACAGGTGGGAGATGGGGGTGCCAAGGCTGAGCCACCAGCTCCTGGGGAGGGTGGGGAAGTGAGCAAAGGGGAGGCCACAGGGAGCCAGCCAGGCATCAGGGTCACTGGAAGGATGAAGTGAGCTTTCCCAAGGGTATTCTGTGGCCCTGGTGCCCCCGCTTCCTGGCCCAGGCACCTTCCCTTCGCAGCCCCTGCCAGCTTGGGCAGGAAGCTAAAATAGGCAACAGGTGAGGGTTCAGTCTTTCCTGAGAAGTTCCTGGCTGGGTGGGCAGCGTTCTCTGGGAGGGTGGTCTGGATTGGGGGCTGTGAGGAGGAGTGGCAGGAGTCCGTGGCCCTGGCAGGTGGGGCGGGCACTGCTCACGCCACGCCTCAGCTGGGGCTCAGTGCTGGGCTGCCCTCGGGACTGTCGCTCACCAGGCACTCGTTGGATTTGAAGCTCGCCAGGGACTTGCAGCTGGGGATGGAGGCCAGGGAGCCGCAGAGGCCCAGCATGGAGGGCGTGGGGTCCTTCCCTGGGGAGAGAGGGCGGGTGAGGCCAGGCCAACCTGTTCACTGCGTGCGAGGGGACAGCCCCGGTCATTCCCTGGGAGAGTCCTGAGCTCTTCTGAAGTGCTTGCCATTTTCAGTTAGACCTTGGTTAAGCACTTGCTGGCGCCATGCAGTGCTGGGCATGGGAACACTACTGTAATCGTCACTCTGTGTCTCTGTCTCCCCCTGAGGTTCATCCTCTCTTTGTCCGTTTATTAAAATACACAGTGAGCACTTGCTTTGTTCCAAGCACTGGGGCTACAGAGAGTGGACGAGACACGGTCCCTGCCCTCACGGAGCTCACAGTCTGTGGGGAAGACAGACAGACAATCACAATAGTGTGGTGAGGTTACACATCCAGTCTGCCTTGTCTCAAAGAAGATCTAGGGTCACTGGTACGTTGTGGTTTGGAAAAAAAAAAAGAGAAAAAATCCAGGCACAGGAAAACTAGGATGGGAAAAACCAAGATGAAGCCAGGGATGAGGTCAACACAAAAGGCATGCGTTGAAGTCCTGGACATTCGCTTGCAGGGAGCCGCTAATTTGGTTCTGAGCTTCCTGGCGGCCAAAGAAAAGGGGGAAAACAAGGGTCAGGCGAGCGGTTCACACATGCATGAGATAAAAGCAAGTTAGGCTGAGGGGCTCCCCTAGCTCTGGAGAGCTGGGTGAGGAAACCAAAAGGCCATTGAGCCCTTACCATATGCGGGACACTGGCGGTTATTTTAATCAATATCCTCATTTTACAGGTGAGGATGGGGCTAAGCAAGGTGAGGTGATTGGCCAAGCTCACAGCCAGAGGTGGCACAGCTGGGATTTGCACCCAAGTCTGCTGGATTCCCCAAGCCAAACTCTTAATTGCTGAACTAAGCTCTCAGAAAGAGCAAGTGAATGAAAGAAATGGCTAAGTCCTGACTTCAGGCCCCAAGGACTCGCCTCAGCCCTTTCTGCCTGGGCGCTGGGTTGGGGTGGCTCACCGATGGGGCCCCAAGGCTCCTCATCCCGTCTGCCCTCTCCCAGGCGCTGGGAGTCTGAGCTCAGACTGGCCTCAGCTGACAGTGGTTCCGTGCTCATGAAGCTGTGTCTGTGGCAGGGCAGAGAGTTGGATCTGCAGAGACTTGGGGCAGGCCTAGAGCCAGCCCCCAGGATGTCCCCTGCCCCCAGGAGGAACCTGCACTCAGGACCAAGCAGAGCCTGGCTGGGGCTTACCTCCGGAAGAGCTTGCGGTTGTTGGCGCCCTCAGCCCCACTGAGCATTCCCAGTGACGGCCACTGGTTGACCAGGGGCATGGTGAGCTCCTTGGAGCCCTGGGTCAGAGGAGCGTGGTCGCCGGGGATCAGACCTGTCCTGGGGGGGGTGGGGGGTCAGGCCTGGCTGGGAGAAGGAGCAGAAGTGGGGAAGGGAGGCTCAGCAAGGGGTGGGAGAGGAGCTAGAAATGAGACCTGGTACAAACATTGGGGTACAATGTTGAGGGTCAGGAGAGCAGACCCTGGGAGTCGATGGAGGTGGTACCAGAGGTCAGAGGGTGACGGGGGGTTAGTTTACGAACGTTGGGGTTTGAAGGAATGATGGGGTGTGTCAGTTGGGGTGATGGGGAGGTCAGTGAATAGTGTGGGAATCCCTGAAGGGTACTAGGGAGTCTTGGGGCTCATGATCATGAAGCATGGGGTGATGAATGTTTTGGGGGGGAAATATTAGATCAGTAGGGCTGAGGTCAGGGGTCACTTTGGGGGAAGACAGGTAATGTAGATAAGAGGGGTGTTAAACCGTGGGAATAAGGCAGTAATGTCAGAGGTCAATATGAGTGATGTTGGATGGCCATTCTAGATGATGTCGAGGGTAGTTGAGGATGAAGTGGAAAGACAGTTGGGGGCTTCACTGGATGTTACATTGGGGTTCTGTGAGGATAATGCTAGAAGGTCATGGAAGGATCTTGGGGTGAGGGTGACCGGGTCAGTGGGTTGATGCTGTCGGTTAGCTGAGGCGGGTGCTCGTGTCAGGAAGGCGATGGGGTCATTGCATGACGGGGGTGAGGTGTTCGGGGTGACGGGGGTCAGGGAGGCCGGCGCTCACAGCTGCTCCTGCAGCTCCAGGATCACGCCTTCCAGCTCCCGCTTTTCGCGCTTGGTTCTGCGCCGCCGCTTCCTCCAGCTGCAGCTGCAGCCGCCGGTTCTCCGCCTCCAGGTCCTTCAGCTGCGACTCGCGCAGACGCACCAGCTCCTCCAGGTAGCCCTGCGGGGCGCCGGCTCAGTCCCGGCGGCGGGAAGAGGGGGTCCCAGCCGCCGTCCGGCTCCGGCTTTGCGGCTCTCCCTCTGCCTCCCGTGCCCCGCAACCCCCAGCCCCCGCACGCCGCGCACCTTCTGCGCGTAGACGATGCGGAACTTCTGCTCCATCTTGTGCCACTTGCTGTACCAGCTGTCCTCGTCCGTGACCAGCGGCAGGTACGGGTGCTCGGGCGAGTTGTCCTCGCTCGTGCTGCTCTCGGCGCTGTGCCGCTCCTCCTCGTCGGTCAGGTAGTCGTAGCTTGAGGGAAGGAGCAGTGGGCACGGGCCCACCCCGCCCCGTGTCCCAAATCAGCCTCCTTGGCAGTGGGACCAGGTTCTTACCTCCCCCCACCCCCACCCCGCCACCGGCCCACGGCAGTCACAGGGCTGCTCACCTCTGGGTGAACTTTAGGTAGGGGCGTGTAATCAATGACACACCGGCGTCTTCCCGTCCAGCACTTCGCCCTTTAGGCAGAAGCTGAGGAGAAGAGCCATGGGGTTGGGGGTGGTAGGAGGAAATGGCGGGACGGGAGTGGGTGGAAAAAGGACGCCTTCCACCAGCAACACGCAGGTCGCACCTGAAGTCAATGGCGCTCAGTCCGATCAGCATCCCTGTGAGGACTGTGGCTTCCTCCCGCAGCATGATGGCACCGGAGTCATAGAACCTTCTGTGGGCAGAGGGGGAGGGACCAGAGGTGCAGCACTCCCCCAGGAGCCCCCACCCCACAGGCCTTACTACACATTTTTTCCCAGAAGAAGGTATCTTCTGCCTGCGCCCATGCCAGGTGTGGGTCCTGGGGCACACTGGGGAGAGGGCCTGGGTCTCCCACCTATTAGAAGGGGTGCTCCCTGAGAATAGATTCCCCTTAGTCCTCTGAACTACTCCTTCCCCACCAAGCACGGGTCATTCAGATCCTTAAAATGTGGCAACAGCCTTAATCATCAGTGCTTGGCAGAGTATGTGCTCAAAACACATGCTGACCTGAACTCAGAGGAGAGATTAGAGATAACTACTATAAAAACAGCAGGTTGGTATGGCCATTCATTGTGTGTGTGTGTGCACGCACACGCGCGCATGCTTGCATGTATGTGTGGAAGGTACGTGTCCCCACTGTAGCAGCCTCAAACATATCTTCTCACACCAGCACACACTGTGATCCCTGCCCCAGGGACCCAATCTCTCCAAACCCACCATGCAAGGGTTGGAGCTCTGCCAGCTGGGACTCTGGGTAGCAAGTACAAAACTGCTGCTGTTGCTGGGGAGCGGCTAGGGCTGAGTGTTGCAGTTCTTGGAACAATGCCACCAAGTAAAATGATACATTGTTGAGGCTTGTCCAGAGGTATGTCCTAGGGTAGAGCTGTGCATGATGGGAGTGATGTTGGGGAGTGCTGGGGGACAATGGGGCCTAGAATGATGGTGTTGCTAAAAGTGTGTGCGGGGACTGCAGGCGGGTGAACTGTGGACAGTCTGGGGGAGGGGCGCTAGCAATGCATGCTGGGACTTGTAGTCCAGGTACTGAAGGTTGCAGCTGGAACTTAAAGCACAGCAAACCTGCACCCTGGGACCTGCGGTGGGACTGCCCAGCAGGGTCTGACCTGGTGGTTCCGCGTGTCCCCGCAGAGCTGTGGTGATGTATTCTGACATGCGCTTCTCCATCAGTGCCACCCGGATCCATGCCCGGCCCTGCAAAGTACGCTCACCTTCACTTGTGGTCCCAGAAGGACCCCCATGTCTGGGGAGGTCTGGGGAGGTCTGGGCTTCCTGGCCCTCTCCCCAGTGCTGTGGCTAGGGGTGAGGGTGGATAAGCCGGCCAGTGTCCCATATCCAGAGTTGGGGTGGGGGTAGCCGCCCTGGCCCTGGCCCCTCACCTTGGCTCGGGCTGTGCTAATGTTCTCCATGCTCTCGATGCTGCTCACACAGTTGTTGGGCACTTTGCTGCAGGCCAGCCGGATGTAGTCCCAGAAGCCCCGCTGCCCGTCTGAGCTGAACCAGCTCACCGGACCTGCTGGGGCACAGGCTGAGCCAGGGCAGGGAGGGAGCTCAGCAAGAACAGGGTATTTGGAGAGGGTCCGTGTCAGGGGCACACACATGCATAAGTCTAATCAGCCATGCCCATGGTGCCTACCCCAAATGCGTGTACACACACATGCATGTACACAAAGGGCATGCCAGCATAGGGCTGTCTGCCCACTGATGGGGCTTCTCGGCGTCTGCTGGGTTGTGCCCAGAAGACCTCCTTCCCCTCTTTCCAGCCCTGTGTGTGAGCTTCTCTGCATGGCCCAGAATTGGGGCCAGGGTCAATGGTGGGGTTCCAAAAGCTGTAGAGGATGTCAGATGGGCTGGCTGGAAGATAAGGGCTAGGAGCTGGGAGGGCAGTGGCAAACAGGAACCCCAGCCTACCTTTGAAACGGTGGCTGAGGATCTGCTCTAAAATGGCTGCAAAATTAACAAACTCCTCAGATGAGTCATCGATGGGCTCGGCCGTGTACTTCTCCAGCAGTGTTTTCACAGAGAACCTGGTAGGTGGGGGAAGGGAGATGGGGCAGTGGGGCATCAGGTGGGAAGGCAGGGTGATGGTGGTAGAGGAAGGGTGTCAGGCAAAGGGGGGCAGTGGGCAGAGAAGACGTCGCAAAGGTCATGGATGCGGTGGGGAGATGGAGGGGGAGAAGAAGGCAGCAGGTGAGAATATAGTGACCACAGGGCTGCTGTGACGTGGGGAGGGAGAGTGACAGCTGGGAGACTGATTGACAAGGTGGGTAACAGGAAAGGTGACAGCCAGAGAGAGAGCTTTGGGGACAAGGTATGAGAAGGGATGAAACATCACGGAGAAAGCTGGGGCACCAAGAGCCAGGGGTGTTCTCCCAGACCCTTATCTCCAGGAGAGCCCCTCCTCCTTGACCACCCTATGTGTGTGTGTGTGTGTGTGTGTGTGTGTGAGAGAGAGAGAGAGAGAGAGAGAGAGAGAGAGAGAGTTCGGGATCATCTAGGAGAAAGAAGCTGGTTTGTTTCCCTGCCCCAAGCATCTCCAGCTATTGCTGAAACAACCTTCAGTTCTTTTGGGGGTTGGGAGGGGTCACCTGTGCCAGGGCATGTGAGTTGGCACCGTGCACATGGAGCGTGGGCATGCTTGGGTGGCCAGGTGGGCAACTGGCACACGGGTGCCCCTCTTCCCCCTTTTCCTTCCCAGCTCAGCCGCCCACACACCAGCTGCCCAGAACCCAGCCTTGCAGAGCTGGGTGGGGGAAGTGCGGGGGGGTTCCTGACACACAGACTGGGGGGGAGGGGACATTGGCAGCAGATCCCTGGAAGGGGGCTTGGAAGTTCAGTCACCTCGCTTCTCAGAGATGAAGGGAGCCAAGGGAAGCCAGCAAGGCTGAGGGACAAGAGCCAAGCAGCCCTGGTCTCTCTCTCCAACCCTGCCCAAAGCCTCAGGCTCCCTCTGCAATCCCTGTCCCTGCAGTCTTCGCCTGCCATCCCTGCAGTGGGGTGGGGCAGGAATGAGGACAGGCTCCTAACATTCCACTGCTGCCCTGTTGTGGGTGACAGAACCGGGGTGGAGGTTCAGGGTTACGCAGGCTGCTTAGAACGGCTCTTTTTTTTTTTTTTCTCCGTTAAGTATATAGAGCCCTTACAATGTGGCGAGCATTATATTTTGCATGTATCATCTCATCCAGTGTTCACAACAGCCCCAGGAAGTAGATCCTCTTATAATCATCAATTTTATAGACGGGGAAACTGAGACTCTAAGAGGTTAATCTGTTCGGAGTCATGTGGCTAGCCAAGCGAAGAGTCAGGCGGGGATGGCTGACTCCAAAGCGCTCCCTCTTTCTGCTCCCTCTTGTAACCTCCTGGGGTGTCATGATCGCCAAGGCCCTGCACAGCCCTCACGCTGCAAGGCTCTGCCCTCGGGTGCTGGCCTTGGAGGCTCTCGGGCCAAGGATCCAGCTGAGCCCACAGAAACCTCCCTTTCCCTTTGGGCTGAGAATTGGTCTGGCCTGAGATCAGAGTCAGGTCAGGGTGGGGGTTGCACTAGAGAAGTCCTGATGGATTCAAATACTGCTTTTTTGTAAGACTGTGTGACCTTGGGCAAGTCACTTAACGCCTCTGAGGCCCATTTTCCCATTGCAAACAGGAGTAATAATGTCAGCCTCATTAAATAGTGGTTTGGATCCCAGACAGGGCTGGGAGAAGGTGAGTGTGTGCAGGCCATTAGACAGAGGTGGTGAGGAGCTGGATCATTAGTGTGGGGTTGACCCTGCTGAGAGGTAGCCTGTGTTTAGGGCATTAGCTAGGCTTCATTGTCCACCCCCCCTTCTCCCCAATTCCTTCTGGTCATCTGTCAGGCCTCAGTGAGGGCCTGGGGCTAGGTTCAGTGTAGCATCCATCTGCCATCTGTCCTCAGGGATGCTACAGAGTGGTCCTTGCCCCCTGGGAGCCCCGCGTAGTGTGCTCCTGGTTAGGAGGTGCGGTGGCTTGCTGTGGGTTACCATGGAGATGGGGAGGCCGGGGCCTAGGGGAACCTGCAGCCTGCTAAAGGGAGCTGTTCTGGGAGCTGGAGGTGACCACGTGATGACAGTGAGGCAGCAGGAGCCTGAGGGTTTCTGAGTCTTTGTCAGGTCTGTTCCCCCAGAACCCTACAGCTTACCTCCCAGCTCTAAGCCCACCTCCAGACCACCAGAACCCCTGCTTTTCCAGCCTGAGCCAAGAGGAGTTTCCCTCTTCCCCTACACACTGGAGAGCTTCAGCTATCTTGACAGGCAAGAGAAAGAACAGGAACTTGGGAGTACTGTGATGAGAAGGATGAGAGGGGGCATCATCAGATCAGGGCTGTTTCTGCCACATTCTGTCACAGCCATTCTTTGGGGTGACTGTTATACCCCACCCCATGTACCAGACATGGGAATTATGAGGCACCGAAGGCCCAGAGTGGTTGGGATAGTTCACCAAGGCTACACAGCTAATAAATGAAGATCTTGAACCTAGGACTATCTGGCCCCAAAGGCAGGAGTCTTTGTTTTAGAATACACTGGGGGGAGGGGAGGGGGGGAGGGGAGAGGCAGTGGCCTGCACTTTGGGCTGGGCCATAGCTGCACTCATTCCTTCTATAACATTCAAGGCGTTTTTATGGACGGTCTGATGTGCCCAGCACCATGCTGGGCACTAGGGATGTAATAGTGTGAGATAGATGCAGCATGGTTGGGTGTATGCTCAAGAACCTGGAAGGAGCTGCCAGGGCATCAGTGTGCAGGCTGGTGGGGCTGGCAGGGGCAGAGAGCTGAGCCCTGCACGCAGAATTATCTGCCCCGAGAGGGCCTACTTCCCAACACCTGGGGGCAGGAGGGCAGGAGAGATCCCAGGTGGGGAAGGCAGCTGGGAGACCCCGGAGGGAGAGGCAAGTGTGGGTGGGGGGTGCAGGGAGTGTGACTGGTGGCTGGTCACTTCCAGGCTCCAGGGAAAACGGGGAGGGTGAGTCACTGCAGAGCTGAAGTGGGAAATGCCACTTCCTGGGCCCCAAGAAAGCAGGAGAATCTTCCCAACACTGTCACATTCCCACCCTCAGGGACCAGTAGCCCTGTCCCCTTCCTCTTCCCCTTGAACCCAGGGGACCCAGGCTTCTGTGGCTGGACCATCGGTCCTTCCCATGGTAGGGGCAGTGCCCCCCTCTTCACCAGATGGATCCGGGGGCCTTGCCCACATACCCAAGCGACCCTGCTACAGGCTGCAGCTGCCTAGAGATAGAGGAGGGCACGGAGCCTCTGCTCAAGGATTTGTGGATAGGAAAGTCCCCAGACAATGCTGCACCCCAGGGAAAGCAAGTGGACAGGGCTAGGGGTCAGGGTACGCAATAAGAGCCTTCACGCCCCTCTTCAGTTCTCCTCTGCCCACCTCACCCCCCCCCCCCATCCACTGAGCCCGCCAGGCCCCCTCCCCCTCACACACAATGTCACTTCCTGGTTCTCACAGGAAGCTGCAATGCCAATAAAACTCCCCCTCCCCCTCAGGCCCTTGGCCAAGAAGGGTAGGGAGCAGACCTCCAAACCCCCTCCCCATCCTGGTCCTGGGAGGGGCTGCGGCACTCCTTTTAACCCTTTGTTTCCCTCCCCTTTCTCCCAGCTGCTGTGCATGCTGCCGCCGGCACACTCAGTCCGGGTTTCCGCAGCCTGCCCCAAGCCCTCTCCCTGACCACCCCACCTCCACCTGCCAGCGGCGCCCACCTGCACACGGTGATCAGGTTCCTACGCTCCACCGCCACGTTGCGGGAAGACGCTTTCTTGGAGGATAGCCCCAGAGCCATGGTGGTCTGGACAAAGCTCGCTTCCATCCAGATGCGCGGCCACTGCTGCCGCCGCCCGCTGCCCCCCACCCCGCCCGGCTACCCGGCTCCCCCGCCGGCTCAGGGCTAGGCCCTCTGCCCGCCGGGGCCCCTGGACCCCTCGACGGTCATCCCCCAGCCTCCGCGCCCGGCCCCCTAGTTCCCTCCCCCGGCGGCGACACCGGAGCAAAACAAGGCCGGGGAGGGAGCTCTCCGAGGTGCTGAGCCGGGGCCCGTCACCGCCCCCCACCCCCAGCCGCCCGCCCCCTCCGGCCGGTGACGTCAGGACCCTCGGGCCCCGCCCCGCTGCAAGCCGGGGACCAATCCGCAGAGGATGCAGCTTTTGGTGGGGAAAGGGGAAGGGCCGAGGTCCCCGGGATGACAGAGGGGGTTCCCTGGCGCGGCAGGGATTGGAGAGAGGAAGGGAGGACAACTGGCCCGTCCCTCGCCCCCACATTCAGAGCCCGGGACTTCTCGTCTTGCGTCTCTGAGCTTCGAGACCTCAACTCTGAGCTTCTGACCTGTGATCGCCAGTCTCTGTCTCTGATTTCTCCCCCTGCTGTCTGGGGAATGGAGGGCCTCACCTCCGGTACCTCCACTCTAGCCCCGCCCCCCACCTATTCAGCATCGGCCTTCTCAGCGAGGCCAGGGCCCTGGCTGCATCCCGAGGCTCAGATGGCCCTTCGCTGCTGACCCAAAAGACTAAGGAACAGCCAGAGAGACTGCGCGTCTGCCTGTCCGTCTGCCCGGGCTTGACTTGTTCTGCGCCAGCCTCGCGGAGCCAACTACTTCTGTGGTGGGGGATGGGAATTCAGAACCACTAGGACAGCAGCGAGGCTCCGTGGAAGTTCCCAGCAGTAGAGCCGGTACCCACAGCGAGGCCAAGGCAGCTGGAGGGGGTGGCAGCCAAGGTACTGGCTTCCCCTCTGTCCTACCCCTTCACACCATCTCAGACTCAGCAGGGCTAAGGGTTAACCCTTTGCAAACATTACTGCACGATGCCATCCACCCACTCTGAATAGAGCCATTGATCCAGTGCAAGGCCACCAGAGCCCAGCAAAGCTGGTTGCAGCTTTTACAAGGAGATGGGGAAATGGAGCATAGTCTTGCTTTCCTGCTGCCCTTTGCCTCCCTATTGCTCTCCCACATCCCTGCTCCTAGCTGCTCCATTTCTCTATTTAACCTGCGTTAGGGTTCCCCTTTCACTCATTGGAGTGCCCGGCTACCACACAAAGCCTTTCTAGGTCGATTGAAGGGGCTGCACCCCTTCTCTCCAACCAGCCTCAGGAACATCCACCCTGGGGCTCAGCTCATATCTGTTAGCCAACTCTGGCCCCCCACCCAACTCACATTCCTGCTTCTGTTCTGCTGGTCAATAGTCAGTGTCTCTGCATTGATTCAGGTGCACACCCAACCACCAGGGACCCTCTATTAGCACCAACAAAGGAGGAGGAAATGAAGGACCCTGAAGCCCCCAACCCTGGTTTGACACCCTGAGAGCTGGGGAGAAGTTTCTGACTCCCAGCATGGGGTCTTGTGCTCACACAGCTCCAACCTCATTTCTTGGGTTCTTGGACCTAAGATTTGGTCTTTTTAGTCCCTCTTCTGCCTTCTCCCTCTTGCCTCACCTCTCTCTAGAAGCCCTTCTAATCATCCTCCTGCCTCCATCCCATTGCCAGTGGCAATCATGATGTTCTTTTGTTTTTTAATTGCAAGATACATCATATGCACAGAAGCACATACAACACATACAGTTTAAAGAATATTTATTTACAAAGCAAACATCTGAGTAACCACCTCAAATGTCAGGAAATTGAACATTTTCAGCCCTGGGAGCTCCCATGTGCCTCTCCCATATCTCATCTTTGTCCATTCCCTCAAGAGGTAAACATTATGCTGACTTTCGTGATAATCATTTATTCCATTGCTTTTCTTTATAGTTTTATTATCTATATGTGTATCAAATATAGTTCAATGTGACTAGCTTTAAAAATTTGTAGAGCCATACTGTATGAATTTTGTTGTGATTTGCTTCTTTCAATATCATGTGTGAGAAATTCACTTTCCATGTATGTATTCTATTCAAATGTATGACTCTACCATAATTTATCTATTCTACCACTGATGGTAATTTTGTGTATCAGATAGGGTCTAGTCATGAAAACAGAAATCACATTATATATTTCAAATAGAGAGGATGTAATATGGGGAAAGAAGTTGGAGGATGAAAAGAGCAAAAAGAGAAAGAGAACATAAAAACAACCCAGAACTAGTAACTGAAGGAAGCAGCTAGGGCTGAGGAAATGAAAGGGAAGAGATTAAGTGTGAGGCTACCTCCACTGGAAGCTCAGTGGAGGGGCACTGCTGAGCTGGAGCTCAGACTCTGAGCCAGACCGCCTGGCTGCTGCTCATTCCTTTGCGGAGCAGCTACAAGGCTGGGTCTCGGAATGGAATGCAGAGAGAAGCTGAAGACTGGAGCCAGCTGCCGTTGAGAGCCTGACACTGGTATGACCAGGAAAAATGTGAAGTCCCTCCTGCCTCCCAGTCACCCTCTCGTGCCTCCTGTTAGCAGAACCTAATAGAAAACCATCTAGTAATGGAGCTGGGAAACCACTTTGAAAAGTCTGATGTCCCACACAGCATCAGAGAGCAGAGAAAGAAGGATGAATTTGGAGCTGAACGGCAATAAGAAAATAACTGGCACATTCCGCCCCTTTGTCCACTCAGCACATACACCCACCTTTCTATACGTATTTGAACAATAATAACTTCATGCCTCTGCCTAATAAGGTAAAGTATCCTTTGCACAAATGAAGATGCTCTGATCTCCTTCTCCAAAAGAAGAGATGCAAAGTCCCAACAATAACAGTATACATTTCTGGGTGACAGTAATATTCATCTCTGTGTGACATTAATTCCTCTTCTAGTTCCGGCACCTTCCCTCTAGAGTTTTTTGTAACCTTAAGACTAAATTATAATACTCACCACCACCAAGAAACCTTATATAAAATAATAAAGGAAAGGAAGGAGGGGAAAATGTATTTACATATTTATATATTTTAATAATATTTATTTATATAATGTATATTACAATACAAAAAAAGCAAGGAAGAAAATACCCGTAGCTTCTATAACCCTTATTGCTGTAATGAGTCAGAAGTTGATATTTATAACTTTTTTCTTCCAATACTTACTTCATTTTCCCTTACCAGATAGGGTGACCCCTCCTTCATTCTTGAAGAATCTGAATCCTCAGCATTGGGTTGCTGTAATTTTTCTTTAACTTTCACTGTTGGCCTCCCAGAGAATCCCCTGGGTTCCAGACATGGTCCTCCCTGCCCCTGCTATATAGCTGCAACTAATTTCTCTTTGGTATTTGGGATTAGTCACCCCAGAAGGAACCACCTTCTTTGTACTGAGCCCGGATAGAAGTATTAACTTCTAGTTTAGTGGAACCATTGTTTGTATCTCCTGGTGAAAGGATTCCTCTCGTGTGTAGATGCTGTCAACGTCTCTCCCATATTCCTCAGTTCTTTGGTTCACTGGATGAACTTCCAAATGTCAGAACCTGTGACTCTGGCCACTGGGGTCTGCTCTATCCAAATGCTGGGCAGGCTGAAAGTGCTGGGGAATTATACACCCATCCGTAGCCACCTTTAGCCGACAGCACTTGAGAGTCAGTGGATAAATACCCCAGCACCCTGACTACTCAGGAGGATGGTTCTGAGTTGCACATTCTTACTGACTCCCTAAGTTCCCCAGCAAGATTAAGCTCTGGTTGCCCATACTCTTCATTTGCTTGACAACAAACACTTTGTTAGCTTTCCTTCCTTCTCTGTATTACTATCCCACTCCCCAACTGGTGGTTCCTAGCATTGCTTCTCAAATAAATACTTGTGTTTGAATCTTTGATTCAAGTTCTGGTCTGGTGGTAGTGGTGGGGAGGGAGACACAAACCAATATATTTAATATCTGCAGTAATTCTAGGTAGCAGATCCGCAGGATGGTTTCTGGAATTGGACCCCTTGTCATCCAGATGACAACAAGGATTCCATTGTTGGAGGTAAGTGGGATGCTGATAACCCCTCAGGTACTGTAGATCATGCTTACTAAAGTTCCCACTGTGGTGAATTGGGATAGTAGTCAGGGAGGCATTGCCTATGCAATAACTCTAATATTTGAGAGATGGAAGTTACAAGGACTGTGGAGTTGATCGGTTGTTGTTAAGTGACTTTCAATGCTAAAAGAAAAAAAAAGACTGACTCAAATTGGCCAACTATGTCAGGGGACAATGTGAAAGCCGGAAGGCCTCTATGGCAATGTTTAAGGAAACTCTTGTCTCCTGCAGCCTGTGCAGGGAAGACTGTGCTGAAAATCTAGCCCATGCTCTGCTTGTGAGAGTAACAGAGTTACTATATTTTAAGGCCCCAGCCAGTCAGGGCCCTGATAGGGAAGGAGTGGGGTCCTGAGACTGGTATGGGACCATCTGTTCTTGAACCCCCAGATTATCCTAAACCGTTTGGACCAGGAGAAGTAGTCTCTCTCCCTTGCTGGAAGAAAGCCATTTCTCCTTACCTGCTTAACATACAGAGTCCTCATCTGAGGTAGATGCCTCACAAGATGATGCTTTGGGATCTGATGCTGAGTCCCCCAATAACTAAGGTCCAGTCTCATCAAGGACCCAGTGGAAAAAGCACCGTCCCAGCTATGGAAAGAAGGGAATTAGCAAAAGAACCACAGGATTTGGCTAACACGTACAGTAGAAACTGGGAGACTATGCTTGGAAGGGATCTTGAGGGTACTAAACTGGGATCAGGAGCTGGGAATATAAGACTAGATAAGGGAGAGTTTACTGATATAGGGGTATGGTGGTTTGAAGCTATGTGTACTCCAGAAAAACATGTTCTTAAATCTGATCCATTCCTATGGGTGTAAATCTATTTTAAGCAGGACATTTTGAAGAGGTTACTTCAGTTAAGGCATGGCCCACCTCATTCAGGACTGGAGTTCTTTATGAAGGGAATGAATAGAGAGAGACAGAGAGAGAAAATCATGGAAGCAAGAAGCTGAAAGCAGCAAAACCCAGAAGAGAAGGAAGAGACCAGCAGATGTGCCATGTGCCTTGCCATGTGGCAGAGGAGCCAAGGATCACCAGCAGCCAGTCTTCGGGAAGACCTTGATGATACTTTGATTTGGACATTCTCCTGGACTCTAACCATAAGTGAATAAATTCCCATTGTTTAAACTTGACCCATTTCATGGTATTTTCTCAGAGCAGTCTAAGAAACTAAAACGGGGCATTCTCCTGTGACTCAGGATTGAACATTTTAAAGCTTTGGCAAGGACACCTGGAGCCCATTGCAATATACTGCTGGAATAGACCTTCAAAGTTTAGGAAAAACTAAGAGTTACAACAAATGAGGTGGAGTAGTTGGGACTTCCTTGGCAGAGTAATGGGGAAGGGGTGAAAAGACTCAGAGAGGTAGGCGTTCCAAAATGGAGTTATCATATAAGACCAGTGTCATGGATTGAATCATGCCTCCCACCAAGAATATGTGCAAATCCTAACCCCCAGTCCTGTGGATGTGAGCTCATTTGTAAATAGGATCTTTGAAGATGTTATTAGTTAAGATAAGGCCAAACTGAATCACAGTTGTCCTTAATCCAATATGACTGGGGTCCTTATAAGCAGAGGAAATTTGGACACTGAGGTAGGAGACAGACAGGAAAAAAGACAACTGTGTGACTGAGACAGAGATTGAATTATGGCTGACTGGTGAGTCACCGCCAGAAAACTACAGACTTCAGAGAAAGCATAGTCCTGAGACACCTTGATTTTGGACTTCCAGTCTCCCAAACTATGAGACAATAAACTCCTAACGTTTAAGAAAACTAATCTGTGGTATCTGTAGCAGCATCCCTAGCAAACTCACACAATAAAAGAACACTCCAGCTGGCTGTGTTCCTCATCAGAGCCCAGAGACACTCCCTTCAATAAAGTGATATGAAATGTGCTAGATGGAGAGCTCAGCATGGCTCTCCTGTAGGCCAGGGTCCATGGTGGTGGAAGATGCTAGGATCTGACTCCCTAGAGTCAATAGGCTTGGTAGGAGTGCAGAGCAGAGACCAGCTGACAGCAGTTAGTCATCAGAAGCAAGGTGGACACAATTACTGAAATGGGCAGGGAGATCAAAATGGCAAGCACATATATCTTGTATGATCAATAAACTATGGTGTTCTTTGGGGTGATACATATATATATGTTCGTGTCTGTATTTATATTTATTTGCAAATGTTATTAAAAATTTTTAAAATATATATTTATATTTATTTGTTTCAAGGAATTCTTTTACATGGTATCTGGCTGAAATCTATAAGGCAGGCCGACAGACTGGGAACTGCATTCCACAGGTGGAATTTCTTCTTCCTCAGGGGCTCTTCAGTTTTTCTCTTTAGGTCTTTCAACTGATTGGATGAGTCCCACCCAGATTATTGAGGATAATTTTTAATTTATCAGTTTACATTCAAGTAATATTTATACCAGTTCACATATTGTATAAGAACCTTACAGTTTATAGTAGCTTTATTCAGAATAGCCAAAAAGTGGAGACCATCTGAATGTCCATTTATCAACTGATGAATGGATAAACAAAATGATATATTCATATCATGGAATATTTGTCATCAATAAAAGGAATGATGTGGAGATTGTCTTTTGGCATGACAGTCTGAGGAGCTCTTATAGTCTACTCCCCATTGGAACCATTTAAAGGCTCTGAAGTGACCCTAAGGAGAGACAGTGAATGAAGAAACATCTATTTAAGAACCTATGAAAATACAAGCAGATTGAAAGTAAAAGGATGGAAAAATATTTATCAAGCAAATATCAACCACAAGAAATCTGGAGTGACTATACTAACATAAGACAAAATAAATTTTAAAGCAAAAAATGTTACTAGAGATAAGGAGGTATTTTATAATGATAAAAGGTTCAGTCCATCAGAAAGACATAACAGTTATAAACATATGCATCTAATAAAAGAGCATCAAAATATGCAAAGCAAAAACTGACAGAAATTAAGGGAGAAATGGACAATTGAACAATAATAGTTGGAGATTTTAATACTCTACTTTCAATAATGGATAGAATAACTAGACAGAAGATCAATAAGGAAATAGATGACTTGAACAATGCTATAACCTATTAGACCCAACAGGTATCTGTAGAACACCCCATCTAATAACAGAATATACATTCTTCTCAAGTGTACATGAAACATCCTCCAGGATAGACCATGTGCTAGGTCATAAAACAAACCTCAATAAATTTAAAAATATAGAAATAATACTAGATAATACTAGACCACAATAGACTAAAATTAGAATTCAATAGCAGGAGAAAATTGGGTAACTCAAAATATGTGGGAATTACACAACACATTCCTAAATAACTAATTGGTCAAAGAAGAAATCAAAAGGGAATTCAGAAAATACTTTGAGATGAATGAAAATGAAGATAGCATGTCAAAACCTATGGGATGCAGCTAAAGTGATACATACTGGGAAATTGTCTTAGTTTCCCTGCTGCTTTGACAAATACACACAATGGGTTGGCTTAAACAACAGGAATCTATTGTCTCATGGCTTCATATGCCAGAAGGCTTGCTTCCTCCTGGGGCTGGTAGTGTTCTGGCTAGTCAGCAATCCTTGGCTTCCTTGGCTTTCCCATCACATGGAAACGTCCTCTCTCTTCCAGGCTCATTGACTTCCTGCTTCTACTCCTCCACAAGCCTATCTCTTCATAAATCCTCCAGTTATAGGATTAAGGCCCAACTGAATGAAGTAAGGCCACACCTTAACTAAAACTAGCATTTTCAAAAGGTTTTATTTACAATGGGTTCAAATCCACAGCAATGGATTAAGATTAAGGGCATGTTCTCCTTGCTCCTCCCCTCCCCCCCGGGGGGGTACATAATTCAACATACCACAGAAATTTATAGCTGTAAATGACTATATTAAGAAAGAAGAAGGATCTCAAATCAGTAACCTAACCTTCCAGCTAAGGTGCAAGTAAGAGAAGAGAAAACTAAACCTAAAGCTAGAAGAAGGAAGGAAATATTAAATCTTAGTATGGAAATTAATGAAATAGAGAATAGAAAAATAATAGAGAAGAGCAACAAAACCAAAACCTAGTTCTTTGAAAAGATCAACAAAATTGAGAAATCTTTAGTTATATTTACCAATATAAAAAGAGAGAAGAGTCAAATTACTAGAATCAGAAATGGAATAGAGGACTTTACTACTAACCTAGCAGAAATAAAAAGGATTGTAAAAGAAGACTATGAATAATTGCATGCCAACAAATTAGATAACTTAGATGAAATGGACAAATTCCTAGAAAGATACAAACTACTATAACTGACTCAAGAAGAAATAGACAATCTGAATAGACCTATAACAAGTGAAAGATTGAATTAGAAAAAAAAAATATTTGCAAAGAAAAGCCCAGGCCCAGATGACTTCACAGCCAAATTCTACCAAACATTTAAAGAATAATTAATGCCAATTCTTCACAAACTCTTTAAAAAATAGAAGAGGAAGGAATACTTCTAACTCATTTCATGATGCCAGTATTACCCTGATACCAAAACCAGGCAAAGATATCAAAAGAAAAGAAAACTACACTACAGACTCTTATCTCTAATGAATGTAGATGCAAAAATCCTTAACAAAATACTGTCAAATTGAATCCAGCAATATATGAAAAGAATTACACACCGTAAACAAGTGGGAGTTATCTGGGAATACAAGGCTGGCTTAACAACTCACAATCAATTAATGTAATGTATCAAATCAATAGAATAAAAAACAATAATTACATGACCATCTTAGTAGTCACAGAAAAAACATCTCACAAATTCCAACAATCTTTTATGATAAAAACAATCAACAAACTATGACTAGAAAGGAACTTCCTCAACCTGATAAAGGGCATCTAAAAAAAACCCCACAGCTAACACCATATTTAATGGTACAAGACAGGATGCTTTCCCACTAAGATCAGGAATAAGGTAAGGATATTTTTTCTCACCACTTCTATTCAATATTATACTGGAGGTTCTGGCAAGGCAATTGCACAAGAGAAAGAAATAAAAGGCATCTATATTGAAAAGGAAGGAGTAAAATTATCTCTATTTACAGATGTCATGATTTTGTAGATAAAAATATAAGAAATCCACTAAAAACTATTAGAACCGATATGTGAGTTCAGCAAGGTTGCAAGATACAAGATAAATATTCAACTATCAATTGTATTTCTAAAGTTGGGATCAAATGCCAATTCAACCTTTACTCTCTAGGTGAATTTTGGAAAGTTACTTCCTTCCCCTGAGATATGATTCTTTGTATAAAATGCTGATAATAATGGTTAATCATGGCATACTTTCAGGATTGAATTAAATTAGATAGTGAACATAATAATAGAATACTCTTCTTGGAACGTAGTAATGTAATGTACTTTTTTCCATGAAAATTTTGTTTTGAAACATTCAGTTCTTTATTTTGGATTAACTTTGTGAATTACAGATTAGCCAAAGGAATTGGGAAACAGTAGGAGTATAAGATGATATTATAAAGTTTGAGTGGAATAAATGCAAACATTGTTGACAAAAATCAATTGTATTTCTAAACATTTGCAATGAACAATACAAAAATGAAATTAAGAAAACAGCGCCATTCATAATAGCATTGAAAGAATGAAATACTTAGGAATAAATTTAAGAAGTGAAAAACTTATACTCTGAAAACCACAAAACATCATTGAAAGAAATAAAAGAAGCACCAAATAATTGGAAAAACATCTCACGTTTGTGGATTGGAAAACTTAATGTTGTTAAAATGGCAATATTCTCCAAACTGATCTACAGATTCAAGACCATCCTCATCAGAGTCCCAGCTGACTTCTTTGTAGAAATTGGCAAACTGACTCTAAAATTCATATACAATTACAAGGGACCCAGAATAGACAAACAATCTTGAAAAAGAACAAAGTAGGTGGACTCACAATTCCTGATTTCAAAACTTACTACAAAGTAATCAAGACAGCATGGTGTTGACACAAGGGTGGACATATGAATCAATGGAATGAAATGAAGAGTCCAGAAATAAATCCATATATTGCTGGTCAATTGGTTTGCTACAGGGGAGCCAAGACCCTCTGCTGGGGAGAGAAAAGTCTTTTCAATAATAGTGTGGGGACAACGGGATATTCACATGCACAAAAATGAAGCTGCACCCTCTCCCCACACCATATACACAAATTAGCTCAAAGTATATCAAAAACTTAAATGTAAAAGCTAAAATTATAAAACTCCCAAAAGAAAACATAGGGAAACATCTTTAGGACCTTATTTTAGGCCATGGTTTCTTAGACTTTACATCAATAGCACAAGCAACGAAAGGAAAAAATAGATAATTGGGATTTCATCAAAATTCAAAACTTTTGTGCATAAAAGGACTTCATCATGAAAGTAAAAAGACAACCTACAGATCGGGAAAAAATACTTGGAAACCATGTATCCAATAAGGGTTCAATCTCCAGAACATACAAAGAAATTCTACAATTCAACAACAAAAAGACAAACAACCCAATTAAGAAGTGGCCAAAAGATTTGAATGGACATTTCTCCAAAGAAGATATACATACAAATGGTGAAAAAGCATATGAAAATTGCCCAACAGCATTAACCATTGGGGAAATGCAAATCAAAACCACAATGAAATACCATTTCATACCCACTAGAATGGCTACTCTTTTAAAAATGGAGTGTTGGAGAGGTTATGAGAAACTGTGGATTAGTGGTTGCCTAGGGCTGGGGATGGGGGAAATGATGTTGACTGCCAATGAATATGGGGTTTATTTTTAGGGTGATGAAAGTATTCTAAAGGCATATTGTGGTGATTGTAGAAATCTGTGACTATAATAAAAGCTAATGCATTATACACTTTAAAAGGGTGAATTTTATGGTAAATTACATTTCAGTAAAGATGTTTTAAAAAGAACCTTACAATAGTACCGTTCCATTTCCTGCCGTCCTAACTTTGTGATATTGTCATGCATTTTACTTTAATAGGCATTCTCATGCTTGTTAATGAGATTGAACATTTTTCACATGCTAATTGGTCGTTTGGGTTTCCCTAGTGTGAAGTTCCTGTTGAAAGTATTTTGCTCATTTTTGTATTTGATTGTTTCTCTTTTTAAAATTGCTTTATAGTGATTCTTTACATATTACAGAGAAGAATCTTTTGACACTTTTATGCATTTCAAATTATCTTCTAGTATACTGTGGCTTGCCTTTTGTCCTCTTTATGGTGTCCTTTCATAAACAAAATTCTTAATTTTAACGTAATCAAATGTATTAATATCTTTTCTTTATGACAGATTTTGTGTGTGTGTGTGTGTGTGTGTGTGTGTGTGTGTGTGTCTTAAGAAGTCTTTCCTACTGTGAAGCCATCGAGTATTCTCTTATATATCTTTTTTTTTTTTTTTTTTTGAAATTAACAGATGAATTTTATTGCATCTTTAAAATCACAAATAGGTCTGGCATCTTGTTTCCATTGCTGCACAACTCTTAGATCTTATTCATCAGCCCGCTGAACTGTTCCTTTTTCAGAGACATAGATACGTTCCAAAATTTTTCTTATAGCCTTGTTTTTAACTGTTGTTGGTTGCTGAATCAAAGCGGCTGAATTTGATACAAGTTCAATGTCATTTCCTTCAAGAATTAACTCATCTTTCTGGGCTTGAGATACTGAACAGGCAACACCTGGCCTCATCTGAACCCTGTGGATATATTTTTCACCCAAGAAATTTCAGATTTCAACCAGAGACCCACTCTTCTGAATAGCAATGTTGATGGGGAAGTGAGCACACACAGACCTCGTCTTGTAACTGAAGCCCAGTGTAAGATCCTTGATCGTGTTCTGTACATGACTACAGACAGTGCGAACTGTAGCCAGCTCTTTCCTATTTCCCCACCATTCGTCAACCCGAAGTCTCTTCTTTTTCTTCCCAAGTAGACTGAGTTCAACATTGATATGATTGAAGTCCTTCCGCAGGGTTCCTCGGGGGCCCTTCACAATAACTGTGCGTCCCTTCAGCATCATGGTGACATCTTCTGGAATGTCGACAGTGTGGTTGCTGAGAATGATCCTCATTCTCGCAGTAGATGTGGCAGAGAGCTCTTATTTTATCTTATTATTATATTATCTTAGAAGAGTTTTATAGTGTTCTCTTTTATTTTAAAGTCTAGAATTCATCTGGAGTTTATTTTGTGTATGGTGTGAGGTGGGGGGTTAATTTCATTTTGACACAGAACCATTAATTTAAAAAAAAAAAGAAAGAAAAGAAAAAGGGAAAGAAAAACTTTCCCCACTGTTTTGCAGTGTCACCTCTCATAAGTCAGGTATTCAAACGTGAGTTGGTGTGTTTCTAAGCTCTATATTCTATCCAAGTGGTTTCTTTGTCCATCCCTGCACCAAATCATACTGTCTTAAATATTAAAACTTTAGAAGTTTGGTAACTGGTAGGGTAAATCCTTCTCTCTTATTGTTCTTCAAAAGTGTCTTGTTTTTACTCAGCTTCTTGCATTTCCATAGTCATTTTAGAATCTGCTTGACAAGCTCAACCAAACCAACCAATTTTGTTAGGATTTATAGTGGAATTGTGATTGCATTGAATTTAAACTTAATTTGGATAGAATTGACTTCTTTATAGTATGGAGCCTTCCAATCTTTGGGTAAATTGTATCTCTCCTTTTACCTAGCTTATCTTTAAAATTGGTCAATAAAATTTTATCATTTTCTCCAAAGAGGTCTTATGTATATTTTGTTAGATTTATCCTAGGTTTTTAATAGTTTTATGCTATTTTAAATGGCACTTTTTGAAAATTTTATTTTCTAACTCATGCTGGCATATATATGCAATTGATTTTAAAACTGTTTTTGCTTATCTATTAAACATTTCTATAAATTAAAATAATTTATCTGTAGCTCCTTTTGGATTTTCTTCCTACACGATTTGATCATCTGCAAATAACAGGTTTCTTCTTTCCCAAATAACAAACATCCTTCCTGTTCCTGATCTCGAAAGGAAAGCTTTTGATATTTTGCCATTAAGTGTGATGTTTGCTATAGGTTTTTGTAGATACTCCTATCAGATTATATTGTTCCCTTCTATTCCTAGTTTGCTAAAAGTGTTAATCATTAATAGATGGCAAATTTTATCAAGTGCTTTTTCTGTTTCTTAGATGAATACATGATTTTTATTCTTTAATAGGTTCATATTCAGGATTACATTAATTTGTTTTTCTAATGTTAATCAAACTCTATTCCAGGAATAACCCAATTTGGTCATGATGTATTATCCTTTTTACATATTACTAGCTTCAGTTTGCTAATATTTTCTTTATTTAGAATTTTTGAATTTATGTTCATGTGTGAGATTGACCTGTTATTTTCCTTCCTTATACTATCCTTGCCAGGTTTAATATTAAGATTATGTTGTTAAATGAGTTAAGAAGTGTTCCATCTTTTTCTATATTCTGGAATAATATGGGAATGTTTGGAAGTATTTGCTTCTTGATAATTGGGTTGAATTTAATGGTGAGATATCTGGACTTAGAGCATTCTTTATGGGAGTATCTGTGACTACTGATTCAATTTTTTTAATGGTGTAGACTATTCAGATTGTCTATTCTTCTTTTATTTTTAAGGCTTTAATTCTGATTTTGCCAGTTGGTTTCTTGATTTTTTAAAAATCAACATTACTGAAGTATAATTTACATACAAAAAATAGAGCCATGTTAATTGTATAGGTTGATGAGTTTTTGCAAATATACACATCCATGTGACTACCACCACAATCAAGATATATTTCCATTGGCCCAAAGAGTTCCCTTGTGCACCTTCCCACCCCTGACCCAGACAGCCATTTATTTGCTTTCTGTCATTGTAGATTAGTTTTGTCTTTTCTAGAATTTCATTTAAATGGAATCATCCAGAATGTACTACTTTGTGTTTGGTTTCTTCCACTCAGCATGACGTCTTGGAGATTCATTTATGTTTTTGCAAGTATCAGTTGTTCATTGCTTTTTATTGCTATGTAGTATAAGTGATAAAATACCAATATACCACAATTTGTTTATCCATTTATCAGCTGATGGACACTAGGATTGTTTCAATTCTCTCTCTCTCTTTTTTTGCTATTTTGACCTAATCTGCAATGAATGTATTAAGGTAGGTTGAAGCTGTATGTACCCTAGAAAAAATACATCCTAATATATTCCTGTGAGTGTGAACCTTTTGTAATTAGGAGCTTTTGATGAATCTACTTCAGTTAAGGTGTAACCCACGTCATTCAGGATGGGTCTTGATCCTCTTACTGGAGTCCTTTATAAAGGGAATGAATACAGTGTGACAGAGAGAGAAAACCATGGAAGCAAGAGGCCGAGAACAATGAAATCCAGAAGAGAAGAGGAGACCGGAAGATGCACCATAGGCCTTACCATATGTAGCAGTGGAGCCAGGGATCGCCAGCAGCTGGTCTTCAGGTAGAAAGCATCGCTTTGATGATGCCTTGATTTGGACATTTCCTGGGCCTGAAACTATGAGCTGATAAACTCTCATTGTTTAAGCCAATCCATTTCATGGTTATGCCTATGATATAAGCAGTCTATGAAACTAAACAGGTATTGTATAAGTTTTTGCATGTTCAAGTGTTTTCATTTCTCTTGGGTAAATACCTAGGAGTGGAATTGCTGGATCATTTGATAAGTGTGTGCTTAATTTTATGGAAACTGCCAGACTTCCAAAGTGGAACACCATCAATGTATGAGAGGCCCATTACTCCACATCCTAGTCAACATTCAGGATTTTCTTTTTTAATTTTAGCCATTACAGTGGGTTTGAGGTTATACCTCAATGTGATTCTTCTTTATTGAGGTGTAATTTACATACAGTGAAAAGTTTAGAATTTAAGTATGCCATTCAATAATTTGACAAATACATGCACTCATGTATCCCAGAAATCTCGCCCAGAAAGTTCCTCATGCTGTTTACCAGTCAATCCATGCCCCCACCAGAAGCAACCACTGCTGATTTCTAGCACCATAGATTAGTGTTGCCTGTTCTAGAACTGCATATAAATGGAATCATATAATATATACCCTTTTGTATCTGGCTTTTTTCATTCAGCATAATATTTTTGAGATTCACTGATGTTGTGGCAAGTATAGTCTGTTTCTTTTTATTGATGAGAAACATTCCAGTTTGTCTATTTGTTCTCCTGTTGCTAAACATCTGAGCTCTTTCTGGTGTTTGACTGTTATGAATAAAGCTTCTATGAACATTCTCATACAAGGCTTGTGTGGACATATATCTCTTTTCTTTTAGATACATAATTAAGAGTGAAACTACTGGGTCATAGGATAGATATGTGATTAACTTTTTAATAAACTGTGAAACAGCTTTCTAAAGCAGTTGTACTATTTTATATCCCCACCAACAATGCCTAAGAGTTCCAACTGCCCCACATCCTTTCCAACAATTGGTATTGTCAGTGTTTTTGCATTTTTGGCATTCTAGTGGATATGTAGTAGCATTTCATTGTGGATTTAAGTTGCATTTCTCTGATGACATTGTTGAGAGCTTTTTCGTGAGCTTAATTTGCCATTTATATATCTTTTATAAAGTGTCTGTTTGACTCTTTTGCTCACTTTTCATTGAGTTGTATGTCTTTAATTATTGAGTAGCAGGAGCTCTTTATGTATTCTAGATACACATCTTTTGTCACATGTATGTATTTCAAACATTTTCTTTAAGATTGTGGCTTTCTTATTTATGTTCTTAATGTTGTCTTTGGATGAGCAGAAGTTTTAAATTTTTTATGAAGCCCAGTTAATCAAGTTTTTGCTTTCATACTTCATGAATTTTGTGTCCTCTGTAGGAAATTATTGCTACACCAAGGTAAAAAAGATGTTATCCTATGTTTTCTTTTAGAAGTTTTAGGATTTTAGCTTTTGCACTTAGATATATGATCCATTTTAAGTTAATTTTTGTATGTGGATGAGGTAAGGGGTCAAGATTTGTTTTGTTCCAGCATCATTTGTTGAAAAGACAATCCTTTCCCCATTGAATTACCTTTTGCATCTTTAATGAAAATCAATTTATTCTATGTGAGGATCTATTTCTGGTCTTTATTCTTTCCCATTGATTTATATGTCTATTCTTGTCCCAACCCTTACTGTCTTGATTACTGTATCTTTATGGTAAGTCTTGAAATCAGGTAGACCCAGAACCCACGAATCTTGAAGATGATTGTATAAAAATGTAGCTTATGAGGGGTGACAATGTGATTGGGAAAGCCATATGGACCACACTCCCCTTTGTCTTAGCTATGGATGGATGAGTAGAAAAATGGGGGAAGGAAAAAAAAAAAGGTACCCAGTGTTCTTTTTTACTTTAATTGTTCTTTTTCACTTTAATTTTTATTCTTATTATTTTTGTGTGTGTGGTAATGAAAATGTCAAAAATTAATTTTGGTGATGAATGCACAAACTATATAATGGTACTGTAAACAACTGAATGTATGCTTTGTTTTATATGACTGCATGGTATGTGAATATATCTCAATAAAAATGAATTAAAAAAAAAAAAAACCTGGAGGAGAGAGAAGATACTGCCATATGCATTACCATGCGACAGGAGAGCCAAGGACCAAGGATCCCTAGCAGCCAGCCCCAGAATGCCACAGTCTTTGGGGAGAAAGCATCGCCTTGTTGATGCCTCCATTTTGGACTTCCCCTAGCCTCAAAACCATGAGCCAATAAATTCCTGTTGTTTATGGCAAAAAAAAAAAAAATCCAGTAGAGTAAGTCCTCCAACTTTGCTCCTGTTTTTCAAAATTATTTTGGTTATTCTATGCCCTTTGTATTTCTATAAAAACTTAAGGTTCACTGTGTCAATTTCCAGTTTTTAAAAAAGCTTGTGAGTGATGTGACAGCATGTTAAAGTTGGTGGATTGAGCTATCGGTGGAGGGGGGTCAGGGTATGATGGAATTCTGTGTATGGGGCTAGTATTGTTTTTGCAACTATTCATGTAACTTTGAATTTATTTCAAAAAAAAAAAAAAAAGCCTGTGAGTATTTTGACTGAAATTGCACTGAATCTATAGATCAGTTTGGGGTGATTTTTCAACTTAACAATATTGAATCTTTCAGTATATGAACATGGTATACCTCTCTATCTGAGTCTTTTAAAACTTCTTTCATAAATGTTTGGTATTTTTCAGTGCATAGATCTCACATATATTTGTTGAATTTATGTATCAGTATTTCAGATTTTTGGATGCTATTACAAATGGTATTTCTAAAATTTCATTTTCCAAATGCTTGTTACTAATATATAGAGACATTATTGATTTCTGTATATTGGCTTTGTATCCTGTGACTTTGGTAAATGTACTTATTAGGTATATTAGTGTCATGGGTTCGTCTCTTTACACCTCTGTGCTGGTTTGACTGTATTATGTCCCCCAGAAAAAGCCATATTTTTTGATGCAATCTTGTGGGGCGACATATTAGTGGGGATTAAGTTGGAACATTTGGATTAGGTTGTTTGCATGGAAATGTGCCCCACCCAACTGTAGGTGATAACTCTGATGAGATATTTCCATGGAGGCATGGCCCCACCTATTCAGGGTGGGCCTTGATCAGTGGAGCCATATAAATGGGCTGACAAACGGAACTCAGTGCAGCTGAGAGTGACCTTTTGAAGAGGAGGTATAGCCAAGACGGATACTTTCAAGAAAGCACAGGAGCTGCAGATGAGAGACAATTTGAATACAGCCATTGAAAGCAGACTCTTGCTCCAGAGAAGCTAAGAGAGGACAAAGGCCCCAAGGCAACTAAGAGTGACTCTTTTGAGGAACTGCAGCCTAGAGAGGAACGTCCTGGGAGAAAGCCATTTTGAAACCAGAACTTTGGAGCAGACGCCAGCCACATGCCTTCCCAGCTAACAGAGGTTTTCCAGACTCCATTGGCCATCCTCCAGTGAAGGTACCTGCTTGCTGATGTGTTACCTTGGACATTTTATGGCCTTAAGACTATAACTGTGTAACCAAATAAACCCCTTTTTATAAAAGCCAATCCGTCTCTGGTGTTTTGCATTCCGGCAGCATTAGCAAACAAGAACAACCTCAAACCTATGATCTCTGTTAGAAAAGGACTGAGCCTACTCAGGTTGTGATTCAGTTGGTTTGGGCTTCATCAAGTAACCTCCCATTCAATTAAGAGTCTAGGGACAGGCAATAGTTTAAAAGTAAAGAGCACTCAAGACAATTCACCTTTAACACATTTTTACTAAAGGAGCATTTAAGGTAAAAGGAACAAGTTTACAATGTAAAAATTAATTGATACATTACCAAGCCTGGGAGCCCCAACTCCTCCAGATGCAGCTGGACATGAGGTCAGAGAGCTCTGTATTGTTTGAGTTACAGAAAATTTATAGCCTCTTGATTTAGAGTAACTTTAATAAGTCTTATTCTATTTTTACATTAAATGATGCTTCATGAACACGAATGTCTCATGAAGTGAAGCAGCTCAATCCATGAGTGGTTCAAGATCAAAGGAAGGTATCCGTGTTATCAGAGATAGCCTTGAATGCCTGTAAAACTCTACTGATAATATTTTTACTAATTAAGCTATGATTTCTGTAAGAACAATGTAGCATACTTTTACTTGTATAAAAATTAGAAAAGAGATTACTATTACTTGTGTCTAACTTGTTAATATAGTTTTTTTCATTTTATTCTATTGATTACTTTAGCCATTACATCTTATTCATAAATATACATTTGATTAGGACTGTATTCAACCTTGCCACATTATTTATGACTTCTCTATGATTAAGTAACAGCTGCAGCCCATCCTGTTTTCACAGAGGACTGGGTGATTACATGTTATCTATATCTAAGAAGGCTGAGAGGGCCTTTCTGCTTTCTTGAAAATATTCACAGTTCTTTTAACTGTTTAGCTTCTCCTTCAGTATAATTTTCTAATATAGGACTTGAAGGGTATGACACATCTGTCCCAGTTATTATAGTAAGGCCTTTCCACTTTTTATCATTTGGAAATTGTACTTGAGTGTTTTTAGGTAAAAGTTCTGTTAAATATGCTTCTGTATCAGAAGGAATAACTGGTTCTTTACTATTAGGACAGAAAATATGAGCGCAGAATAGAGAGAAGGAGTCAGCATCCTCATTATTAGATTCCTCAGTAGAGATATTATCCTGCGACACTAGCACTTTGTGGATTTTCTAGAGTTTTTTAATACATCATCATGTAACCTATAATAATGGCAGTTTTCTTCTTCCTTTCCAATTTGTGTACCTTTATTTCTTTTCCTGGACTTATTGTCCTTGCTATTGTCAATAGTATACTCTTTAATACAAATGATGAAGGCACACATCCTTGCCTTGTTCCTAATCTTCAGGATAAAGCAGTCAATCTTTCGTCATTAAATAGGATGTTGTAGGTTTTTCATAAATGCTCTTTAACAGGTTGAGACGTTTCCCTCTATTCCTAGAGTGCTGAGAATTTTTGGCATGAATATATTTGTCAAATGCTTTTTCTGCGTCTATTGAGGTGACAATATGTATCAGGAATGAAAGGGGTCATCACTATAGATCTAAAGATATTAAAAGTGTAATAGGGAAATACTATAAACAACTCTATGCCTTAGGGAAATTCAGATAAAACCCTAATGAGATACCACTAAATACCACAAGGATGGCTATTATTAAAAGAATGGAAAATAACAAATGTTGGTGAGGATGTGGAGAAATTGGACACTGTACTCTATTGGTGGGAATGTAAATGGTACAGCTGCTGTGGAAAACAGTTTGGAGGTTCCTCAAGAAATTAAACATAGAATTACCACATGACCCAGAAACTCCACTCCCAGGTATATAGCCAAAAGAATTAAAAGCAGGGACTCAAACAGATATTTGTACACCATTGCTCATAGCGGCAATATTCACAACAGCTAACAGGTGGAAACAATGCAAGTGTCCATTGACAGATGAATGGATAAACAATATGTGATATATATATATATACATACATATATATATATATATATTTTTTTTACTCAGTCATTAAAAGAAATGAAAAGCCCAAATAGCCAAAACAATCTTGAAAAAGAGGAACAAAGTTGGAGGACTCACTTCCTGATTTCAAAACTTACTACAAAGCTACAATAATTAAAACAGTGTGGTACTGGTGTAAGAATAGACATATAGACTGGTTTGAATGTGTTATGTACCCCATAAAAGACTATGTTCTTTTAATCCAATCTTGTAGGGGCAGACCTATCATGGGTGGGATCTTTTGATTTGATTGTTTCCATGGAGCTGTAACCCTGCTCATTCAAGTTGGGTCTTAATCATCTTTACTAGCATCCTCTGTGAGAGGATAGAAGGCAGAGACATTTTGAAGCGAGTTCAGAGATGCGGAGACAGAAATGCCCTGGGAGGAACAAGCAAGGATACACAGAAGCCCAGAGACATTTTGGAGAGAAGGGCCAGCAAATATGGCATCTGCCTTCCCAAGTGACAAAGAGACCCCAGATGCCATCAACCTTTCTTCAGAGTCAAGATATCTTTCTCTGGATGCCTTAATTGGAACATTTTCATGGCCGTAGAACCGTAAATTTGCGAACAAATAAGCCCTCGTTGTAAAAGCCAATATATTTCTGGTATTTTGCCTTTCGACAGCTTTAGCAAACCAGAACATAGATCAATGGAATAGAATTGAGAGTCCAGAGATAAATCCACAAATCACTAGCCAGTTGATCTTTGACAAGGGTGCCAAGTTCATTCAATGGTCAAAGAATTGTCTCTTCAACGAATGGTACTTGGACAACTGGAAATCCACATACACATTCAAAAGAATGAAAATTAACTCAAAATGGATCAATGACCTAACTAATACTTTAAAACTCTTACAAGAAAACATAGGGAACTATCCTCAGGACCTTGTATTAGGCAATGGATTTTTAGATTTTTACACCAAAAGCACATGTAACAAAAGAAAAAAAATAGATAAAATGGACTTCATCAAAATTAGAAACTTTTGTGCATCAAAGGACTTTCATTATCAAAAAGTGAAAAGACAATCTACAGAATGTGAGAAAATATTTGGAAACCACATATCTGATAACAGTTGTGCTATTTTGAATATATTATGTCCCCGAAAATGCCATTATCTTTGATGTCATCTTGCGTGGGCAGACCTATCAGTGTTGATAAGATTGCAATTCTTTGAGTGTTTCCGTGGAGATGCGCCCCACCCAACTGTAGGTGATGACTGATTGGATAATTTTCATGGAGATGTTACCCCACCCATTCAGGGTGGGTCTAAATTAAATCACTGGAGCCATATAAATGAGCTGACAAACAGAAGGAACTCAGTGCAGCTGAAAGTGACATTTTGAAGAGGAGCTACAGCCAAGAGGGACACTTTGAAGAATGCACTGAAACTGAGAGAGGAGCTTCAGCTTACAGAGACATTTTGGAGATGGCCTTTGAAAGCAGACTTTTGCTCCAGAGAAGCTAAGAGAGGACAAACTCCCCAAGAGCAACTAAGAGTGATATTTTTGAGGAGCTGAAGCCTAGAGACGAACATCCTGGGAGAAAACTGTTTTGAAAGCAGAACTCCAGAGCAGACGCCAGCCACGTGCCTTCCCAGCTAACAGAGGTTTTCCGGGCGCCATTGGCCATCCTCCAGTGAAGGTACCTGATTGTTGATGCATTACCTTGGACACTTTATGGCCTTAGGACTGTAACTGTGTAACCAAACAAACCCCCTTTTATAAAAGCCAATCCATTTCTGGTGTTTTGCATTCTGGCAGCACTAACAAACTAGAACAACAGTTTAATAGCCAGAATATATAAAGAACTCCTACAACACAACAATGAAAAGACAAATAATTTAAAAATGGACCTAGGATTTGATTAAATATTTCTCCAAAGACGATGTCCAAATGGTCAATAAATATATGAAAACATGCTCAACATCATTAGTCAGGATCTAAAATGATCTAAAAGACAAATGCACAAAATACAATGTTAATGTATAAACATGTAATGTGTGCAAGAACTACATAAAAATGGGGGATAGAGAGGTATAGGAACACAGTTTGTGTATACAACTGAAATTAAGCTGATATCAAAGCAAACAAGATTGTTATAGATTTAGAATGTTAAATTTAAGCCCCATGGTAATTACAAAGAATGTATCAGAAGATACGCAAGCTCATGAGACAGAAATTAGATTACAGGTTACCAGGGGTGGGGGACAGGGGGAATGCGGAATTAATGCAAAATGGGTATCGGGTTTCTGTGTGGGGAGATGGGAAAGTTTTAGTCACAGAAAGAAGGTGGTGAGGGTACACAATATAGTGGATGTAACAAATACCACTGAATTGTGCTTGAGAGTATTTGAAGTGTGAAAGTTTATGTTGAATATATGTTTGCACAATAAATAAGTAAGTAAGGAAGAAGGAATAAAGGAGGGAAAGAATGAAGGAAGGAAGGAAGGAAGGAAGGAAGGAAGGAAGAGAAAAAAAGAGCAACTGAAGAGCAATGGCTATTAAAAGCAAAACATATCCTCGGAGGGACCTACTAAGGGAGGAGAGGAAGCTCAAAAGGACATTATTGGGATATATGAAAAAATTAGAATATAGACTGTAAGCTTTATATCAATGTTAAATTTTTTTAATTTGATAACTGTTCTTAGGGTAGATATTCTTGTTGAATAGGCAAGATACATGGCAGTATTAAGTGTTCAAGAATCACGATGTCTAAAACCTACCCTCAAGTAGGAGTCCCAGAAGGACAGGAGAGAGAGGCATAAAAAGTTGAAGATATAATGGCTGAAACCTTCCCAAATCTGATGAAATGCATGAATATACACATCCAAAAAGTGCAACGAACTCCAAGCAAGATTCACTTGAAGAGATCTACACTAAACATATTCTGGTGAAAATTTTAAAAATCCAAAGACAAAGAGAGCATTTGGAAAGCAGCAAGATAGAGTGACTTGATTCCCAATAAAGTTAACAGAGGATTTCTTATCGGAAATCATGGAGGCCAGAAAACAATGGTATGTTATATTTAAAGTCCTTAAAGAAAAAACTTGTCAACGAACAATTCTATATTTGGCAAAATTATCTTTCAAAAATGAAGGAGATGATAGCACACCATTGTGAATGCAATTAACAGCACTAAAATATATATCTGAATATGATTAATAGGGGAAATGTTAGATTGCATATACAGTAACAGAACAAATTAAAAAAAAAAATCCATGGAACTATACTACATGAACAGTGAACCCTAAGTTAAACCATGGACTTCAATTAATAGTACAATTATAAAAATGTGCTATCATCAATTGTAATAAATGTTCCACACCAATGCAAGGTTTTGATGGTGATGTGGTGTACGAGAATCCTGTATTTTATGCATGATTGTTCTATAAACCCACAAATTCTCTAATAAAGAAAAAAATGAAGGAGAAATTAAGACATTTATAGATGAACACAAGCTGAAAGAGTTCATTACCAGAAGACTTGGCCTACAAGAAATGCTAAAGGAAGTCCTTCAGGCTGAAATAAAAGAAGACACCACCATGTGCATCCCTATATGACAGAAAAGCCCAGGACCTGAGGCGCTTTGGCAGCCAGCTCCAGAAAGTCACATTGCCTTGTCGATGCCTTTATTTTGGACTTCTCCTAGCCTCAAAACTGTGGCCAATAAATGCCCATTGTTTGAGCCAACTCATTGTATGGTATTTATTTTAGCAGCCAGGAAACTAAGACAGCTACAAATCAAATCTTAATAAATTTAAAAATACTGATATCATACAAAGTATTGGACCACAATGGAATAAAGCTAGAAATCAATAATAAAAGGAAAACTGGAAAATGTACAAATATGTGGAAATTAAACAACACATTATTAAACACCAATGAGTCAAACAAGAAATGACAAGTAAATTAGGAAATACTTTGAGACAGATGAAACAACAATACAATATACCAAAACTTGTGTGTCGCAGCAAAGGCAGAGCTCAGAGGGAAATTTAAAAGTTCTTCAGGCAAAGCAGGGTTAACCTCCTCAAACAGGAATGGAAGGGCTGCTTCTACTAGCAAAGAAAACTCAGCAAAGTGTAGGGGTTTGATGTCCCCACCTTCACTGGGATCTGCCGATATGTCCCCATTCCAATTTTCAGGAACCAATTCTTCCCTATCAATCCCCTCACTTTTAACAGAAGATACATGAGAGTTTAAGAATTCAATTTCTGTTCTGATTCAGCCACGGATGAGATGCTAGTTTTGGTTTTCAGAAACCGCCCTGAAGCTACAGGCGATAAGGATTTCTTTCAGGGAAAACCCAGGAGCTCTCAGGTCATTTATGCAAAGCTTGAGCTGGGAATTTGAAGCCAGAGCCCAACCTTTCCTTTCCCCACTTTCTCCGGTGCAGTTAAGAGCAAAAAGCCAATCTCCTTGTGCTCCTGAGTTTGACTAAAATGTTCTATGGTATCAAATAAATGGTCCCTCAGAATCTTTACTTTTACACGTATTTGATTATTAGCATCCAATGGTGATATTTTGCTATCTCTATCGCCACATCATGTCATGGAGTCACCTGTGCCCTCTTTCCCACTGGAAATGGGGTCATTAGTGCTTTTAAATCTAATGAGATTTGAAAACCAGTTTCAGGAAACCCAGAACTAATCCCCAAAACCAGGACCAATTCAGAAAACCTCATCCTTAAGATACTGTTCCTCCAGAACCACTCTCAGTACCAAACTCTGTTATCGGCCAGGGTTGTTCCAGAGAAATAGAACCAATACAAAATATGGAGAGACAGACAGATGATAGATATATTGCAAAGAATTGGCTTATGCAATTGTGGGGGCTGGTTAGGCAAATCTGAAATTCTTAGAGCAGGCCTGTAGCCTGGAAACTCTTGGACAGAAGCATTGCAGTCCGCAGGTAGAATTTCTTCTTCCTCAAGGAAATCTCGATTTTGCTCTTAAGGCCTTCGATTGATTGGATAAGGCCCACCTAACTTTTCAAAGCCTGTCTCCTTTACTTAAAGTCAACTGACTGTGGATGTTAATCTTATCTACAAAATACCTTCACAGCAACATCTGGATTAATGTATGATTGAATAACTATGTACTCTAACCTAACCAAATTGACACAGAACTTATCATCACACCCTTCTATTGGAAATTGTCTGACGATTTTCTCATGATTAGACTGGGGCTATGTGTTTGGGGAGGAAGATCACAGAGTCCCATTTTCATCACATCCTATCAAGAATGGACACCATCAAGCTGATTTATGACACTTGGTGTTGGCCTTGATCACTGGCTGGTTTGTCGGTTTTCTCCACTATAAAGTTACTCTGTCCCTCCACATACTCCCCTTTCCATAGTGTCCTCTCTGAGAGGAAGTTACTATGTGCAGCCCACACTTAGAGTGGAGAGTTATGCTCCCCCTCCTTGAAGATAGAGTATCTACATAAATTATTTGGAATTCTTTTGCATAGGGAGATTTGTCTCTTATCACTCATTTATTAATGTATTCAATCATTTATTTATATCTGGACTCATGGATATTTATTTTATACTTTGGGTTACAATCCAATATTACTATGTTTATTTTGTTGCTCAAGTGGCTCCAGCTTTGGCCACTGGGAGCTGCATGGTATATACTTTTCCATGTTTTTGCCTTTACAGTTCAGCGTGCACATACAACAAACATTTATTGAGCACCTACTATGCGCCATGTCCTATGCAAATCATAAAGATTCCGGGGTTGGGGGGGGGCGGTTAAGAGGAAGGATGACAGAAGCCAGGGTACAGGGTCTGAACATTAACAAAGAATGACGGGCTCCGATTTGGGCTTTAGAAAGGTCCTCCAGTTGTCAGAAAGCCAATAGATGGCCCCTTGGTGATTGGCCAGGTAAGGTGGAAGTTTAGTAGTTTCTCCCAAGTTTCTGGCCTGAGCGATGGATGAACTGACGTGTATTTGCTGAGATAAGGCACCCTGGAAGAGGACCAAGTCTCAAGAGTGCGCAGAGTGGAGGGACAAGATAGCTCAGGGGATACAAACTTTGGGGAGCACCAATGGGGAGGGAGGGAGTGTGATAAGAGGAAGACCAGCCAGCCAAGAAGACAGAGAAGAAACCATCAAAGAGATAGGAGGGGAACTGGAGAGCAGACATTTCTAAGAAGGGAGAGGCTGTATATGTCAAATGCTATGGAGAAATTCAGTGAGACAAGCCTGGGGAGCTGGGGAGTATCCACTCCATTTGATACCTAGTAGATTATTAGTGGAAAGGGGAGATGGGGGAGAAGCTGGGCTGCCTTCCAATGGGAGGTGAGGAAGAGGAGACTGTTATTCTCTGAGGAGTTGAGTTGTAAAGAGGAGGAGAGCAATAGGGCAATCTCTATGGGGTCAAGAGAAGATTGTTCTAGTTATTTTAATGGGAGAGACAAGCTTATTTAAGGGCTGTGAGGAAGGAGCTAGTAGAGGGAGAGTGGTTGGGTATCTAGGAGAGAGTCAGGGCATGAGTGAGTGAGGGGAGACCTAGGTGGTGTGTGGGGGTGGGGTGGGTGCTCACCCTGAGACAGGTTGGGATTCGCCTTGAACAGCCTCAACCGCCTGGAGGGTGGACAGTATCACTACAGACAAGTCTCCAGGAGTTGGGAGAGGGGAGTTTATTCATTAAATTCTTCAATGTCTAAAGTCCTTTACTGTGTGGAGAGAAATCCTCACTATTGCTTGTACTTGGTTTCATGTTCTGTTTATTAACCTTATGAATCTATTGAACACTTAGTATTTCTTTAAAGAATCAACATCTCTCTAATATTTGCCCAAATAAAAATTAACACTTGGGAATTGGACAAATTACATTTCTCTAAAGATTTTCAACATTGATTACAAAATCGACAATAAAAACAGGTAGCGCTTACCCTGGGTCTGCTTGTGTCAGCGTTGTTTGGAGCGCCTCACATGTATGCCTTCATTTAGTCTTCACAACCAGAAACCCTGTGAGGAAGGCACCGTTATTAATGCCTGTTCCCATTTTACAGCTGAGGAAGCTGAGGCACCGAGAGGTGACATAATTTGTCCAAGGTCACATAGTTAGTGTTATACTTAGGATTCGAATTCAGCTCCTAAGCCCTGGAAGCTCAACTACAATTATAGACTGTAATAAAAATACGGCTGCTCTTTCTGACCACTTGAAACACTTTAAACAGTTGTGAAAACACGCACAGATAAAATTGTGCCAAAACGTGTTATGTCCATCAGGCAAACCCAGGGCCTCTTGGTGGTGGCTAATTTCCAATGAACTAAACCCTGACTTCCAAGGACAAATTGAAGAGAGGGAACTTGATACCACCACACAGAGGCATCGCTCATGTCCTGGCTTGTTTCTTGCTTTCATCATAGGCCCCCAGGACACCAGCGGAGTCCTGTCTGTGGTCCCAGGCCCCGCTGCCTTTGCTTCCTGGCTCATTTCAGGTGAGCCTAATTATCCTTCTCTTTCTGATGCTCAAACTGCCTCTGCCCTACAGACGGCCTCTTCAGCACGGACCCTGACATCTTTTCTTGCTTTCTGGGATCAGCAGGATATTCCAGTACCACCCTGCCTTTCTTTTTCCTACCCCAAGACACGGAATCCACTATCATCTTGGGAAGCCTACAGCCTTTGGGTGGAGAAGATATTAAAGAGCAACATCTGGGTGAGAGGCCACGTGTAGTCATGTGATACCCAGCAGTGGAGAGTCCTGGATATGAGAGAGGACATGCCCACGGTGGGAGTCATGCAAGGTTTGGGGTCTGAGGGGCAGGTGAGGCAGAGGAATATGGGTGCCTTTACACTGCAGGTACTGGCAGTCCTTCCTGGTGTCTGCCCTCCAGCCCTTCCCATCTGGGATGGAGATGGGATGGCAGGGACCACCAGGTAGACGGCAGAGTTGCTGGCTCATTCCTTCACTGACACCCCTGCTACGGTGCAGTGAGCAGACCTGTTTACCTGTTTGCTAAATCAAAGGAGGAAATCCCTGCTAGCCCCTGGGGTTTGTGGGCCAAAACTACGTGTGACTTGGTCACAGGAGGCTCCCTTGGGTTTTTCTGTGCGGTCCCAGGACCGCATGTGTTTACTCTCCCCCAGACCCAAAGGCTTCCGGGCCCCTGGGCCTGGGTCTCAGGCTTTGGCATCCCCCAAGGACATTGCACGGTGCAATGTTTGTGAACTGATTCCCTGGATTGATAAATGAACTAAGTCTCTCAGCTTCTCAAAGGCAAGTTGAGGAAATCTCATTTTCTCCTATTTACAAGGGATAAACAGAGGCGCAGACTGGTAAACCCCCCCCCCAATCCTCTTCGGGACCAGATGTCAGACCCAGGACTTTTTTCCCAAAGCAATATGGGTTAATGTCGTCCCCTCCCAGGTCTCCCAGCTGACAGCACTGGCTCCCGAGATAGGGGCCTGGGAGCTGGAGACAACACACCCTGCTGGCTACCCCACCCTCCCCGGGCCTCCTGGGCACCGCTGGCCTGGTGCCAGCTGAAATCAGCCAGTGCAGGTGCAGGGCTGAGGCCTGGGTCCTGATTGGCTGCACCAAGGTCTGTTCAAACAGAAACAAGGAGACAGAGGAAGGGAGAGCCTGGACTTGGGGGCTCCCTGCCCTCCTCCAGGCTCCTGGAGGGACAGTTGAGTCACTGAGCTGGGTCTCCTGGGGCCTGACCGGCCTCCTCCCAGGGAGACTGGGGTCTGAGGGAGGAGCAGAGGTTTCTGAGGTTCCCCCCATCCCAAGGTCCTTCCTGAGCCCAACCGTCCTGCTGGGATTGGGGGTGGGTAGCTCAGCCCACCCCACCCCCAACTAGGACCTCTGCAGGGGAGGAGAGGCAAGGGCCAGGGGTCTGTGGACCTTGAGCCCTTGCTCCTCCGCTTCCCCACCAGCCGGGGCCAGGATGGAGCATCATCAGGGTGGCAGGGACCCCAGCTGGGGGCTCCCTCAGGCGGCCCCTGGGGGCTGCTGGGGGTTTTCTCCTAACAGTGGCAGTAGCTATGGTTTGTGGAGCCTTACTGTGTGCCTGGTGCTGAGCTAAGGGCTTCCTGTGCAGCAGCCATTCTACCCACACGACCTGCTGTGACTTGAGAGACATCTGGGAGCTTATTGAGGGTCACACACCACGCCCTAGTCACTTTTCTGAAGCTCCTCCCTCCCCTGAGGCCCCTGACAGCTGGCCCGGCAGATAGGAGGGACCGAGGGCTGGGGCTGCTCCCCAAGGGAGGGGCTGACCCTTGAGTCAGGGCTCGGCCCCTTTCCCAGGAACTCATCTGTCCCCTTGTTTTTCATGAGGGGCGAGGGGCAGAGAGAGGATTTCCCCAGCAAGGAAGGGGCCCCTGGACCGGGAGGGGAGGCCCGGACTGACGGGAAGACAGACCTGCTCTGAGGGCAGCTGGGTCCACCAGGGAGGGAGAACTTCGGGGAGGTATGAGAGACCCCATGGGAGCAAGACTGAGGGAAGACGAGGCCAACCACCCCTCAGGGGCACCAGCCGCCGTCTTGCCTGCCCCCACCCCGACACAGCACGCTCACTATAACCACAGATTCCTGGGAAATCACTCCCTGCTCCCCACTTCCTCCCCTTCTCCCCCTTGGTCACTCACTAGCCCAGGCCTCACCCAGGGAGTGGGGCCGTCCAGTGAGTTCTTCCTGTTAAGGTTTGATGTGGACTCACAGCTGCGGCGACATGTATTTTTCATCTATGCTTGGCTGGTTTTAAATAAAGGGGCAGTGGGGTAGACCCTTCCGAAATGCTGAGGCTCCCCTCACACAGCATGGCTCCCCCCACCCGGACTCCCAGCATCAGGGGCTCCCCAACAGCCCCCACCCCTCACCCAGCATCAGGGTCTGCTCAGCGGTTCCAAGTATTTCAAAGGGCTCAGGCGTGGGGTTGGGGGGCAGGGGCGCCGCCTGGCCGATGTGACAGCCTGGGTATCCCATCAGTCAGCCCCTGACACACCTGGTTCCGAGCTCCTACTGTGTGGTGGCCCCACCCCGAAAGCAGAGGGCCACCTGGAAGAGGAGCTCAACAGGTGAACAGGTGCTGAGATCCCAGGCGGGGGTGGGGAGCAGGCTTTAGGGTCCGGGACCAGAGAGCAGGGGTCGTAATCCACGCTGGCTGCCAAGTCACAGAAGAGGAGGTGGCTGGCCTGGAGGACGAACTGAGCTTTCCCGTAAACAGTGAACCAGGGGAAGGGAGAGCATGGAGACAAGAACCTGTAGGGCAGTGCTGGGATTACAAGCAAGTTTGCAGTGAGAAGGCCAGGCCGAGGAGGAGGTCAGCAGGGGCCAGGTCAAAAGGAGGAATTTGGACTTTATCCTGAGGCCATGAGGAGCAGCCTGGGGAGCAGGGAAGGGCCTGGAGCCTTCCCACAGCTCAGCTCATTGACTCGTCCTAAAGGCATCCTGAGGTCTGAGGTTTGGGGAGGTTTGAAGGCCTTGCTCCCAAGAGCACGGCTGGGACTCAAGTCCAGGCTTTCTGGTTCCAACTCAGGGGACACATCTTGAACACTACAGCACTTCACCCAAGGTTGGGGCTGCCTCTGGATGTTCAACTCAAGCTCTAAGTTTCCTAGCAGTCAAGGTAAAAAGGGAAACCTGATGAATTAGATAGCTCTCCCTTGTCTGAAACAAAGAAACCTCTCAGTTCATTTGAAGTTCCAGACTTTTCTCACAGGGCTTAATTCCAGGAGGAATTTATTTCATGGATTCTATGTAAGGGGCACTTTACAACATCCTAAACTATGCAGGAAGTTTGCAGAAACTTCAGCCAAATGACCATTTCTTATGTTGATCCCGTTGTAGGGTAAAGTCGGGACATTAAGTAGGAACTTGGTGTGGAAATTTCCTGGGAAATGGCTCTAACAGACTCCACGTAATGGTTTCCTGGCCTCTAACTTGATCCAGGGTGTAAGTGAGAGATCAGGAGAGCCAGCATGGGAGATAGGAAGGGCTGGCAAGAGCTCTGGAGCCCCAGAGAGCAAGATTCAAATCTTGGCCCTACTGCTTACTGTTTTAGTTTCTTAGGCTGCTCCAGCAAATACACCGAAATGGGTTGGCTTAAACAATGGGAATTTATTTGCTCATGGTTTTGAGGCCAAATCAAGATTTCTTCAAGGTAATGTTTTCTTCCCGAAGACCAGTTGCTGGTGATGCTTGGCTCTTCTGTCACATGGCAAGACACACAGCAGCATCTCCTGTTCTCTCCCTCCTCTTCCAGGTCCCTTTGATATTCAGCTTCTTGCTTCCTGTGACTTTCTCTATGTGTCTGAATTTCACTCTGCTGATAAAGGACTCCAGTAACAGGATTAAGTCCCTTCCTGAATGAAGTGGATCACACTTAACTGAAGTAATCTCATCAAGAGGTCCTATGTACAATGGGTTTATACCCACAGGAATGGATTAGATTTAAGAACATATTTTTCTGGGGTACATACAGCTTCAAACCACCATGCCTACTGTTTGACCTTAGGTAAGTTACTTAACCTCTCTGAACCTCATTTTCCCCATCTGTTATATGAGGATGAGAATGCATCCCTCAAATCATTAATCAGTTTGTATGGGGCAGGGGTTGGGGGAGGAGAGGTAAATGGGAACTCTGTACTTTTTGCATAATTTTTCTGTAAACCTACAGCTGCTCTAAAAAATAAAGTCTATTAAAAATCATTATGCTGAAGTATTTTACTCTTGTGTTCAGGTATTTAGAACTCTAGATCCAAGAATGGTAGGGCAGCGTGTCCGTACAGTAATTTATTTGTGTTAGTGTTAAAAATGAAACCTTGTAACTGACTCTTTAAAGTGTTAAATAGTGCAGTAGTGAAAAGTTTTTCTAAAAAAGGTTTAATTTGGGGGCAACTTTTTCCTGTTTACAGTGTATTTATCACCTTCCTTTACTCCCCTCCTCTAAATTCACCGAAAAAGAACCAGCATGTCATGATATTTTTGAGTTAAGGTGAAAAGGAAGGTTGAAGAAAATTAATGCATAATTTCTCAGTGAATAAAGTTGTGGCTCTTACATATTAAATAGGAAAGTTTACATGCTGGTATTTAGAAAATGGCTGAAATATTAAAAACGATATTGAATTAATCTGTTTTAAGTCACTCCATCTTCAGAGTTCTATGTAAGGTGGAGTTTTTTCTTTTTATGGATAGTTTGTAGCAGTAATAACTGTCCCTTATGTTAGTGAATTTCATATGTACAAATTTAAACTGTAAATTGTAAACACTGGAAAGCATCAATGTGACATAGAATAAACATCTTAGTAATATATTAAAATGAATGTAAGTGGAAGTTTAAAATTACATTACTTTGAAACTCATCTTCCAATTCTAAGCTTTGGAGATTTGTATTAGGAGGTAACTGTTAAGAGCTTTGAAAACACTGCACGTTTCTTTTCTGTACAAGCCAGAATTATTATTTCTTTGTAATTTTTTATTCAGCTTGGCAATAGCTTTTGATTTGATGGATTGATAACATGGTATAATATATTTAAGCAGTTTGAATCTATTAATTTCTACACACTTTTTAAAAATCATCTGCTAGGTGAAACATACAATAAAACTACCTGTGAAATTTGGGGAAGTTTAGGTCCTTTTAAGAAAAAAGTATTAATAATCATTGATTACATCTATGACAAAAGTGCTTATGTTAGTTTACTTAGATAATGCAGTTGGTGGAAATGATAAGTGTTAACATTTGTGAATGCATTGGATTTAAGAGAATAAACATTTTACAAAAATAAAAAAAAAACACACCTTATGTTGTGAGACATGCAACTAGGCAAATGGACCTTGAGGACAGCATGTTGAGTGAAATATGCCAGAAACAAAAAGATAAACATTATGACACCTCACTATTATGGAATAACTATAATGCACAAACTCTGAGAATTGAATCTAAGAGCATAGGTTATCAGGGGAAGGCTTGTTGTAAGAGTTCCTAGATTGTAAGCTCTTACAGCAGTCACATTATTCCTAAATTGTAATGGTTATTTCTAAATTCTGAGATACTGAGCTCTTTGTGTATAACCTGGTTGGTCCCTGGAACTTCAGGTATCTGTGTGATACTCAAGACTCAGATCCAGAGACTGACAATTATGAATATCAGCACTACCCCATACAGCAAATGTTAAAGAAGATGAAAAAGAGATCAGACTTCAGTTAGAGATATGAATGAAATGGTCTTGGTTAAGACTAAGGTAAATCAGACTGAAGGGTAAAGGATGACATTGTATTTTAAAACTTCAACTTCTGTGTGACGCTAAAGGAAGAGATGTTTATTTGGTGCAAAATCTGTTTTCTGTAGCACACTATATAATTTATCTGTATGGTCAGTTTATCCAAACACCATAACTACACTGAACCTTGAATAGGGAGTGAGATCTGGTTGGTTTGTACAGGTAAGCATGAAGCCCCAATACATCCCAGAGTATTTTGAGCAGAGAATAAAAATGTAATTGCACAGCCCCCTTGAGGGACTGGGGGAAAGTCTGGAAACATTAAACTTCCCCACCTGGGGAATTCCTGATAGTCTCACAAACAGTGGGGACTAACAATTTAGAAGGCCAAGCCCTCAATCTTGGGACATGACCTTTTGAAGCTTGTTATTGCAAAGGAGGGGCTAAGCCTACTTACAATTGTGCCTAAGAGTTACACACAGAGAACCTCTTTCGTTGCTCAGATGTGGCCTCTCTAAGCCAACTGAGCAGGTGGACTTGCTGCCCTCCCCTCTACGTGGGACATGACTCCCAGGGGTATAACTCTCCCTGGCAATGTGGGACATGATGCCCAGGGATGAGCCTGAACCTGGCATCCTGGGATTGAGAAAGCCTTCTGGACCAAAAGGGAGAAGAGAAATGAAAGAAAACAAAGTTTCAGTGGTTGAGAGATTTCAAATGGAGTTGAGAGGTCATTCTGGAGGTTATTCTTATGTGTTTTATAGATATCCCTTTTTAGTTATTAGTGTTTTAGCATAGCTAGAAGCAACTACCTGAAACTGTTGAACTGCAACCCAGTAGCCTGGATTCTTAAAGATGAATGTATAACTATATAGCTTATATGGTGTGATGGTGTGATTGTGAAAACCTTGTGGCTCACTCTCCCTTTATCCAGTCTGTGGACAGATGTGTAGAAAAATGGGGACAAAAAGTAAATGAATAATAGGGAGGATGAAGGGTAGGGATGTTTTGGGTGTTCTTTTTTACTTTTATTTTTATTATTTATTATTTTTTTTGGAGTAATGAAAATGTTCAAAACTTTATTGTGGTGATAAATGCACGACTGTATGATGGTAATGCGAACAACTGATTGTACACTTTGGATGATTGAACAGTGTGTGAATATATCTCAATAAAATTGCAAAAAATCATTTTGGCAGGATGTTGTTCAGTCTTTCATGTGCCATGCCAGGCACTGGGTTAGGCATTGGAGATACAGAGATGGACAAGGCTGGCGAAGACCTGTCCTTGTGGAGTTTACATTCTAGTGCGGAGAGATACTAATAAACAAATCATTAAATAACAAATTAGGAACTGGTAGGTAAAGTAAGGGAATTCAGCATGGTGGTATGATTGTCACTTAGGTTACTGGGTGTCCTCTAATGTCCATTCTCTTCTTCCTTGGAAATACAACTCTGCCCACATGACTTCCCAGAATAAAGACTACATTTCCCAGATTCCCTTAAAGCTAGGTGTAGCCATGTGACTAAGTTCTGGCCAATGGGATAAGAGCAGAAGCAATCCCAAGGAAGGTCCTTAAAGAGAGGGACACATCCCTTTTCACCCTTCTCCCTTTTGCTAACTGGAATGCAGAAGTGATGGCTGAAGCTCAAGCAGCTATGTTGGACTATGAGGAGAAAACTACCTGCTGAAGATGGCACAAGATAGGAGGTATCTGGGGTCCCTGACACTGTGGAGAACTATCCCAGCCTGGGATCTCCTACCTCCAGAATTACCTGTGAGAGAAATAAACTTCTGTATTGTTTAAGCCACTAAGATTTTAGGTTTTCCTTCATACACAGCCCACCCTAAATCTTCTTGACACAGTGATAGAGAGTGGCTGGGGGTTATTTCCAACTGGGTGCTTCAGGAAGACCTTTTTTTTTTTTTAGGGGAGTGACATTTGATTCATCTGAGATCTGAATGGTGAGAAAGAGCCAGCCATGAGGAGATCCAGGAAAAGCCTCAAGAAGGCGGGGGAGAGACAGGCAGGAATGGCCCCGATGCATTGGAGGAACAGAAAGAGGAGAGTGAGCAGAGGGCAGGGGTAGCCCTGAGGAGGAAATGGATGGTACTCCACGTCCAGGGAGTGACAGCACCTGGTTTAGTATCTAAAAGATCACAACGGCTGCTGTGTGGCAACCGCATAGGAGGGGGCCGGAGTGACGCCAGGAGGCAGGTGGGAGGCTCCTGGGATGATGAGGAGTGAGATGTCCGGGCCTGGGGGAGAGATGGTGGAAATGGGGGGAGAGGTTGGAAGTGTGGACGAGGAGCCCATAGAAGGAGCCCTGGCCGGCTGTCAGGGCGAGGGAAAGAGAAGAATCAGGGAGCACCTCGGGGTGGGGGCTTTTAAAAGACCAGAGGAGCAGCTCGGGAAGGAGCGGCAGCAGCCAGCAGCCCCGCTTCGTGCAGGCTGTCGGCGCGCCCGCTCCGCCTCCAGGATGCCCAAGAGGAAGTTCAGCTCCACTGACGGTGCGGGAAGGAGGAGCCCAGACGGCGAATGGCGAGGCTGTCATGTCAGCTAAGCCTGCTCCTGCGAAAGTGGAAACGAAGCCAAACAAAGGCAGCGGGAAAGGATGTCTTCAGACAAAAAAGTGCAACCAAAAGGCAAAGAGGAGCAAAGGGAAAACAAGTGGAAATGGCTAACCAAGAAACTAAAGAAGATTTACCTGCAGAAAATGGAGAAACTAAAAATGAGGAGAGTCCAGCCTCTGATGAAGCAGGAGAGAAAGGAGTCACATCTAATTAATCGCGTATACCATGTCTTATCAGTGGTCCCTAGTTTCTCCCTTCTTGTACAATCCAGAGGAATATTTTTATCAACTATTTTGTACATGTAAGTTTTTTAGTAGCTCTAGAAGAAACATTTTTAAGAAGGAGATTGAAATCCTACTTCATCTGATTTTTAAGTGTAAATGCTTTTTTAAGAGGAGAAATCATTTGCTGGTTGTTTATTTTTTGGTACAATCAGAAAATGGTGGGATATTGAATTATGGAGGCTTTGACTGTCTTGGATGTCAACTTAACATTCCATAGGGTGGGGGTGGTGGTGGCAGTTTTTATGCCTTATAATACAATGCATACTAAATGATGATTTGGAGTCACAGTTTTGAATTACTTCTATTCCATGTTTTTTAGCAGAATTGCTTCTTAAAACTACTCCCTGATCTTGTCTCTCCCTGTCAGAACTGTGTGCACTCTGTAACATCCTTGGTTGTGGTTGTCCAGTTTTCCTAATAACTTTGTTACATGCTGTGAAAAACTGGAAATATGAGTATGTCGTGTGTATGATATTAAATTGTGAATTAGTGAGATTTATGATGTAACAGCTCATCAACATTTGAAGATATTGGTACTTGATAATCCTCTTAGGGAAAACTTGCCTCCAAATTTTAAGCTGGAAAGTCATTGGAATAACTTTAGAAAAGAATTACAACTATATGGCTTTTTAGATTTTTCGTACATACATTAATTGGGTACAAATTGTTCATAATATCTGTGTGCTGATCTTTAGAACAACCAATGAAATCTCAATTATGAAAGAATATTTTTTGGGGAAAAAAAAAAAAAAGACTAGAGGAGGCCCAGGGTTTGTTTCCTTGTGTCTAGGGGAAATGTCTAGAGTTACATAAGTGTTAATGTATCACCCATATGACCTTTCTCAAATCTTAGTTGTCTCATCTATTTTTTAGCATGTGGGTAAGGGACGAGTTTTTGCATTGATCTCATTCAAATCCACAATTGCATGTGAACTGTCAACTCCAGAGAAAATGCTGGGCCAGGTTTAAGGGACTGAGCAGTTTGCCAGGTCCCCGGGGCTCTGGGCTGTAGAGGAGACACACTAGCAGGGTCCACCTCAGAACAGCACACATGGCAATGAGACAGGTGAGCTCTGGGCTGGGACCCCTCAATCTCCCAGGGATGGGGTGGTGTCACAGAACCAGGGGTGCTGAGTCTTTAAGGTGACAGCTTTGGTCCAGCAGACCTAGAGAGGAAGGGCATCTCCTAACAAGCGAACAGCAGACATAAAGATCCAGAAGCCTAGAGGACACAGAGCATTTAAAGAAGGGCAAGTGTCAACACTGGACAGCCAGGCTACCCTCACAGCTTCCCAGACCTGCCCTTTGGCCATCCTCCTCCTCTCCACTTGGAGAACCCCATCCATTCTCCAAGGCCCTGCTGGAACCCCTTCCCCCCCTTCCAGGAAGTCTTCCCTGACCACCCGGCTCACAGGGGACCCTGCGGCATTCCCAGTTTGTATCTCTGGAAGGATGCTCAATATGAGTCACCTTTGCATAGACCTGGTCTGGCTTCCCCCAGACAAAGGTAGATGCCTCCTTCCTCTCAGGAGCCCCCAGGGCCCAGCCTAAGGATGGGTATAGGATTTGGGAGAGGAGGGCTGGACTGGTTGGGCCCTAAGGGCCTTTCCAGTTCTGGGCTCACCCCCAGCCCCACCCCATGGGTGACTGCCCACTTCCATTAGCCCCCAGACTGCTCTGCGTCCCCACTTGCGCTGTACCTTACACTTCTGGTCCTTCCACCTGAGAGGCTTTGCTCCCTCTTCACCTGAGGAACTTGAAGTCTCTGCTCAGATGACTCCCTCGGGGACTTCTCACACCTCCCATGTTACTCAGGCCTGTTTGCACCCCTCATCTTCAAACTGTGTGGCTGTCATCTGGGCTGGTGCCCGTTCGCCCCACTGGCCCTGAGCTCCTGGAGGGTGGACGTGCCTGGCCCCTACTCTGGCTGCCTTGGCCCAGCGGGTCTGAAACACGGGAGGCACTTGCCCCACGGCGCCTCACCCCACCCACAGTACAGTCCCCTACCCATGTCCACAGCAGATTATGTTTTCAAGCTCCTTCGCATCTCTTATCCCATTTGGTTTTCATAACAGCCCAGAGAGAAAAGTGGAGAACATCTGAGAGAGGATCTGGCCAGTTCAGTGTCACCCAGCCAGGGACAGATCCCTCTGCCCGAGCTGTTCCTCTGAAACCCAAATGTCCCAGCTGTGGCGCCATACTTCCCTCTAGTGCAAAATCCCCATAGTCTGAGTCCCCAGCCCACATGGGCACAGAAAGTCGTGTCTGCACCAGGAAATTTCCCATCAGGGCACCCTGGCTGGACTTTATGCCATCTGCCAGCCCCCCTGGCTCCAGCCCACCACACTCCCTTTGTGGGCCACTGCAAACCACGGCCTGCTTTGCCTCCAACCTGGGCCGGGACCCTCCCCTGGATCCCCGCGGGGGTAGCTGAAGCAGCTGCTCCTGTCCAGCAAGGCTTAGGAGGAGCAACCGAGAGCTACCCACCGGGCACCAAAGAGCAGCTGTGAGATTACGAGATAGGTCTGTCCTCGGTGGCCACAGGTTCAAGCCGCTCTGCCTGACGCATCGTTGCCAGGGCAACGCATTGCAAGGGACTGTTCACCTAACCACAGTGGGTCCTTAACGCCCCCTCCCCCACCCGGAGTCTCAGCCTCTGTTCCTTCCGGCCAGGGGAGAGAACAGCCTCGCTTCAAGGTCCTCTGCCGACTCCTCGTGTCCCACTCGAGGTCTGACTGCATCCCAGGATGACTGAAAATGAGAAAATGGAATAACATCATGTGGGGGAGGCAGCCGCATCACCGTTCGGGGTCGGCTTCGGCAGGCCCAGCCCGGGGTCGGCCCTGGGCTCACGTCGTTTCTACTGACGTCCTGTCTTGGCTCCCAACCTTCTGTGAGCACAAACTTGGACAAGGACAAGGACACCCATAGACCTGGGGAGGGAACCTGGCAGGCTCCTCCCTTTGTGCTCTAGGGAATGGCAGAGGAGGGGTGCCAAGAGGGGCCCCCAGGGAAGGGGATGCCAGCGTGTGAGGTGTGCAGCCCTGGAGGGTCCATCAGGACACACACTCTCAAGGTGTTCTGGGGCCCTGCCCAATTCCCCCAAATGCCGGGCTTTCTGACCGTCTCCGTCCAGCCCGGAGGCGCAGCTGAAGGGGGGCAGCGTCTCTCTCGTCTCGTTTCCCCAGCTCCCAGCCTAATGCCAAGCACACAGGGACCTTCTGTTGAATTCAACCAACCCGAGTCCAAATTGCAATAAAATGAATGAGAGGAGCTATTGCTTCTTCCTAGAAAAGCATAAATAAACACAAATATGATCTTGGCAGATTTGGGGAAACAACCACATTCGTGAGAGCAATGAGAGGGACTCAGAAGAAGTGGTGTGAGCAGAGAGGACCAGGTACCCATCACTATGCTGTCGCCTGGGTGTCTGGTGCCTGCTTGAGTCTGGAAAGGGACTATGTCTCCGTGTACAGAATAAAAGAAAGAAAGAAAGAATGATTGCATGGAGACGCAGAGTTAGACTCTTCCTGTCTGGCAGACATGGCCCTTCCTGGGGCTTTACCAGGCTGCTGCCAGCCCTGATGGGACCTGAGCATGATCCAGTACCTGTGGCTTTGATGCACTGAGCTGGAGGGCACAGGCAACAGAGCTGGGCTGTGCAGCCACAGGAAAAACCACCCAGCCACTCTGTGCATTTGTTTTAGTGTCTTGGTGTGAGGACCAAGGGAGTTAGTGACACTGCTGAGAAGAACAGTGCCTGATGCAAGCAGGGGCGCTGGCAGCAAGCTGGTGTCCTCACCCTCCCAAAGCTACCTCTGTGGTATGTGCAGCACGAACAGCTGGGCAGATGCTCCTCCTAAGCCAGATGTTCCCGTTTGTCCTCCCCACCCTCCCAGCTAGCTGCTGTCCTTTCTGGGCCCCAGGAGGGGGGCTCTGTGGCTGCCCCCTATACTCAGCTGCCTCCGGGCTCCTGGGGCAGACAGAGGGGCAAGGTGGCTGGGGCCACTGGGCTGGCAGGAGGGCAGGCATTCGCGGCCAAGGCCGGACACAAGAGTGAGCCCCAAGCCCGAAGCGGAAGGAGGCATCCCCCAGCCCGCTTTGGCCAGCCCGCTTCTGTTCCTGAAGGGCACGAAGGCCAAGGGTGGCTGGAGAGGGTCCTGGACTCGGCACTACGCTGAGCACCAGCTTTGCAATCAGATTGCCAAGCCCTAGTCCCGGCTCCAGCTTCACCGGCCGAGAAGCTTTGTGCAAGTTGCTTAACTCTCAGGGCCTCCACTTCCTCCTGTAAGCGGGAACTAAATCATAATCGGCAGGACCTTTCCCAGGAGGGGCTTAGTGAGGTCAATGAGGTGCCAAGTGTGAAGAGCCGGGCATGTGCCCCACAGGCGGCAAGTGCCTGGTCCATTGGGTCATTAGTTTTACTGGGAAAGCCAATTTAGCTCCCTGTCACTTACTTTCCTCCCCTACCGGGGTGGCTGCGGGGTTAAGTGTCATCACCAGGGAGAGCACCCGCCTCGCGCAGCACCTGGAACTGGGGGCCTCCCTAGGCTGGAGGGCGCTGGCTCTGGGTGGAGTCACCACCCTTTAGTTCTCTTCCAGGACCCAGCCCAGCCCCGGACTTGTGGTCGGGACCCAGGAAATGGTTGTGGAGTTGGGGGTAAGCCCATCTCTCTATCCTTGGCTCTGTGTTTCTACTTTTCAGAGTCTGAACCAGGGACTGACTGCCCAGGCTGGGGACACAGAATCCAGCATCTCACTTTATAGATGAGGAAACTGAGCCCGAGGGGCAGTGACTTGCCCAGGGTCCCACAGCCAGGCAGTGTCAGGGCTGGAGTGAAGCTACGTGACCCGAGTCCAGGTCCGAGTGGCGCCCTCAGTGCCCCTTCTGTCTCTTTATCGTGCCCATCGGAGCTCATCTGTAAGTCTCTGCCCCCCCAGGAATAGGTGCAGAGGCTGCAGCCCCCACCCCCCAGGAGCAGAGAGCCTGTCCCCCTGGGGGACGTGTGGGGAGGGGCGTCTGTGGGCACCGTGGGGGCTGAGAATGCCACTGCTCTGCCCAGGGCCTGGGCCGGGCGGCTGACAGAGGACCCAGTGTGCCCAGAGATTGGGGCTTTGTGAGCTGCGGAGCTTGGAGCTCGGTGTGGGGACAGTTGTTTTTGTTGCCCTGACATTGTTTCAGGTTGATGGAGCATCAGCGTCTCAGCGCCCAGGACCCAGCCCTTTGGAGCCAGCTGGGGTCTTGGGGAAAGGGAGGACAGTGTGCCCTAGGTTGGGGTGCCTGGGCCCCCCTAGGCCCCCTGGGCCCCTTGGGGAAGGCTACAGGGGAGGAATGGGGGGGGGGGAATTGGGGAAGACACCAAGAGAGGAGAGGGGAGAGAGCACCCACGCACCTGGGGCCTGGGCAGAGGGGAGGATGGACGGAGGCAGGGCAGGGGCATCCGGATGTTGGCACAGACCTGTCGGGAGACTGGGAGCTCTGAGAACCCACCCATCAAAACTTAGTCCACGAAGGAAGCCTCAGGAGCAACTTAGGGGCCCGGAGGGCCATGGGAGGCCTTGGGGGCTGGCCAGGCCGGGTGGGGGGGCCAGACTCACAGCTGTCCAGATGTGGCTGAGAGATAACTCTGTTTACTGGGCACCCAGTGGGAGCAGGGCGGGGGGTGGGAAGGGGCTCCTGGGGCCCATGGGGCGGGCAGATTAGGAGGCGGGGGCATGAGTCAGGGGTTTGTGAGCTGCCCCCGGGGAAGGACCTGGCGCTATCAGAGCGGGCGTGAGCTCGGCTGATCGCAGAGGGCACGGGCCACTGCAGGAGTTTGCCAAGGGACCCCAAGGCTCGTGAACAGGTAGGCAGGGCGGGGGGTGGTGGTGTTGGGGGTGGTCCTGTAACACCTTCCCTGAGGGTCTCTGCAGGTGCCGAGCCTGAATCTGGGCCTAGGGGGACACAGGTACCCCACCTTCCAAGGGGGTGCTGGTGGGTGGGGTGAGGATGTCCTCATGTGTGTTTTCACCCCTAAGGGCCCAGGCCCTTTGGCACCTGCAGCTGGGGAGAGTAGAGCAGTGGGCATTAGGAGACAGAGGCTGGCACGTGGCAGCCAGGTGTGTGCCACTGAAGTGTGTGTGTGTGTGTGTGTTTGTGTGTGTGTTGGGGTGGGGGTGGAGTAGCAAATCTGCTCCCCCTCCAGGTGTGTGTTCTTCTCTGGCTCCTATTTACCAGCCCCTCAGATCCCACAGCTGTCATCCCCAGCCCCCTGTTTCCTTCATATGTGGGGGTCCCCAGGCCATCCTATCTTCTACCTAGGAAGATGCCGCTGACACTGCCTCCTCTTTGGGACACTTCCAGGGGTCTACCAAGGGGACCTGGCACTGTCTCCATCCTGGGGAGTCTGGGGAGGAAAGGAGGAGCACAATGCCACCTGAGGCTCTCAGAGCATTGAGCTCAGGCTCGTTCTATGGGAATTGAAGGAAAATGAGATGGGGGTGAAGACAGGAGGTCTGGCCTGATAATAATGGCAAACATTTTCATAGAGCACTATGTGCCAGGCACTGTTCTAAATGCCCAATGTTTATGAACTTACTTAACACCTACAGTTAGTCTACGAGGGAGGGCCCATCATTATCAACCCCATTTGACAGATCAGAAAACTGAGGCCAGAGAGCTTGGGTCACTTGCCCAAAGTCACACAACTAATAAAGGGCAGGGCTGGGGTTGGAATCCAGGCAGTCTGACCAGCATCCCTGTTCTTCACCACCAACACCAAACCACCTCCAATAGCTCATAACTGTTTCCTGTTCTGGGAGGCAACTCAGCGTAGCAGTTAGAGATTGGCTGGAGTCAGGTAGGCCAGGGTTTAATCCTGCTGCTGATTCCTACCTACTGGGCAACCAAAGAGGTAAACCTCCTTGAACCTCAGCTTTCTCATCTGTCAGACAGGGCGAATGACATTCCCCACTTCACAGAGTGGTTTGGGGATTAGTAGCGATAAGATGGACCAGCTCTCCATGTGGCATGTGGGTGATTACACAGAGGTGGTGCTTGGCCACCAGGCAGCCCTCCCCGTCATCTGGCCACCCCTCCACAGCCTCTTGCCAGCTGTGCTGCCCCCACACCCCATCCCCAGGCTCCAGATGCTCCACTCACCCTTATCTGCCTTTGCCTGGCTGGCTGGCTGGCTGCCCAGGTGTTTGATACGCTTTCAGGCTCAGGGCAGTGATCTGGGAGTGAGTTGTTGGCAATGCCAGGCAGCTGAGGCCTGTGGCCAGGGTCAGCTAGGTTGGGCAGGGGCAGGAATCTGTGTCATGGGTAGGCCTCCCAAGCCCCAGCTGAGCTCCAGGTACCTCCGTCCTCCCCTGTTCTACCTCACCAATGTCTCAGAACCATGGTGGGAAGGCCCTCCCATTGTACAGACGGGCTGACTGAGGCCTGGAGAGGTCCGGAGCCATCCACTGACCACCCCACCTCTCAGAAGGGGAAAACAGGCTACGGTCCCAGCCCCCAGGGGGACGTTGAGCCCCTGAGGCTTAGACATCTTTGAGGTGGCTCAGAATCTGAGCCCAGGGCCGGTGTGGACAAGGTCAGAGAAGAAAGAGATTAGAGATGGGGGGAGAGAAAGGGAGGGGAATTTGGGGAGAAGGGGAGAGGGATGAAGAGAAGGGGAGAAAGAAGGCTTGAGGACCCTCCCATGGTCATCATTCCCCCCTACCCCACCACCCCACTACCCCAAGGCAGGGACCCCTTTCTTTTCTCAAAGTTTGGTGGGGCTCAGTCATGCCTCCTCCCGATCTCTGAGGACTGTAGGGCCACTCGTTCCTGAGAAAGTACTTTGTGTAGCTCTTTCTGAATATCCTCCTTGCCTTATTCCCTCACATAGCACCCAGCCAAGCTTTGCACAGTCCTGCCTCTGCACCTTTGCTGGACGGCCCACACCTGGGCTCTTCCCCCCACCCCTCGGCCTGTCAAATCCTACCTGTGCTTCTAGGCCCAGCCCCGGGGACTCCTCCTCCGGGGCACTCCACCCCCCACCAGTGGGCCCTACTCTTCCTCCTGCCACACAGACTCTGGGCACCCCGCACATCCAGCCTCGTAGCCTGCATTTGTCTGGGGGGCACATATCTCCTGAACCACTCTGCTCGCCATGTGTTCCCCATTTGCCTCCCCGGTCAGGGCCAGGAGCTTCTCGAGAGCAGAGCCCAGCTCTTGTTCATCTCAGCTTCCCCAGGGCTCAGCAGGAGGCCAGGCACAGAGTGGGTCCCTGTGCTGCAGGGGGTGACAGGGGAAAAGGTTCCTCCACACCCAGCTCGGGGCCACCTTAGGGGAGTCCCTCCCTCCCTCGGGCGTGTGCTCACATTCCTAGGTTGGGCATGCCTTCCTCTCCACGAGCACATGATCAGGGAAGCCGAGGCCCAGGGCTCAGTGACCTTCTGGCTGCTCCTAGTCATCTTGGTTCCCTGGTACCCCAGCCCCAAGTCTGCAATGGGGAGCCTTTCTTACATTCATTCAACAAACGTTTTACTGAGCACCTAGTATGTGCCAACCATTCTGCTAGGGTGATTCAGTGGGGACTGAGACAGGTCTTTGCCCTCATGGCTTGCCTCCTAGAGGCAACATCAGACAGTATTTACACAAATCAATTTGGGTACCAGAAAATGATAGGTTAGCGAATGTTAAGGTGGTCAGGGAGGGCCTCTCTGTAGAGGTGATGTTCGAGCTGAGATGTGAGAAGGGCTGAAGGGTGTGTGTGTGTGTGTGTGTGTGTGTGTGTGTGTGTGTGTGGTCCAGATTGAGACAACTGCATGTGCAAAGGCTCTGGGGCAGGAAAGGGCCTGGTGAGTACCAGGAGCCACAAGGGGGGCAGGTGGGGAGAGAGCAAGAGGGGTGGGGTTCAGGGTGGCCTGGGGGAGGGAAGCTGGGCCACATCATCCAGGGCCTTGTGGACCAAGGGCAGCAGTTTGAAACCGTCCCCTCCCTCAATGTTCCGAGGCTGCCACCTCCCATGCCCAGCCAGAAGCAGCCATTTATAGGAGAGCAGGGTGTGCAGTGGAGACCCTCAGGGGAGCCGGGCCCACTGAAGAGGGGCAGGCCATGCCTCTGCAGTTGGCCAGGTCCTGGGGGTGGGCAGGGGGGAAGCCAGGTGGATGGAGAAGGGAGTCGGCTTTGAAGAACGCCCTCCCCCCACCCTCCACAGTACACTTAGATGGATGCCAGCCACCAAGTGTCCTCTTCCCTGTGCTGTCCTCCCCGGGCACCTGCCCTCACAGCACAAACCCCTCTCCTTCATGCACAGCCCCAATCCCCTGCCTGCCTCTGGCCCCGTCATCTCCCAACGCCTGGGAGGCCCCCTCACTGAAATGCAGCCCTCTCTGGGGAGACCAGGAGACCCCAGGATGCCCCGTGCCTCAGCCTGTGCCCCTCCCCTGCAGGGACCCGCGGTGCGGGTTATGCTGGGGGCTCAGATCACTGCAGACAACTGGACACACGGGACAGCGCTATGGGGGACTCGCAGGTGGGTGTCTCTTGGCATCTGCAGGGCTCCTATCTGGGGGCTCTGGGGACCCAGCCCTGGCCTCCTACCTTCATGGTGGGGGGGCACGGTAAGGAGCCCCTCACAGCTGCACCCTGATGCCATTCCCAGCAGGATGATTATGATGCACTGGAGATTCTGGAAAAAGATTATGAAGACTCAAATGTCCCTGTGCCCCAGCTAGAGGAGCCAGCAGGTGAGCTCCACCTCCCTTGCTCTGCCCAGGATGGGTTACTGAGTCCTGGGACAGTTGGGGAGCTTGTCCTGTCCCATTGTCCTCACTTCCCCAGCCCCAGGGCCAGTTCTCTCCACAATCTTGGCTGATTGAAGGATAAACAGAGTTTTGTTTGAAATGATCACAGAAGGTGACTGGGGGTTGGGTGGGCAGGGCCAGTCACCCGACTCCGAGCCCCTTAGATCTGTGCGAGGCCAGCCAGGCTGGTCATACAAGGGCGTGAGTCCACAGGCCACCTGTGCCCATCCAATGCCAGTTTCTAGGCCAGGCACTGGGCCTGTTCTGGGAATGGTGTTCTGTCTGGGGGACATAGAGTTCCTGAGAAATGGGGGGGATGGGGGAGCTTGGGGACCCCCAGGGCAAGAAGTCATCAGGGAAGGGTACCACCTTCCTTGACCTGTCCAAGGTCTTAAGTGGGGAGCCCCGAGCAGGGACCTGTTTACTGTCAACAGGACTTAAGTGCTGGCAATTGGTAATGAAGACAAGAGGCCCCTCTGGAAAGTGAGGGCTGGGGGTGGGATGGGGTGGGGAGAATATAAGGGCCGACCCCACCCTGGGGCCCAGAGCTCAGCCTGGAGGCAGTGAGAAGCTGCTGGCTTGGCGGGATTGTTGAGGCAGCTGGGAAGAAGGAAGGGAACCTGGTCCTGGAGGGTGACAGAAGAGGAAGGAGACCCCAGGGTAGTCCTGCAAACGGCCATTCAGGACTCTCCAACCACCTTGGAGACGTCCCCTCCCCAGCATCACTGAGGAGGGGCCAGGCGTCCTCGATGAAGCTCAGACAGGGAGTGACAGAGCCGAGAACAAGCCTGGGGAGCCCCAGCCCCTGGGTGGTGGGGCGGTCTAGGGGCACCAGTGTCAACCCGCAGCGACCCTGGGAGGGAGGGAGCCGGGCATCAAGCCAGTCCTGGTCTCCAAGACTCGTGCTGGGTGGTACAAGGAGGCTTCAAGGCCCTCCTAAGGCTCGGGGAATCATCTGGGGGCAACACTAACTAGCCCCCCGATTTTCAGCTTCCCCCTCAGAGTCAACAGCCACAGACTACCAAACCACATCGGACCCAGGCAGCCACAAGGTGAGGCTCCCCGCTGCTCCCAACCCCCTTGCCCATGCTGCCTTTGGGACCCGTCATTCCACCGGAGCAAGGGAGGAGTCAAGGGTGGGGAAGATCCCACAAACAGGCAGAGAAATGGAAGGGAAGAGGAGTGGGGGAGACCCAGGGCCCCCCGTCTGGGGCTGCGGCCCGAGGGCTGAGATACACTGCCCACCTGTGGGCCAAGTCCCCAGGCCCTCTGGCCCTCTGGCCCTCTGGCCCTGACCAGGCTGTCCAGTGCTCACTGGGGAGGCACAGAATTCAAACACGTGCTGTCCTCTGCCCAGGCCCCCCAGACCCTCTGGGCCCTGGTTAGGGGGTTGGGCCACCCCTCAGCCAGGCTCCAGGGAGTGACCACCTGGCCCCAAGGACACCCAAGGACATGCTGAGCCTCAAAGTCACCCAATACCGTTGGAGGCAGGAGGTTGACACAATGACTCCAGGGGCCCCTGAGCCGCCCAGACCCACCTTCCCTCTCCGTTCCCTCCCAAGTGACCACCCCAGCACCCCTTTACATCCAGACATTCTTCAAATGCCTTCTGCGATGGGTTGAGGGGCCTGCTCAGGAAGTTGGGGAATAGAGCCGGAGGTGTGGGCCTCCACCCACAGGGGCCCTCGGGAATCTCTTCACGCTTCTCATTTCACCCAGTGCTCCCAGGCCGCAGCTCCTGACCATCCCAACCATCCCCTCTGAGCTCAGGGTCTCCCCCGGAGCCCTTCAGGGCCCTCACCCACCCACAAGCATCTCTCAGGAGCCTGCTGAGTGCAGGGTTTGGGTGTCCACTGCGCCCTGGGGTTCCAGTGTCCCCGTGGCCCTGCCCTGTGCCCGATGGACTGACTCAGGCCTGTGGGGCCGCAGATCTACGTGGAGCTGCAGGAACTGGTGATGGATGAGAAGAACCAGGAGCTGCAATGGATGGAGGCAGCACGCTGGGTGCGGCTGGAGGAGAACCTGGGGGAGGACGGGGCCTGGGGCCGCCCACACCTGCCTTACCTCACCTTTTGGAGCCTTCTGGAGCTTCAGAAAGCCTTCGCCAAGGGTGAGCCCACTGGTCCGCTCTGCAGCCCCTGCTCTGAGGCCTGGGGGTGGAGGAGGGCCACAGGCCAGCCCTCAGGTCACCCCTCCACTGCATGCAGGCACCGTCCTCCTGGACCTGCCAGAGACCTCCCTGGCGGGGGTGGCCAACCAGCTGCTGGACAGGTTTATCTACGAGGGCCAGATCCGGCCTGACGACCGAGAGACGCTGCTCCGGGTCCTGCTGCTCAAACACAGGTGCCCCTGCCCTCCGGGGCCTGGGCTCACACCCACAGGGGCCCATGCCCCTAGCCCACCTGGCCCAAGCTCTCCCTGGGGGTCCACATGGCCCCTCCCCAGCAGGCTGGGGCTCCTTCTTTTTTCACTGTTGCTCCTACCTCTGACAACTCTCAAGGGGTGGTCGTGTCTCCATGCCCAGAGTTGGGGGCAGGAGTCTGGGGACCAAACCTCTCCCAGGCTACTGTTCCCCAGGAGGGCAGGCCCTCAAGGCCCTGTCATCTGTCCAGTTTTCTGGGTCCCCTTAGTCATTCTAGACAGAGGTCACCCGCTCACATGCACAGTGTCATTTGAGAGGAGGCTCTGATTCTCCTTTGCCCCAGGGTCTCTTGGGTCTGGTCACTGGGAAGTCCCGCTTGGTGTCTATACCTGATCCCTCCCACCATTCTAGTCTCCGTTTTGGTGATAGCCCAGCCTGGACAGCTTACTCAGCCTGTGTCCCATGTGTGTTCTGCAGCCATGCTGGAGACCTGGAGGCCCTGGGAGGTGTGACGCCTGCGGTCCTGACACGCTCTGGGGATCCCTCACAGCCTCTGCTCCCCCAACACCCCTCACTGGAGACGCAGCTCTTCTGTGGACAGGTGTGTGTAGGGCAGCCAAAAGGCCCCAACCAGAACATGGTTAGAAGTGAGAAAGGGTAAGGCCTTGAGGAAGGTTCTGGGTGCTCATGTCTCCTGGGCACACGGAGGCCTGAGGCCTGCCCTCCCCACTCTCCTTACAGCAGGGAGACGAGGGCACAGAAGGGCAAACGCCATCTGGAATTCTGGAAAAGATCCCCCCAGATTCACAGGCTGCCCTGGTTCTAGTGGGTAAGTGGCTCAGGCCTCCAGCCCTCACCCCACCACACCCCCTGCCCACCATACCTAACCTGGGGTCCTGGCATGGCAGCCCTTCCCTCAAGTACCCGCTGCCCCCAGTCTGGCCTGACCCCCTCGTCCCTCCCCTGCAGGCCGTGCCACCTTCCTGGAGAGACCTGTGCTGGGCTTCGTGCGGCTGCAGGAGGCTGCAGAGCTGGAGGCCGTGGAGCCCCCTGTACCTGTGCGCTTCCTCTTTGTGCTCCTGGGACCTGAGGCCCCCTTCATCGACTACCCCCAGCTCGGCCGGGCTGCTGCCACCCTCATGTCAGAGAGGGTGAGGAGGGACGGGGAGGGCTGGGGGAGCCGGGACGCCTGGCCTGGGCTGGGCTGGACTACTTTTAGGTTCATTAGTTTGACCCATTCCATTCCATCCATAGCCTCTGGCCAGTCCAGCCAGGGCTGGTCCAGTTCCGCAGTTGGGTCCAGTTCCTCTGTCTGCTTTGGTCTGGTTTCCTCTGGCTGGGCCTCGTCTAATCCGACCCACTCTGGCCTGGTTCCATCTGATCTGCTTTAACCCACCAGCTGGGGTCCCTATTTGTCTCCCCAGAGCCCTTTCTCTGTGCAGGGGAGAGAGGAGGGGACAGGAAAAGCCACTCCTAGCAAGGAGGAGCTGGGCGAGTGGCTTCTGGTCTCTGGAGGCCCTGGCTGTGGACTCCTGGGTCCTTTCGCTCCGCAGGTCCCAGCAGCCCTGACCCCCACCCCTGCCTTCAGGTGTTCCGCACAGATGCGTACCTGGCCCAGAGCCAGGGGGAGCTGGTGCACTCCCTGGAGGGCTTTTTGGACTGCAGCCTGGTGCTACCCCCCACGGACGCCCCCCTCCGAGCAGGCCCTGCTCAGCCTGGTGCCTGTACAGAAGGAGCTGCTGCGGAGGCGCTACCTGCACAGCCCTGCCAAGCCGGACCCCAGCTTCTACAAGGGCCTAGGTACCTGCCCTTGCCCAGCCCAAGGCTTTCTGAGCCCCCACAGACCCTCAAAACACCCCAGCACAGCCCTGAGCCCCCACTTCTCCTGAACACCTCCCCCTTTCCCAGCAAATACCCCATTATCACCTCTCCCTGTCCCCAGGCCTCCTTGGCCACCCCAATCTCCACAAACAATCCCACCACCCTCCAGCCAGCCACTTCCCTTGTCCCCACACCTCCCCCTGCCACCTCTGACCACGGTCCCGTCCTCTACCACAGACCTGAATGGGGGCCCGGGGGTTCCTGGGGGCCCAGAAGACCCTCTGCAGCGGACAGGCTGGCCCTTCGGGGGCATGGTGCGTGACATCCGGCGCCGCTACCCGCTCTACCTGAGTGACATCACGGACGCACTTGCCCCCCAGGTCCTGGCTGCTGTCATCTTCATCTACTTTGCCGCCCTGTCACCCGCCATCACCTTCGGCAGCCTCCTGGGTCAGTGCCTCTGCCTGGGCCCCTAACCCAGCCCTCTGCCCCTCGGGCCTCTGCCCCGCCCTGAATTCCGACCCAACCTGGCCTTCTGGACCCCAGCGTGAGCCTGCCCATGACCCGCTCTTATGGCCCCTGGAAATGACCTCCTGACCTTGACTCCACTGTGACCTCTTCCCACAGGAGAAAGGACCGGGGACCAGATAGGGGTGTCGGAGCTGCTCATCTCCACTGCCATGCAGGGCCTGCTCTTCGCCCTCCTGGGGGCACAGCCCCTGCTTGTGGTGGGCTTCTCAGGACCCCTGCTCGTGTTTGAGGAGGCCTTCTTCTCGGTAGCTCTGTCCTGAACCCAGCCCTGTCACTGACCCCTACTCCCCACCCTGCCCCGTGCACAGGGCCTGACTTCTGCTCCCTCTGACTGCCCCACAGTTCTGCTCTAGCAATAACCTGGAGTACCTGGTGGGCCGCGTGTGGATCGGTTTCTGGCTCATCCTGATGGTGCTGCTGGTGGTGGCCTTCGAGGGCAGCTTCCTGGTCCGCTTCATCTCCCGCTATACCCAGGAGATCTTCTCCTTCCTCATCTCCTTCATCTTCATCTACGAGACCTTCGACAAACTGTTCAAGGTGGGCAGCCGTGGGGAGGTTAATGCACATGCGTGTGTGTGCAAGTATGAGACTGCGTGTAAGAGTATGTGACTGAGTGTCATTGCACATGGGAGTGTCTGGTATTTGTGTGGCCTTGTTTTCACCTGCATATGTCACTGTGTGACTGTACATATATATGGCTATGGAAACGTGTGTGTCTCCATGTTCCCGTATCTGCACTCATGACTGTGACAGGATGTGACTGTGACCAATATGTGCCAGGGGCCCTGTATTCTTGCCCTGATGTGCAGAGCCGCTGTGCAGGAGAGGGCACCCTTGTGTGCACCTGCCTGCATTTATGAACACGCCATGTGACAATTAGGCAAGTGTGACTGTGCGTGATTGTATGAGACTGAGCACAGACAGCTGCATTCTGGGAGAGGGGAATGGGGGTTCTGGAGGCTCTGAAGTCTCCCTACTCCGTCCTCTGCAATTGCCCTCAAGAATCATCGCAGGGCCTGCCAATGGAGCACCCTGCCTCCCAGCTCTGTCACCTCGAGCTTTGCCTGCTTCAGATGGAGGAAGGGTGGACACTGTATGTCTGCCCCTGATTCTGTAGCTTGGTGGGTCCTTCTCTTCTAGATCTCTTGAGCTCCTTTTAGAAATCTCCTCAGTACTTGTTCTCTGCCCTCCAGACTTCTCATATCCTCCAAGCCCTGGATGCACATTCATACACACATACTCTTAATTGTGCACACACACTCCATTATGCACATACACACTCACCATACACACACACACTCATTGCACACACACTTATTGCCTCCATGGCCCGCCTCACCCAAACCTAGCCTGCTCATCATCTTGAAAACCAAGACTTGGCATCCCATTGCCACCCCGTTAGCATAACAGCTGAGGAAGTTGGATGGATGGATGGATGGGTGGGTGGATGGGTCGGGGGTGGTACTGGGTGTATTTTGCTGATACTTTCCAGCCCAAGCCAAGACTGGGAGGGAACAGGGTGCCTTGGTTTTCTGCTGCAGATCTTCCAGACCCACCCACTGCGGAAGGATTACGACTATAATGTGACAGTGGTGTCCACACCCCGTTCCCCGCTGCCCAACACAGCCCTCCTCTCCCTCGTGCTCATGGCCGGCACCTTCTTCTTAGCCATCATGCTGCGCAAGTTCAAGAACAGCTCCTACTTCCCTGGCAAGGTCGGCACACCCTCGCCTCCTGCCCTTGCCTCTACCACCTTATCCCAGTCTAAGCCCCTCCCGCCATCTTTCCCAGTGCCCTTAGCTCCCCAGATTCCCATTCCCAGCTGTGCTCCTGTGTCTTGAACCCTCCCAATTCCAAGCTTCTGTGGTCTCTCCTCACCAAAGATTTCACTCTGCAGGCAGTACCATCCCCCTTTTTTAGTAAGACCAGGCTGAGAACCCCGTGGGGAGCCAGGAATAGGTCTTGGGAAGTGGGGGAGAAACTGTGGGGCCAGGGATGGGGCTGAGACAGAAGAAGAAAGGTGGCAAGTACAGTTGAGATGCAGGATGGGGCCTTAGATGTTGGTGGGTCCCATGGAAAGAGCAGGGCCCCCTGGGTGAAGGTGAGGCAGGAGGGAGGGCAGGTGGGGGGCGGGAGGTGGGGAGCAACTGGGCACTGACCACTGGTCCCTCCACCTTCCCCCAGCTGCGCCGGATCCTCGGGGACTTCGGGGTTCCCATCTCCATCCTGATCATGGTCCTAGTGAATTCTGTCATCAAGGACACCTACGTTCAGGTGACGCCTCTCCTCAGCCCTCAACCCCCAGGACCCCCATCCTGGTCCTCATCCAGGATGGCCCCTACTTGGAACAGCTTCCCCCTACCTGAAGCCAGCCAGAATTACCCCTTTCCCATCTCTGCGTCCCCTGGGAACCCCATGTCCTTCCCATAGCCTTTCAGGACCCCTCTGGCCAAAGCAAGGGGTTTGGTCAGGATCCACCCCCTTCTGTATCCTTAACCCAGGGCAGGAGAAAAGCATCCACTTTGGATGAAGATCTGCCACCAAACAGCTGTGTGATACACGGCAAGCTACACAACCTCTCTGCTCCTGTTTCCTCATCTATAAAATTGGGAACAAGATGTATGTGAAGGGCTTGGTGTAGTGACTGGGCACAGAGTAGGCACTCAACATGTCTAAGTTCCCAAGTGCTCCCAACACAACTCCATGGCCCCCCCAGAACCCCAGCTCCCTGCCACCCCCTTCTTGCCATCTTTTTGCTCCTGCAGTCCTGGGCAGCAGGACTGTCTTCTCACCAGCTGCCCCCTCCCACAGAAACTCAGCGTGCCCAAAGGCCTCACCGTGTCCAAACCCTCGTTCCGAGGCTGGGTCATCCACCCGCTGGGCTTGTATGACGAATTCCCCATCTGGATGATGTTTGCCTCCGCCCTGCCTGCCATGCTGGTCTTCATCCTCATCTTCCTGGAGTCCCAGATCACCACGTGAGAGCCAGGGTTGGGGTGGGAGGGTCAGAGGCAGAGAAGGGGGTAGGCTCGAGGTACGTAAGAAACAGGGGGCTGAGTGTGAGTCTGAGGGTGTGTGACCCTCCAGGTCAACAGGAATGATGGATGGTCAGAGGGCAGGTCCAGCTTTTGTGAATCCTGAAATTTTATAATTTGAGGGGCCCTTTAAAAGAAAAGGAATATGAAATGAGAGCTACAAATTGGGTGTGGGGTCTTGGAAGGGGCTTGTGTAAGGGAGGGTCTCTAAGGTTTAAGCTGTGTTAGCTTTCTAGTCATTCTAGGTGATGTCTAAAGACATTTCTGCTTTTAGTGTTTTTGATTCTAAAGATGGGGAGGGTGGGAGAGCAGGAAACGCAACAAGAGACGGGCAAAGAAGGACAAACTGAAGTATAGAGGGAACCAAGTATGGGGAAGGATGGAAAGGGTAAATGAGATGGGGGTGGCAGTAGGGGAGAGGCCTGCTTACCCCTGACCCCCCTACACCCCCAGGTTGATTATCAGCAAGCCGGAGCGCAAGATGGTCAAGGGCTCTGGTTTCCACCTGGACCTGTTGCTGGTTGTGGGAATGGGGGGGCTGGCTGCCCTCTTTGGGATGCCCTGGCTCAGTGCCACCACTGTGCGTTCCATTACTCATGCCAACGCCCTCACTGTCATGGGCAAGGCCAGCACCCCTGGGGCTGCACCCCAGATCCAGGGGGTCAAGGAACAGCGGATTAGCGGGCTCCTGGTCTCTGTGCTTGTGGGTGAGTGAGGGTTGGTGGCCACACTCTCGACTGCCTGTGCTCAGCCCCATCCTGCCCCTCTCCCTGCCTCCTGCCCCACCCTTCAGCCCTGCCCACTCCACAGCCAGGCCTCCCCACATTCCTGCTCCCCACATCTCTCCAGCATCAGTTATGCACTGGCATCCCCCACTGGAGGGAAGCCAGGAGGAAATGCCCAGAGCACTGGGAAGGGCATCAGAGGAGAGAAGGCAGGAGGCCCTCTATTACAGAGGCCTTCTCTAAATCAGATTCTGCATTCAGAGCCATCCAATAGAAGCCATCAGACTGTGGTTCCAGCACTGCCCTGCTGCTAACTCGGTGTTATCTCCTTGTCTCTGGGCCTCAGTTTCCTCATTAGACACATCTGTGGTCTCTTCCAGCTCTGCTGACTTATGGCTGAAGCAAAGAGCCATGCTCCAGGCATAGTGGAGGGTGTGGGGTGGGGAGAGAGAAGATAGAAGGGTCCCTGGGGCAGGTCTGAGTTCTACAGCCGCTGGGGCTCGGTGTGGGTGGTACCCAGCCAGTCGCTGATGGAGACACCAAGGAAGTTACTCAGAGGTGGCGAAGTTGCTCTTATTTGGGGGAGGGTTAGGATTTGGATAGGTGAAGGGCAATGGAGAGATTCTGGGCTGGGAGTTTGGGGGGGGTGTGTGACCCCCACAAGGTTAATAGAGTTGGCTTTGAAGTCATGCAGGCAGGAATTTGACTCCCGGCTCTGCCACTTACTAGCTGCGTGGCCTTGGACAGGTGGCTTCACCTCTCTGAGCCTCAGTTTCTTCATCTGTAAAATGGGGGTAATAGCAACCTCCTGGGGTAATAGCAACACCTGACCTCTGCCGGCGCTGGTTCCCCCGGCGATCTGGCTGAGGGTGCGTGGTTCTCCCTGCAGGCCTGTCCATCCTCATGGAGCCCATCCTGACCCGCATCCCCACAGCCGTGCTGTTTGGCATCTTCCTCTACATGGGGGTCACCTCCCTCAGTGGCATCCAGCTCTTTGACCGCATCTTGCTCCTGTTTAAGCCGCCCAAGTACCACCCGGACGTGCCCTACGTCAAGCGGGTACAGGGCCCTCCCGGCAGCCCAGCCCGGGGCAGGGTGGGGAGAGCAGGGGTGAGGCAGGCGCTGACCCCGGCCTCTGCCCCCAGGTGAAGACCTGGCGCATGCACCTGTTCACGGCCATCCAGATCGTCTGCCTGGCGGTGCTGTGTGCAGTGAAGTTCACGAAGGCCTCGCTGGCCCTGCCCTTCATCCTCATCCTCACCGTGCCCCTGCGGCGCTTCCTGCTGCCTCTCATCTTCCGGAACCTGGAGCTCCAGTGTGTGAGTGGTGGCCCACCTGGGGCCTGGGGAGGGCAGAGGCTGGAAGCCAGGGCTCCTGGTTCCGGGGCAGGAAGGGGGCATCAGAGGGGCTGAGCTGATGGGGAGGGGGTGGCAGAACTGGAGAAGGCCTGAGAGCATCTGGGTTAAGGGCTGGTAGGTCTAGGGCTTGGATCCAAATCCTCACCCTGCCATTAACTATTTGACCTGGAGCAAGAGGCCTCATTTCTCTGAGCCTCCATTTTCCCCATCGGACCAGGGGCATAAATAAGGCCAGGGCTGTCGGGAGGGTGAAGAGGCACACAGGTGATGAGCTTCACTACCACTGAGTGGCTCGTTCTGGGGTCTGTCCGCTCATTTGGGACAGAGTGGTGCCTCCAGTAGAACTCTTCCCCGATGTGACCCAGCGCACTGCGGGCCACCCTGGCCCAGTGAGGCCCTGCCCACCCTCTGCAGGCCCTCCCCTGCTGGGGCACTAGGTATCCAGGGTCTCCTCACTCTTTGTAAACTGCTCATTTAGTCCCACCCTGGGTGCTCCAGAGGCTGGGGGGACAGGACGAGACTTGCACAAGGCTCGAAGGCAGCCGGGCCCTCCCCTATGCCCAGAGCCACCTCCAAGCACCAGGGAGGGCTCCGATGACTCGGCGGCCTCTGACTGTTTTTCCTTCCTGCCCCACCTCTAGCTGGATGCTGATGATGATGCCCAGTTGACCTTTGACCAGGAGGAAGGCCGGGATGAGTATGATGTGCCCATGCCTGTGTGAGGGGTGGGTCCGAGCCCCGGCCCCCCTCTTCATTCCACTCCCCCACCTCCCCAGGAAAAGCAGAAGTTCATAGGCACCGCATGGACTCCTAGCCCCTCCTGGGGGAGCAGCTGAGGCCCTGGGGCTGTGGGGGGGTGAAGGAGGGTGGGATAAGGAGTGTCTGGGAGACCTGCCCCAATTGACTGGCTTTTCTGGCTGGACATGCCCAGGGAGCCCAAAATAGGGGATTCACTCCCCTGTCTGTCCCTCCTGCAGCCACACACATGTGCATCCCCTTCTGCAAGGCTTGGATCTGAGCCCATCTCCTCATGGCACTACCGGGGGCAATTTCCTGCTTGTGTGTGACCTTGGGCAAGTCCTTAGACCTCTCCTACCTCTGCTTCCTCTTCTGTAAAATGGGTATATTGCTAATAATACCCACATTACAGGATGGTTACTGAGGACCAAAGATACAGTGTTCATTGTTTTTCGAGCCTGCCCAAGTTCACATAGCTCCTGAGCCTTCCAGCCAGGACTTGGACCAGGTCTCCTGACTCCCAGACCAGAGCTCTGTCCTCCATTCCACCTTCCCATGCACAGAGGCGCCCCTGCTGACTGCTCCCAACCCCTTCCCTGGGGCTCTCTTCTCTGGGGCCAGGGAGTGGTGTCCTTGTGAGGGTGAGCCTGCAAATGACACTGAGGGGCGCAGGCAAGGATGCAACCAGGGCTGGGACTTGGGACTCCTAGGCCCCTGCTCCCTCCCCCATGCTCTGCTGAGGATCCTGAATTCATTCGCTCATTCATTTATTCTACAAACATTTACTGAGGGCCATTTGCAGAGGTGACTAAGAGGACACCCTGCCCTGGGGGGATGGAGGGTGGCAAAGGACACCACAGTCTGCTCTAGATTTGGATAGGGGATGGGGTGTGGGAGGGACAGGAAGATAGGGAAAGGGTGGGAAGATGGGAGGGGGAGTGGAAGGGGGGTGTAATTTATTACTTGTGTATTTTCTAAGGGCTTTCATTGTACTTTGGCTTCATACATGCACAGACCCCTTTCCCCAAAATTAGAGACCTAGTGTCCCCAATCCCAACCCAAATGGAATCTTAGGGAAAACCTAGCTTTAGCCAATTAGAGTAGGAGGCTGGGCTCCCCAGAACATGGACAAAATCTATTCTTTTACAAAACAAAGATATAAAGAAGAGTTGAGAGAACTGGAAGTGATGAGAGATGGGAGAAACTGAGGACCAGTGTGTGACCAAAAAAAAGAAAGAAATTGCAGACCCTGATGGAAGGCTTTAACTGCGTCCCTGAAAGCTGACACCCACCTCCCACCACTTCCCAGTTCTCTGCCTCAGTTTTCTCATCTGTAAAATGGGGACGATAATGGTACCTACCTAGTAAGGTTGTTGTAAGGATTAAATGAGACATGCATGTAAAGTGCCTGCTTAACACAGAGCTGCGTGTGGCCTCAGAGGAGCTCAATAAAAGTTATCTGCTGATATTGTTATTTTGATTGGGAAGTCCCTTCCTTCTTTGCCTCTGCTCCTAGAACGCTGCTAAGAAAAGGGTGGGGAAAGGCCACCCACTCAGCTGGCTCCCTTTCCCTCGATGCCTGGGAATATTTGCCAATAAATGTATCTGTGGTGGAGCGGCTGCCTTGCTCGACTTCCCCTTCCCTGAATCAAAGGCCCAGGGGGTCTTGGCAGACTGGGAGGACATGGTGTGGGGGCGGGTGCAGGGCTGCAGCCATAAAGGGCAAGGAGAGCCAGGCTAGGGTGGCCCCGAGGCTAGGGGAGGGGCAGAGCTGGTGGCCTGAGGCCCCAGGGTGGGGGTGCCAGCACCCAGTGAGTGGGTAGATAGACACTGTGGGCATCCTTCCTCTCGCCAAACAAGAAAGAACTGTGGAGGTGGGCAGAGGAGCCGTAAGGGGCCTCCCTACCTGCCCCTGGTACTTATGGATACCCATGTCCCTTTGGACTGGTCAGCCCCTTCCTCTGGACTCATCAAGCTGGGCAACACTTTTAAGAGGCTCAGAGAGGGAATGTGTTTGGCCCTGGGACACACAGGAACAGCACCACCTTACCAGCTTTCCACCGGCCCCCTACCCCAGTTCCTTTCGGAGTTTCTGCATCCTGCCCCATGCCACTTCCAGCAACAATAGGGGTTCTGCTGGGTTGGGTGTCACCCACCTCAAGAGAGGAGGATGCTGGGACGGAATCCCTCCCCGCCCTCCCCAGCCTTCCAGCAAGAGGTCAGCGCAGGGCTGTGCTGCCTGGCTTCCTTCCCTGAGTCTATATTTACTTGCTGCTTTTCCCCAGCTGACCCCTCCCAGGCTGGCCGGGGCAGCCAGCAAGGGGCCGGAGAGCTGACAGCGCCCAGGGAGAGCAGCCCCAGCCACCCACCTCCCACACCCAGCAGCTGCAGCAGTGGCCCTGTTGTTGGCCCCGTCCCCAGGGCCTGCCAGACCCTTGTTCCACGCCCCCACGGACTCCGAAGCCAGGCAAGAGGCGGGCAAGCCCAGGGCTCAGCCGAGAGCACTCCCAGCCTCCTCCAGGGAAAAGGCCGGCTGTGCAGCCCTTTGCACATTGGTGTCCTCTCTGGGCCTCAGTTTCCTGCCGGGCGGACCTTCTCTGGCAGACTTCCATCTCCTGAGGAAGAAAACAGCTCACCGATAGGTGAACTTAGGGGAACAAGTGCTGACTCGATTTGAAGGACAAATTCCTACTAAGGCCCAAGGCCTCAAAACTTCTCTAAGTTTTTAATCTCAATTCTGGATCAGCCCCATGAGCTCAGGTTGGGGCGTGGGGCGGGGAGGCTTGGGGGACCCTGGCTTGGCTCCTTAGGTGCGGTCTGACATCTCCGAAGATCGGGAGTGATTCAACTAGAGGAAGGGGGAGCAACAGAGAAGACAGAATTTAACAAAGGATTATGCATATGGAACCTCTATATAATCTTATTTTTCTTATTTGCTAGGGTATTAGAATAGCTAGAAGGAAATAACTAAATGGTGGAACTATAACCCCTAATATTCTTTGAAATTTGCTACATAGCTACGTGTTAAATCATAATTTGAAAGTTACCACCTTTTTGTACATATGTTATGCTGCACAATAAGGAAATAAATGAAACTATGGTACTATAACCCATAACATTCTTGGAAATTTCCTACATAACTACTTCTTAAATCGTACTGTGAAAGTTAAAAAAAAAAAAAAGTACGGTCCTCACGTGGTCCGATGGCTGCAGCTTCACTAGGGAGCTTGTTACAGATGCAGAATCTCAGGCCCTAACCCAGACAGGTTATTTATATGGGTGAATAGAGTTGCCTTAGGAAATGAGAGGAATGGGCGTGGGGCTGATGGTGCATAAATTTCACATCTCTGCACTGGTCACCCAACTCCTCCCATCCTTTGAGAACAGATTCTGAAGGCTGACTCCTCTCCCAACCTCTTTCTGACTGAGTGAGTGGATCCCCAGGGACTTAGGGATTGAGAAGGGCGGACTCCATCAAGCAGATTGAGTGGGGCAGACATCAGGGAAATGTGAAAGCCACGGAAGTCAACCCCATCCAACTTCCTGCCTGGCCTGAGGCCTCACTCCCCAGCACTTCCTGCCCCACCCTGCATTTCCCCTTGGGGCTTCCCTTCTGCTTCCTCCAGGTCCTCCCCTGCCCACCCCCCACCCCCCACCACACTAGCAATCTTTGCCATTTTAAATCCTGCTTTCAGCTTTCAGCCCTTTAGGGAAAATTACCTCAACCCTTGAGAAGTAACTGTCGACATGAAGGCCACACCTTTGTGTGAGCACAGAGCAGCCCCACTCCTGGGAAGGGACTGATTCAACAGAATCAAAAAGCTCTGGGCCGGTCTGTGTTACTCGGTGAAGAGCTAGTCCAGCCCGTAGCTTTAACTGCTGGTGCTCCCAAATCTACTTCCCTGCTCTCCCAGTGAGGAACTCAGGATGCACCCACCCCCCTCCCACAAGCAAAGCTTCAGTGGAGTGTCCCCTTGGGGAGCTGTGTGAGACTCTCTTTGGGTTACACACCTGGGAACCAGTGATGGACTTGCCAGGTCATCGGGAGTAAATATGTCTGCCTCCATTTGACCAGGTATGGCCCTATTTTTCTCCACTAGGTCTGCACCAGTCCACAATCTCCTGGGCAGCATAGGATGTCTCCATATCCCCATATGCTTGACATTATGCAGCGGTTTAATTTTTGCTAATCTGATGCAAGTATTTTTCCATTTCTCTTATTATTAATGAGTTTGAGCCTCTCTTCATTTGTTGACAAAATAAATTATATATAAATTGTTTTTTCATATCCTTTGATCATATTCCTATTGAGGCTGATGTCTCTTGGGATGTTGGTTTGCAGGGGTTCCTGGTATAGTCGATTCCTTGTTGGGTTTAGATATTGCAAAAATATCCTCCCCTTTGCTTACCTGTCTCTTAACTTTGTCCATTTCATTGAACAGAAATCCTTAATTTTGCTATAATTAAATAAATCTTTTTTTTTCTTTTGAAGTTACTTTTAATAAAATTTCCCTGCCCCTATTCACAAGAATATTTTCCTATGCTTTTTTTCTATGAACTTTCTAGTTCCACTTATCACAGGTAGATCTTTAATCCATTTGGAATCCATTTTTTATGTGATGTTAAGGGACTGAGTTTTATTTTTCTTCATTTAGTGAGCCAGCTTCCCCATCCCGTTAATAAATGATGCAAGCTTTCCCCAAGGATTTGTGGAGCCAAATTTATCATATATTAATTTCTAATACATACAGAGTCCTGTCTCTATGCTCTCATTTTATACTTTTGGTCTATTTGACCATTCTTTTTTATGACTATAGTTTTGCAGAATGCCTTCCTATCTGGAAGGGCAAGTATCCCCTTGTATTAGGGTAGGGAAGGTTATCCTGTGGTGATAAACAATTCCAAATCTCAGTGACTTTTTATTTCCCACTCATACAATGCTCCACATCTCTCCTAGGCAGCTCCCTTCCAGGTAGAGACTCCCAGATCCAAGCTGACTGCAGCTCTTGGCTGAAGTGAACTATGCAGCTTCCTAATCACCTTGGCAGAAGAGAGGGCTGAAGGGTTAGGTACCAGCTCTTCTATGCTCTGGCTCTGCAATGGCCGTTTCTTCCAACTATAGCCAGAAAATCACATGGCCCCACCTAACTCTAAGGGGGCCAGCAAATTGGGAGGCCAGCAACTTTAGCCAGAGAGGACTAAAATATCTCCACCAAACACCTCTTTACTTTTTTTTTTTTCAAGTTGACCTAACTATATGAGGACCCTTTTTCTTGTTCTTATCAAGTTCCTCCAAAAAAACAAATTGCCAGCCTGCCCACCAGAGTTCAGACTGAAGACTGCAACATCACCTCATGCCTCAGTTTCCAGGCTGTCGGCCTGCCCTACAAACTTCAGATTTCCCAGCCCCCACAATTGCATGAACCAATTCCTTAAAATTAATCGATACACACACACACACACACACACACACACACACACACACACACACACGCGCGCGCACACATCCTATTGGTTCTGTTTCTCTGGAGAACCCTGACCGTGGGTGAGCTTTGAGAGGGTGATTTTCTCACTTCTGTCTCTGGCTCTCCCTTCTCTTTGTGAAATGAGGGGTCTGGACTCTGGTGTTCACTGTTCCTATGAAACAATTCCAGGGCTGGATGACATGATGCAACCAAGCGCTGGCAGGCAGCAGGGACTCAAGCTCCAGGAAATTGAGAAGATGGCGTTCATAATGGACTGAAGGAAGAGTTCCTAATATTTATTGAGCTCTGTCTAAGTGCCAGGCACACTTCTAGGTACTTTCTATGTTCTTGCTCCTTTAATCCTCCCAATAACTCTACGAGGTAGGTTCTAGCCCCCACTTTACCAGTCAGGAAACTGAAGCATAGAGAAGTTAAAGAACTTGCCCTAAGTCGTATGGCTTCTTTTTTTTTTTTTTTTTTTTTTTAAGAATATTTTCAAACTTTTTTATTGTCAAATATAACATATATACATAGAAGTTGTAAATTTCCAAGTGCAATGTAACAAGTAGTTAAAAAGCAAATTTCAAAAAATATTATAGGTTACAGTTCCACTGTTTCAGTTATCTCCTTATTATGAAATGTAACACATATATCAAAAGGTAATATCTTTCAAAGTATGATTTAACAGATAGATATATAGGAAATTTCCAAAGTTGTTCTGAGTTATATAACCATGATTTCAGTTATTTCCTTATTGTGAAATATAACATATATACAAAAAGGTATAGCTTTCAAATTACAGTGTAACAAGTAGCTACAGAACAAATTTCAAAGGATGCTATGTGTTACAGTTCCACCATTTTAATTCTCTCTTCTATGGATTCCAGTACCCTCGCAACTAAGAAAAAGAAAATTATATAAAAATTCACTATTCGTAATCTTTTGTTAAATTCCATCTTGTCTGTTGCTACGCCTTCCTCTAGTTTAATCACTTTCTTGATCTTCTGGGATGTCTAGGTAGTGACCACCATAACATGTTCATAATGAAAATGGGTGTCAACTTTATGAGCAAAGGGTACAAATCTAATTGATATTCTTTTTTTCTTTTTTTTTTCATTTTTATTGAGATTGTTCAGATACCATACAATTATCCAAAGATCCAAAGTGTACAATCACTTGCCCTGGGTACCCTCATACAGCTGTGCATCCATCACACTTAATTTTTGTTCAATTTTTAGAAACTTTTCATTACTCCAGACAAGAAATAAAGTGAAAGATGAAAAAAGAAAAAAAGAAAAGGAAACTCTAATCCTCCCTTATCCCTAACCAACTCCCCTCAGTTGTTGACTCCTGGTATTGATATAGTACATTTGTTACTGTTTATGAAAAAATGTTGAAATACTACTAACTGTAGTATATAGTTTGTAATAGGTATATAGTTCTTCCCTATATGCCCCTCTATTATTAACTTCTAATTGTATTGTCATACATTTGTTCTGGTTCATGAAGTGATTTCTAGTATTTGTACAGTTGATCATGGACATTGCCCACCATAGGATTCAGTTTTATACATTTCCATCTTTTGACCTCCAACTTTCCTTCTGGTGACATACATGACTCTGAGCTTCCCCTTTCCATGACATTCACACACCATTCGGCGCTGTTAGTTATTCTCACATCTTGCTACCAACACCCCTGTTCATTTCCAAACATTTAAGTTCATCCTAATTGAACATTCTGCTCATACTAAGCAACCACTCCCCATTCTTAAGCCTCGTCCTATATCTTGGTACCTTATATTTCATGTCTATGAGTTTACATATTGTAATTAGTTCCTATCAGTGAGACCCTGCAATAATTGTCCTAATGTGCCTGGCTTATTTCACTCAGTATATTGCCCTCGAGGTTTTGTCATCAACCCATTTTTTTTTAATATGGTTTTGTTCACTCACCATACATTCCATCCCAAGTAAATAATTGATGGTTTTCTGCATGGTCATACATTTATGTGTTCACCACCTTCACCACTATCTATATAAGAGCATCTACATTTCTTCCACAAGGCAGGAGGGAGAGTCAAAGAAGGTAAAGAGGCAAAAGAAAGAGGAAAAAAAAATGACAGCTAGGAAGCAGCAAAAGGAAAAATTACCTTAAATCAAAGTAGAATAAAGAATCAGACAATACCACCAATGTCAAGTGTCTAACATGCCTCCCCTATCCCCCCCTCTTATATGCATTCACCTTGGTATATCACCTTTGTTACATTAAAGGAAGCATAATACAATGATTCTATTAGTTACAGTCTCTAGTTTATGCTGATTGCATCCCTCCCCCAATGCCTCCCCATTTTTAACACCTTGCAAGGTTGACATTTGCTTGTTCTCCCTCGTAAAAGAACATATTTGTACATTTTATCACAATTGTTGAATACTCTAGATTTCACCAAGTTACACAGTCCCAGTCGTTATCTTTCCTCCTTTCTTGTGGTGTCTCACATGCTCCCCATCTTCCTCTCTCAACCATATTCATAGTTACCTTTGTTCAGTGTACTTACATTGTTGTGCTACCATCTCCCAAAATTGTGTTCCAAACCACACACTCCTGTCTTCTATCACCCTGTAGTGCTTTAGTATTTCCTGTAGGGCAGGTGTCGTATTCACAAAGTCTCTCATTGTCTGTTTGTCAGAAAATATTTTGAGCTCTCCCTCATATTTGAAGGACAGCTTTGCTGGAAACAGGATTCTTGGTTGGTGGTTTTTCTCTTTCAGTATCTTAAATATATCACACCACTTCCTTCTTGCCTCCATGGTTTCTGCTGAGAGATCCGCACATAGTCTTATTAAGCTTCCTTTGTATGTAATGGATTGCTTTTCTCTTGCTGCTTTCAGGATTCTCTCTTTGTCTTTGACATTTGATAATCTGATTATTAAGTGTCTTGGCGTAGGCCTATTCATATCTCTTCTGTTTGGAGTATGCTGCGCTTCTTGGATCTGTAATTTTATGTCTTTCATAAGAGATGGGAAATTTTCATTAATTATTTCCTCTATTATTGCTTCTGCACCCTTTCCCTTCTCTTCTCCTTCTGGGACACCAATGATACGTACATTATTGTACTTTGTTTCATCCTTAGTTCCTGGAGATGTTGCTCATATTTTTTCATTCTTTTCTCCATCTGCTCCTTTGCATGTAGGCTTTCAGGTGTTTTGTTCTCCAGTTCCTGAGTGTTTTCTTGTGCCTCTTGAGATCTGCTGTTGTATGTTTCCATTGTGTCTTTCATCTCTTGTGTTGTGCCTTTCATTTCCATAGATTCTACTAGTTGTTTTTTTGAACTTTTGATTTCTGCCGTATACATGCCCAGTGCTTCCTTTACAGCCTCTATCTCTTTTGCAATATCTTCTTCAAACTTTTTGAATTGATTTAGCATTAGTTGTTTAAATTCCTGTATCTCAGTTGAAGTGTACGTTTGTTCCTTTGACTGGGCCATAACTTTGTTTTTCTTAGTGTAGGTTGTAATTTTCTGTTGTCTAGGCATGGTTTCCTTGGTTATCCAAATCAGGTTTTCCCAGACCAGAACAGGCTCAGGTCCCAGAGGGAAGAAATATTCAGTATCTGGTTTCCCTGCAGGTGTGTCTTAGAAAATTGCTCCACCCTGTGATGCCTCAGGTCACTGTGCTTTTCTGCCCAGCAGATGATGCCTATAATTCTTGACTGATGTGAGGAGGTATGGCCGTGTTCCCCCAGGCTCTGGGGTCTGGTTCTGAATGGAAAGGGCCCCACCCCTTTCCTCCTAGAGAAGACAGACCCCTCAGGTGGAGGTTATTAGCATTTCAGTGGTCTCACTCTCTGCTTGTGGTGTCTCCACCCTTCCCAGAGTGACAGCCCTGGAAACTGAAAATGACTGGGGCTTTCTCCACTAAGCCAAAAAAGAAACAGATAGACCCCTTCAGACCCAGTCCAAGGCGACCCTCCGGCTCTCCCAGGTCAGTCGTCACTCAAAGCCTCTGTCTGTTTTTTGGGGCTGCGTACCTGTAGTGAGCAGTTCACACTCGCTACTTAAAACCCCAGTTGGAGCTCAACTGAGCTGTATTCGCTTGCTGGGAGAGAGCTTCTCTGTGGCACCACGCGGCTCCGCAGCTCAGGCTATGGGGGAGGGGGTCTCCTGACCTGATTCCGCAGGTTTTACTTACAGATTTTATGCTGTGTTCTCGGGCATTCCTCCCAATTCAGGTTGGTGTCTGATGAGTGGATGGTCTCCTTTGTCCCCCTGCAGTTATTCTGGATTATTTACTAGTTGTTTCTGGTTTTTTGTAGTTGTTCCAGGGGGACTACTTAGCTTCCGCTCCTCTCTATGCCGCCATCTTGCCCGAGTCCCCTGTATGGCTTCTGAGAAGCCCTGTGGGGATTAAAACCCAGGTCTCTTTGACTGCAGGTCACATGCAGTCAAGAGGAACAGGAGGCTTTGTGGAAAAGAGGAACTAGACTTCAGACAATGGGTAGGATTTGAGTTGGTCTCAAGAGTCAGGAGGAGTGGAGGCTGTGGTAATAGTTTGGCCAAGGGCAGGGAGGTGGGAATGCTGTGTGGAAGGTACTGGAAAGAGACAGGTTTGCTTGCAGGGGTGGGTTCTTCTTGAACAGGCTAATATAAGATAGGAAGAGCAAAGTCAGGTTTGAAGAACCATGGATTTCAAGAAGGAAAGTTTGGACTTGATTCAGTAAGTGCTAGGGAGTCATTGAAGGTTCTTGAGCTGGGGAGTGACATGAGTAAAGTGACTTACCTGGGAGCTATAAACAGGAGGGATTGGCTGTAAGGAGACAAATTAGTAATCTTTGCCTTTAGGTGAATCAATAGCAGGAACAGGTGGACATAGCCCATGTCCTCATAGTCACATGGGAGTTGGTCTTTCAACAAGAGTGGGGGCATGTGCAGAGAGAGTGGTGGGAGCAGAAGGGCCTGGGGTTAGGCAAGGCTTCCTGGAGGCAGACATTTGAGCTGAATCCTGAAGGAAAAGTAAGAGTTGGCCCTGTGATGAGACAGAGGGAATGTTTTGAGGAACAAGGGTCTGGAAAATGAGATACATCCAGGAAAAGTCCTGAAGATAAAATGGATGAAATTTGCTCAGCAGAGTTAAGTGACATCATGGAAAGCCTGCTGGGTTGGCGGGCCACATAGCGACCTTAGAAAGCCTACAGCCAAATGAGACCAGGTGAGGAAGGAAGGGTCGACGAGGAAGCAGAAGCAGCAGATATGGGCCATGGGCCGGGAGCTTCACAGAAGCAGGATAGGCAAAAAGCACCCAATTGACTTTTTTCTGAGATAGACTAGAAAATGCTTTCCAGGCTGTGGAGATACATTCATAGACACGCAATCATCTCTCTCCTTCCTTCAAAACATCTCTTTATTTTTCCAAATTAAAAAAAATAATAATACATTTAGAATTATAGAAATATTTAACATAGAAAATGAAAGGCCTCAATAATCCCTTCAACCCCCCCCCCCCATAACCACGGTTAACAATTTAAAATATATTCCTCCAGATTATTTATATATTTACATGTGAACACTGAACTGGTTTTATATATGCATGTTATATGTTATATGTTAAGCTGAGCATATATATGTATGTGTATATATATTTAACAGAGCTTCAAAATACATGAAGCAGAAACTGATAGAACTGAGAGAAAAAACCACATAAATCCACAATTATAGTAGGAGACTACAACTGCTTTCTCAGTAATCACTAGAATGGGTAGACAGAAAATCATTAAGGATATAGAACACCCAATAATTTCATCAACCAATTTGACCTAATTTACATTTCTAGAACACTACACCCAACAATAGCAAAATACACTTTCGCTTTAATTACACATGGATCTTTCACCAAAATAGACCATATTTTGGGCCATAAAACAGCTTTAACAAATTTAAAGGACTTAAAATTATAGAAAGTATAATCTATGTGCCTAACAGAATTAAATTAGAAATCAATAACATAAAGATATCGGGAAAACTCCCAACTATTTGGAATCTAAACAATAACTTCTAAATAACCCATAGATCAAAGCTGAAATCATAGAGGAAAACAGAAAATATTTTGAACTGAATGAAAATGAAAACAGAACATATCAAAATTTGTAGGATGCAACTAAGCAGTGCCTAGAGGGAAACCAATAGCATTAAATACATACATTAGAAAATAAAATATCAAATCAATGATGTGAGTGTCCACCTTAAGAAACTAGAAAAATAGAAGCAAATTAAACCCAAAGCAGGCAGAGGGAAAGAAATAAGAAAAATAAGAGCAGAAATCAATTAACTTGAGAATAGACAAACATTGGAGAAAATCAATGGAAATAAAAGCTAGTTCTTTGGGGGGAAAATCAATAAAATTGACAAACCTCTAGCCAGATTGACTAAGAAAAAAGGGAGGAGAAATAAATTACAAACAACAGAAATGAAAGAGAGGCTATCATTACAGACCCTAAATACATTAATAGGATAATAAACAAATATTACAAATAAAGATACCCATAAATTTGATCACTTAGATGAAATGAGCAAATTCCTTTAAAAACACAAACTGCCAAAGCTTACTCAAAAAGAAATAGGTAACTTGAAATAGTCCTGTATCTATTAAAGAAATTGAACTTGTAGTTAGAATCCTTCCAACAAAGAAAACTTAAGGCTGGGTTGGCTACTTTGGTGAGTGCTACCAGACATTTAAGGAAAAAATAGTACCAATTCCTCACAAACTCTTCCAGAATAGAGAAGAAAAGGGAACACTTCCCAACTCATTTTATAAAGAGACCAGCATTATTCTAACAAAAACAAAGCTATTACAAGGGGAAAAACCAAACCAAATCAAACAAAACAAAACACTACAAATATACCTCATAAACATAGACACAAAATCCTTACCAAAAAAAAAAAAAAAAAATACTAGCAAATCAGGTCTAGCAATATTTTAAAAGAATAAAACATCATGACCAAGTGAGGTTTATCCTATGAATGCAAGGTTGGTTCAATATTTGAAAATTGATCAGTGTAATTCATTATATCAACAGACTAAAGAAGAAAAAATGTGATCACCTCAATATGTGCATGTTCCAGTTTGTTAATGTTGCCTTTTCGCAACACACCAGAAATGGATTGGCTTTTATAAAGGGGGTTTATTTGCTTACACAGTTACAGTCTTAAGGCCATAAAGTGTCCAAGGTAATGCATCAACAATTGGGTACCTTCACTGGAGGATGGCCAATGGTGTGCAGAAAACCTCTCTTAGCTGGGAAGGCACGTGGCTGGCGTCTGCTCCACAGTTCTGGTTTCAAAATGGCTTTCTCCCAGGACGTTCCTCTCTAGGCTGCAGCTCCTCAAAAATGTCATTCTCAGTTGCCCTTGTGGCATTTGTCCTCTCTTAGCTTCTCTGGAGCAAAAGTCTGCTTTCAAAGGTCGTCCCCAGAATGTCTCTTTAAACTGCAGCTCCTCTCTCAGCTCCTGTGTGTTCTTCAAAGTGTCTCTCTTGGCTTAGCAAGCACGCTCCTTCTGTCTGAGCTTATATAGTGCTCCAGTAAACTAATCAAGGCCTACACTGAATGCGCCGGGCCACACCTCCATGGAAATTATCCAATCAGAGTTATCACCCACAGTTGGGTGGGGCACATCTCCATGGAAACAACCTAATCCAAAGGTTCCAACTTAGTCAACAGTAATATGTCTGCCTGCACAAGATTGCATCAAAGAACATGGCTTTTTCTGGGGGACGTAATATATACAAACCAGTACAGTGCAGAGAAAAGTATTTGGAAAATTCAGTATTCATTCATTTATGATCAAAGTTTTCAGCATACTAGAAATAGAAGGAAACTTCCTCAACCTGGTAAAGAGAATAAATAGCTAACATCATAATGGATGGGAAAAACTGACAACCTTTTCCCAAAGATTGGTAACAAGGCAAGGAGTTCATTCTTGCCCCTCCTATTCAACATCATACTGTTGTATAAAAAGACAAGAAAAAGAAATAAAAGGTATAAAGATTGGAAAGAAAGAAATAAAACTGTCTCTATTTATGGACCACATGATTTTTAATGTAGAAAATCCCAAAGAATCTACAAAAAAAAGCTAATAGAAGAGTTTAGCAAAATTGAAGGATTAAAGGTAGATGTACAAAATTAATTTTTTTCTATATATTAGGAATTAATTTGAAATTAATATAAAAATGTAACATTTACAATAACACCACAAAACAAAATACTTAAATATTAATCTAACAAAATATGTACAAGAACTATATGGTGAAAAACTACAAAACACTGATGTAAAAACCTAAATCAATGGGAAGATATACTGTATTCATGGATTGGAAGATTCTATAATGTTAACATGTCAGTTCTTCCAAATTGATTTATAGATTCAATGCAATTCCAATCAAAATCAAGTTGATTCTAAAATGTGTATGGAAGAGTAAAGGAACTGGAATAGCCAAAACAATTTTGAAAAAAAAAAAAAAAGTTGCAGGACTCATCTACCTGATTTCAAAATAAAGCCACAGTAATCAAGGGTGGTGATATTGGAGAAAGGATAAGAAAAGAAAGATCAAGGGAACAGAATAGAAAGTCCAGAAATAGACCCACACATATGATCAACTGATTTTTAACAAAGTTGCAAAACAATTCAATGGAGAAAGGATAATCTTTTCAAGGAACGGCACTGGTACAATCTATATGCAAAGAAATTGACCTCGATCCATATCTCATACCATATATAAAAATAAATGCAAAATGAATCATAGCCTTAAATGTAAATCCTAAAACAATAAAACTTCTAAAAGAAAATTCAGGAGAAAATCATTGTGACCTTGGTTTAGACAAAGATTTCTTAGCTATTAAACAAAATGCATGAGCCATAATTGAAAATGTGATGAACTGGACTTCATAAAAAGTAAAGAACTTCTGTCCTTTGACTGTTACAATAAGAAGACTAGACATAGACTGGGAAAAAATATTTGCAAATGGCATGTCTGATAAAAGCTTTGCATCCATAATATAGAAATAAATCTCAAAAGTCAATAACAAGAAAAAAACAGCTTAATTTAAAAATGGGCAAAAGATTTGAATAGAATCTTTTCACCAAAGAAGATACACAAATGGCAAACAAGACATGATAAGATGTTAAACATCATTGGTCGTTAGGGAAATTCAAATTATAATCACAAGAAAATACCACTGCACATCTATTAGATTGGCTAAAACAGAAAACAAAACAAAAAAAATGACAATACCAAGTGTTGACATGTGTATGTAGCAACTAGAACTCTCATACATTGCTAGTGGCAATTCAAATGGGACAGTCATTTTGGAAAACGGTTTGGCAGTTTCTTTTAAAGTTAAGCATACACTTATCCTATGACCCAGACATAGCAATCCCACTCCTAGGTATTTACCCAAGTGAAATGAAAACTCAGGTTCACACAAACACATGTATGTGAATGGTTACAGAGACTTCATTGGTAATTGCCAAAAACTGGTAACAACCCAAATGTCCTACAACTGGGGAATGGATAAACAAAATATGGTAAAACCATGCAATGGGATATTATTTAGCAATAAATAGGAACAAACAACTGATATATGCCATGGCATGTATGTTCAAATACATTATGCTCAGTGAGAGAAGTCAGACTCAAAAGGCCACACATTAAATCCTCTTGACCTCAGGCAATAAAATCAAGTTACTTACAAAGAAAATCATGTTGGCATCAGATTTCTCAAAATAACATGCAAATCAAGATGACAGAGGAGCAACATTTTAAAAAGACTCAAGGGGGGAAAAAAACATGAGCCAAGGATTTTATATATAGCCAAGCTGTCTTTCAAGTATCAACACTATAGAAAAATAGTTTTAAACAGTTTTTTAGCATATAAGAACCCAGTGACTACACTACTTCTGAGCCCTTTCTGAGGAATGTATTATGGGAAAAACTTTATCCAACCAAGAAATCCAAATGAGAAATTTAAGGACTGATGATGAGCATTAGATATATTCAACTACAGATCTATTACTAAAACAAAAGGATGAAAGAATACTATGTAATGTTATCCATTCAGACAAAATAGAATTAACACCATTTTTAAAATGGAAAGAGAAGGAGGAGAGAAAGGGGAAAGCAGAATAAATTTATTCCATGCTGGGTTGCTAATATATATTATATTGTTCCATTTATATGAAATTCAGAAAAAAAGGCAAAACTATAGAGACAGAAACTATAGATCTGGGGTTGGATATGGGAAAAGGTTGACTACAAAGGGACCCAGGAATTTTTTTGGTTGATGAGATTCTTCTACATTTTGATTGTGGTGGTAGTTATGTGAGTGTCTGCATTTGTCAAAACCAGAAGAATTATACAAAAAAGGTTGAATTTTGCTATATGTAAATTATACGTTAATAGATTCTTTTTTTTTAAATTACCAAACTTCAAATAGTAGCCATACTGTTTTGTATCCACTCTGAATCCACATAGCCTGGGAGCAAATTCCAGCACCCATTTTCCCAGTCACTTTACCTTTCTAAGCTTCAGTTTTCTCATTGTAAATAGGGATAGTAAAACAGCTGTTGTCAGGATCCTAAAAGTATGCAAAACCCTTGGTCCAGCTCAGTGTCAGCTGCTACTTTCTCATTTATTATCATTTTTCTGTCAGCGCCTACAGCACCAATACAGGATCTTTCTCAAACTCTGCTCTTATTATGTCATCCCCATGATTCTTTGTTACCTATAAGACAAAGTCCAAACCCTTTAAAATGACACAAGGTCCACCTCCAGCTGATCTCAGCCAATCTTTCCTTCTTATCTTCAGCCATCCCCCAATCCCGGGTACCCTAAAATCACCACATTCCCTTCTACCTCTGTGTCTTGCACTTGCAGTGCCCTCTCTTCCCTATGCAGGTAGCCTTCCTGACAGACTCCTACTTACCCCTCAGGACCCAGCTCCTATGCCCTCTCTCTCCGAAGCCATCTCAACGGGACCCAGGTGGAGGTAGTTTACCCTTCACCCATGTTCTGCACTGTATCATTTTTATTTTTTTTTAATCTTTTTTGTCTCCACCATCCACAGCTCCTCCATGGGAGGGTCTGTAGGCCATGGTGCCAAGCACAAGTTTCAGCAGACTATTTTCCCTCACTGAGGGAAAATCAGTTAGATAAAATGAGCAAATTCCTTTAAAAACACAAACTGCCAAAGCCCACTGAGGGACTGAGGTATATACAAAGGCCACACAGCAAGTTGGAAGCAGTGAAATCTGGAACCCAGGTTTCCTAACTCCCAATTCAGGACTCCTTCCTGTACAACAGCACACCACCAAGATCATTGTCAAGTCGTGGGCCAACGTTGCAGGTGATGATATTGATCTTGATACTTAGAGTAACTGGACCAAACCCTGAAATCACTACTTTTAAGGATTCTTTATAGAGCATCATTGTCAAGCAGAACTTTCTGTGCTGAAGGGAATATTCTATACCTGTACTGTCCAATAGTGTAGCCAGTAGGGATGGGCAGCTATGGAACACTTGAAATGTGACTGGTGTGAGTAAGGAACTGAATCTTTAATTTTATTTCATTTTAATTAATTTTAATTTAAATAGCAATAGGTGGCTAATGGCTATGATACTGGACAGCACAGCTATAGAGTTTTCTGAACTTTGGTCTTTCGCATATCACCTTAAGGACCTTTGTCAGATCTGTGTATCAACTTATACTATTCTTTACTTAATATTTTTCTTTATGTTGACTTTTTGTTTGTTTTATAGCAGTTTAAAAACAACAAACATTTATTATCTCACAGTTTCTGAGGGTTAGGCATCTGGGAGAGACCTAAAGGGGAGGTACCGGCCCAAAGTCTCTCAAGAGGCTGCAGTCAAACCGTTGGCAGGGGTTGTAGTCTGATCCGAGGGCTCGACAGAGAAAGGAGTAGCAGCTTCCAAGCTCACATGGCTGTGGGCAGACCTATTTCTTGCTGACTGTTGGCTGGAGACTTCAATTCCTCTCCAGGGCCTGCCTGAGGGGGCTGCCTTCTTTCTCCCAGAGCAAGTGATCCGAGAAAGAAAGATCACAAGAGTAATCAAAATTTAAGCTGCAGTATTTTTCTTTCTTTTTTTTTTTTTTTGTTAAAAACCCAGTAGTTTATTTCAAAGTATAAATTTTAGGCTTGCTGGACAAAACCCCACTACAATTAACACTTATACAGACACCACTCTACTATATGTTTAAAAAAAAAAAAAACAAAAAAAAAAACCCTTCAATACCCAGTAGAAATAGGGCAACTTGCTATAGGCCAGTTTATATTAGAATTAGGAAGGTCTTACACTGCATTATTATTTACACTTTGAGCAGCAATAAAGAAAAATCTGGATCAAGTTTCCTGCCAAGGACTTATCTTTATATTTAATTTTGAAATGGCTGATAAAATACTAAAGCCTGGATCCCCAAAAGGTGGTTGATTGCTCAGTAACCCTATTTACAAGAAAAACATAAAAACAAAAAGACAGCGTTTAAATATAAATAATGGGTACTTAAGCTGCAGTACTTTCATAGCCTAATCTCAGAAGTGACATACCATCATTTCTGCTTTATACTAGTGGCCACATGGTGTATACATATATAACATGTTTATTATGTATACATATGTAAAAACTCATCAAGCTGTGCATTTAAGATGTGTGCACTTTACTGTCTATACTTTATACCTCAATAAAAAAAAATAAGTAGGGAACAGTAGTTGAAAAAAAAATGAAAAAAAGATAGCGGAAGGGGAGACTATCTGATATGAAAAAACCAGAACATTTGAATATACATTAAAATACATACCTCTGAAAAGAATATGTTCATCTCCATACCACTTGAATTATTCTGTCTACATCAGGAATTCAAGCACCACTGTTTAATTAATGCTCTCCAGGGCTTTTATGTGGGCTGGTGCTGGGACGCTGGCAAATCAGGGAAGGGAAGGGTTGGGTCCAAGCCAAGAATACATAGCTAGGCTTATACCTCATCACCAACCGGGGCTGGGGTTATGGAATGCCAGAAAACTGGAAGGGGGGGGGGGTGGTGAATTGGGAAAGGGGGCAAAGGAAAAAGGCCAAGTGCAGATTCCCTCCTGACCTAACCAGAGACGCAGTGGGTGTAAGACAAGCCAATTGGTTTCCAAGTGGGAAGGGCGCCAGCCATGATTTTTGCTGCCCAAGGAATGAAAAATCAATAATAATCACTCTTATGATTCATGTTCATCCTGTTTCATTCTAAAGTACTTTACCGAAAGGCCCCTCGTCCCAGCCAGGAAGTTCAGGGCCAGGAGCCAGGACACCTGGACTTCAGATCTGTGTGTGAAGTGTTTGGAACTTTCCTGAGGTCTAAATTTCTCCCACTGCAATCTTGACAAGTGGCATCTCTGCAGTACTTGCCGTTTTACATGTATTATCTCATTTGAACTACTGGTGGAAAGCAGAGGAAATAGTATTGCTCTTCTAATTTTACAGATAAGGAAACTGGGATTCAGAGAGGTTGCAACTTGCTCTAACTCACACACATTAAGAGGATGGGGAAGCTGGGACTTTTGACTCCAAACCCTTTCGCTCTTTCCCAGTCAAAACAATAGAAGTCAGTCTCAGTGCCCCACTCTTGGAAGAGTGCGATGGCTTGACCCTACACAAAATGCTCTGTGTAGGTTCCCGGAGAGATCTGGGTTTGTGGGGCCTGAAACCTGTACAATGGGGGTTGGGGTATTTAACAAAATAATACCAAATGATGACAATAAAATTAAGCACAGGACTTGAACGGGCCCTGGAGAGAGAGGCCCAGAAGCTTAAGCTTCATTAGCATCATGGTAAATCTGTCTCTCCTACATGCCCTGCCCACGAAAAAATCCGGACACACCAGATCTTGACAGGGGTTTCCTCCCTGTTTGTGAAACGTGGCAGATGTGGGATGTGGAAGTCCTGGGAACGCGATCTCATTTTTCCCAGGAGACCGGAGGAATTACAGCAGCAGCGAGGCCAAATGTGAGGAGGGAGAAAGCTGGGTGCCTGGCCGGAGTCCAAAGGGGCTGGCGACCCAGCTGGCCGCAACGCGGGCAGGAGCAGTGCTGGTGGGAGACCCGGCAGCCGCGAGCCAGGAGCGATGTCGCTGCTCCCGGCGCGAGCGCTCAAACCACAGGCCGGCTTGCTGGAAGCAGGAGTCCTTCGGACTGTCTTCTGGCTCCCATCTGATAACCGTTCCTCTGAGGAGGGGAGGCCGAGACTGGCAGCCACAGCCGACGGTAGTGGGGGTTAAATGGTGGTCCCTGCCGAAACCTTTCCATACCCAGGCCCCGGACGATGGGGTGCGGGACGCCTACGCGGAGGCTGCCCCGCTGCGGCTATAGCAGCGAGGCCGGGGTGCCAGGCTCCCCTCGCGGCTCCCAGCCGCCGGGGGGCAGCGCCTGCGGCCTGCTTTCCCAGGGCTGGCCGAGCCTTTTTGACAAGCTGATTGCGTGGCGGGGATTGGCTGTTCCAGGCGTGACGCCGGTAACAACAAAGGTGGAGTTGGAAGAAATTAGATTAAAGACTAGAGGAAAAAAAAAAAAAAAATTAAAGGGGAGCTGGCAGGGGACGGGAGACATAGACCGAAGGGTTGATGCACGAAGCGTCGTCCTCTAGCTCCGACTTCCCCCCGGAATCCCCTTCGTGGAAGCCGATCCGGATTTCGCTCTCCACCCCTACCTCGACCCAGCTATCGAAGCCGGAGTGGGAGGGACGGCTTGTGCTTTTTGAAAAATCCCCCCGACTCCCACCCTGACACCCCTCTCTACGACCCATGGAGAGTACTTTTTGGTCGGACTCCTTGGATCCTAAACCCGGCGGAGGTGGGGACGTCGAAAGCGAGAGACGCGCTCTAAATCCCGGAAGGCCCGTGCGCGGCGCGGAGATCGGACGAGGCGGGATGTTCTCCCGGTTTTTCAATGTGTTGTAAATCTAAGAAGAGCTTCTTTCTTTTTATTCTTTTATTTCTTTTTCAGTTGTTGTTAACCGCCCCCCACCCCCGCCTTGCTCTCTCCCCATCCCCCGCTTTGGCTTCAGGGTTGCAAAAGCGAAGAGTAATTAAAAAAAAAAAAAAAAAAAAAAAAAAAACCGCGCACACACTCAGGCACACACCAGTGGCGACAGGGGAGAGTTGGAAAGACGCAGGAGAGAAGCTGGAGGCAGGAGGCAGCGGGGAGGGAGCGATGGGGGCGCGAAGGAGGCAGGTTCCCTGGCAAATCCCCCTCCGGCCTCAAGCCGCCTCACCAGCCCCGGTAGGGGAGCGAGGAGCCGGGCGAGCAGATGGAGGAGTGGAGCTCGCTCTAGGCAGCCGGCTTGGCCGGAGAATGGAGGAGCCGCCAAGCGACCGGCTGATTGGAAGAGAAACGCAGAGCGATGGAGGCGGGGGTAGGAGGACGATTTCTCTGCGGGGACTGGCGGCGGCGTACACGCCCGGGTCGGGCGCTGCAGAGCTTGGCTAGCTTTCAACCCGCGCTCGCCGGCTCAAGCCCCGCGCGCCCCCACCCCCAGCACTCCCGGCGGCTCCGCAGGTGAGTGCGAGCTGGGAGAAAAAAGACCCAAAAGTCTCAACACGCCCGCCCTGCGGGAAAAAAAAAAAGCAAGAAACGAAAAAAGCATTTTTCTTTTTTTTTTTTAATTTTCGTGCAGCTCCCATCCCAGTGCGGTGGGAGGGAAGGGGTGAGGCTGAGCCGCCCGGAGGAGGCGGAGGGGCCAGGCGAGGCCGGGGTGGCCCGGGAGGCGGCGGCGGCGCCGAGGCGGCTCTGACGGGCGAGCGCTCGGAGCGGCGCTGCGCTGCGCCGAGGCGGGCGGGCGGAGCGGGGCGGGCGGAGCGCGGCGCGTGGGGCTCGCCATTAGCCGTCGCTCCGCTTCGCCATCTCGGGCTTTGTCTGGCGACTCGCTGCTCCGGCGTCGGCTGCGGCGGAGCTGCGGCTCGGCTCCTCGACCCGTCGCGTTCCCTAGGTGCCCCCGGCCCGCGTTCTCATCCATTCGCTCGGTGAGTGCGCCGCGGCGCCGCTGGTTTTCGGGAGAAGAGGGGTTGCGGCGAGTGGCAGAGGCGGCCGATCTCCATGCGCCCGGGCAGGCCTGGGGGAGCCATGCCGGGCTGGATTGAACCGGCTCCCAGAGCGGCTTCCCCGCCAGAGCCGGTCGCCCCCTCGCCGTTTCCGGGGTGTAAGGAGCAAAAGGGATTTGATTTTTTTTTTTTTTTTTTTTTTTGCGGGACGGCGTTCTTGGGGGCGATTTTTATTTTGTTAAAGTTTAGTGTGTACCGCTCCGCTCCGCAGCGCGGGGACCGCGAGGTAGGCGAGTGCCCAAGCCTGGCGCCGAGATCAGCATGTCTGCGCCCCAAGCCCGCGGCCACGCTCGGAGGATAAGGGTGGGCACGGACCACCCGCTCCAGGAGGCGGGAGAGGGAAGCGGGTGAGGGTTGACCTGGAAGGCCGGAGCTCAGCTGAGGAGTGGTGGGGGAGCTCCGGAGCTGGGCTGCGGGCACTCCCGAGCGTCTCCGGCTGCCGGGGGGACCCTCCGGGCACCGTCTTCACGGCCGCGCCCTCCCTCCCGCGCCGGCCAAGCTTGCTAGTTCCCCCCTCGGGTCTGGCGAGGTCGCTCTCGGCGCGCCCGCCCGCCTCGGCTCCGAGCCCCGCCGCCATCCGGGCGGCTGCGTGTCTCCCTGGCTCGGCCCCCCCCTTCCCCGGCGGCAACAGCAGCAGCAGCCGCCGCCGCCACCACCACCACCCCCCTCCCCTCCTTCCTTCCCTCCGCCTCGGCCGCCCGGGTCCCCCCAGCTCCCGCCCCTCCTCCCAGTTGCCCCCCGCGGAGCCCGCCCGGGCAGGCTGTGGGAGGGAGCGGAGCCGGCGAGGCGGGCGGGCTGGCGCTCGCTCCCCGGGGGTCGGTGTGCGCTCTACGGGGAAGGACGCGCTCGCTGCCCCGCTTCTCCCGCCCCCCCTCCCGCTCCTCCTCCTCCCTTCTCCCTCCTCCTCCCCGCTCCGGCGGCGGAGGCTGCTGCGGCGGCGGGGGGTGTGCGAGCGGAGGCCGGGGCCGGCGGGCGGGCGGCGGGCGGGCTGCCTGCAGGCGGAGGGCGCTGTGCTTTGTGCTTTTCGCCGCGAGGAGCAGCAGGCAGCAGCCAAAGCTGCCGCCGCCGCCGCCACAGCAGCAGCAGCCGCCGCCCCAGCGCCGCCGCCGCCGCGCCCGGAGGAGGAGCCGCTGCCGCCGCGGGAGGGAGCTGCGGCTGTGCCCGGCCAAGCGGGGGAGGGCGCCGCCGCTCAGAGCCGGGGAAGGAGCTGCGGGAGCGGGAAGCCCGGAGGCCGCGCTGCGCTGGGTAACTGAGGCGGGCCGGAGACGGGCACCAGGGTCGGGGCCCAGCGGCGGGGAGCGAACTGCGGGCGCGGGGGACGCCGGCGGGCATCCGAGGCGACCTCCGGGCAGGGGATTGGGCGAGAGCAGACCAGGGCACTGGGGAGGACTCCGAGAGCCGGGGGAAGGGAGGGCAGGAAGCGAGGCCCGAGCCGAGCCCCGGCCGCGGACGTAGGAGCCCGCGCTTCTCGGAGCCGGCAGGCGCAGTTCTCTCCGGCCGCCGGAGGGGGCGGCGGGGCCGGTGAGCGCTGAGCCCCCGCCTCCCGGCCGCCGTCCTCCCGCCCTCTCCTTGGCTCGGCTCCCCGGAGGCCGGGGCGGGGGCGCCGGCGGGGCTGGGCCGCAGGCTCGGGGGAGGAGGCGGCGGTTCCCGCCGCGGTCGGGGCCTCTGCGCCGAGCTCCTTCGTGCGCGTCGGGGTGGCTGGGCGGTGGCGGCGCTTCTGGCAAGGGTGGGTGGCTCGGGGGCGGGGGGCAGGCAGGCTAGGCCGCTTCTCTCCAGCTGGTCGCCCGCTTGGGCGGGTGGGGACGGCGGGAATCCAGATCCGGTCCCCGGGGGCGGTGCGGCCGCTGCGCTCCGGGGCTGGCGGCGGCTGCGCTGCGTCCGGGTCCCCGCCGGGTTGCGGAGGCGGGGGGAACGGGCCGGGGGGAGGAGGGAGGAGGAGACTGGGGCGCGTGCTCGCTTCCGCGGTCGCGCGCGCCCTTTACCCGCCCTTCCTCCTCCCCCGCCCTCCAGCTTGGGGCCTCCCCGGGGCGGGCGCACAGAGGAGGAGGAGAGTTTTTTTTTTTGTTTTTTTTTTTTGGTCCGGGTGGGGGAAGGAGGGCGGAGGGCGGGCGCTTGCTGCACGCGGGAGCCGGGAGCAGTCTCTCGCGTGGGCAGGGGAGGGCGCATGCCGCGGAACCGGGCTGCAGGGGCTGGGGGAGGGGGTTAGGAGAAAGGGAGGAGTTGACGGGCTCCTCATGCACTCGCACACCCACCGACCCATTAAGTCTAGTATGGTCTTCGCAGGGTTTCTCTGACTGTGAACTTGCGCCCCCTCCCCTTTGAGGGAGGGAAGAGGGAGAGAAAGTCCCTCATCTCTCAGCCCACCTGAGTGGAGACTGGTGTCTCTTCTCCAGGGTGAGGTGGCTTTGACCCCGGGTTGCCCGGCTGGCCGGCTGGAGGATGAACGGAGAAGCAGATTGCCCCACAGACCTGGAAATGGCCGCCCCCAAAGGCCAAGGTAGGATCCCCCCACCCCAACCTTTTTTAACCTAAATCCTCTTCCCACATGGCTGTCTGCAGGGCCCCCTCCCCTTTTAGAGTGTTTCTCCAGTCTTTTCTCTGAGTTGAGGTGGGAGGTGTTGAGTATTTCTAAGAGTCAAACACTTTCCCCCAGTGGGGGTTCGGCTAAATCTAAATTATTTGGCCTAGATCCTATGAACTGTATTTTTTACACACATGTCCACTATGTCAGAGAGGGAGAAGGAGGCCTGTGCAAGCAAGCCTTCCTTCTAGGGGGTCTGGAGTGTGTTCTGCCGGTTATCCTGAAATGGGAGGATGCATGAGGGAGGAGTAGGGTTAGAGGGGGCAGTGGGAAGGCTGTTTGAGTTTTTTATTGTTGTTATTAAGAGAAAAGGGTTTTTGGAGAGAAGGGTGTCTTGGTGGTTTGGGGTCCCCAGCCATGGGAGATACACACATGATTAGACCCCACTTCTTCAGGAAGAGTCTAGTCTGTAAGGAGGGATGGGTAGGTGAAGCTGAGCATCTGGTGGAGAGAGGATTATGGGTCCCTGTGGCCCACTATGGGGAACTCTGGCCCAGGTGAGCAGGTGCAAATGAAAACGAAGAGCTCTTTTGACTCCTGGCCTTGGACAGCTGTTTTCCCAGCTTCTTCCTTCCCAGAGTAGCAGCTCTCCATTGAGGGTCCCGAGCCTTCACAGCAGCTGCATTTCAGTGGCTGGAAATAGCTGATCCAGACCCCCTTTTTGTCTCCTGGGGAGTTGAGCTAAAATGTCAACTCAAACTCCTGGGTGTTCTCCCCGGAGTAGCGTGCTGAGAGCCTTTTCCCAGCTGCCTGCCTTGCCTCAGCACCACCTTGTGTGGTTCTTCTATCTCCATCCCAGTTTTCTTACCTGCCAGAAATTCCTTGTCCTTTCATCTGCCTTGAGGAGCTGAGAGATACTAGAACCTATATCTCTAATGTTAGTTTCCAGTTGTGCTGGTCAGAGAAACGTCTGTGTGGGTTCTCCTTACTACCCACACCACATCTTCAGTCCTTGCACGTTAGGACTTCATTCTAGGACTTGGACTACATGTGTTGCCTCCTCTCTCCAGTAAGCTAGCTGCTTTCCCAAGGGGCCCAAATCACTATAGCTTCCAACCCCACCACCACCACCTCCACCTCCATTCCCTATTGCTGTTCCTGGCATCCTGGCATGTTAGAAATGACAGTGGTTTTGAAGGAAGCCAGATCCAGGTTCGAGTTTGGTTTTCTGGGTATGATGCTGTCTGGACTAGTCCAACTCTAAAAAGGGATCCTCTCTACCCTAATATAGCATGACCACAGTTTTCCCTTAGGACTGGTCCTTGTCTTGTCTATGCCTTCAGGTGGGAGGTAACCAGGAACTGGGATGCTCTGGAGAGGAAGGGTCAAATGTTCAAGGATGGGGAAATGGATGCAGGGAGGGGATGGCTTGAGCCAGGCATGATGGCCTCTCTCATCCTCACCAGACCGCTGGTCCCAGGAAGACATGCTGACTTTGCTAGAATGCATGAAGAACAACCTTCCATCCAACGACAGCTCCAAGTTCAAAACCACTGAGTCACATATGGACTGGGAAAAAGTAGCATTTAAAGATTTTTCTGGAGACATGTGCAAGCTCAAATGGGTGGAGATTTCAAACGAGGTAACTGTCTCTCTTCCCAATACATACCACATACACACATACCCTGACCTCAGTCTTCCTGGTGGGGCACATGACACAGAAGCCTGGAAACCGGGAAGAAAGAGACCAGGTGATGTGCTCATGTGCTCCTCTGTTTCCTCTCTGTCTGACCTTGTGCGTTTTGGTGCTGGCACAGTTGGCAGCACTGGCTGGGGGGGGGGGGGTGTCAGTTCTACCACTTGCTGGCCATGTGGCCTTGAATATCTACCACTTGCAGCTTCTGTCTCAGGCTCTTCTGGGGGTTGATTGAGGTGCAGGCATGGATGGCCACGCCGATCTCAGGTGGTCACACAGTTGCTGTCCTTTGGTGTGCACCCAGCTGCCTGGGCATCCTCAGGTGGCATGATCAGGGTCTGCCTGGGTTTCTGGGATTGCCTGAGTGGTGTGGCTGTTGCCTCTGTCTCTCATCTTTTGATAAATTCAGTCTAGTGGAGAGTGGAGGAGGCACTGGAAAATGGGGGTCATGATATTAGATGGTGTTTCCCTCTTCGGAACTTCCCCTTCCACCTACCTCCCTTCTTCCTTCAGGTGAGGAAGTTCCGCACATTGACAGAATTGATCCTCGATGCTCAGGAACATGTTAAAAATCCCTACAAAGGCAAAAAACTCAAGGTGAGTTTCAGGAGGAGGAGCATGAGGGGTAGGGGAGGAGTGGTCCAAAGAGTGGATGGAGGCTGACCTTCACCGTGTCCTTGTCCCTTCTTCCAGAAACACCCAGATTTCCCAAAGAAGCCCCTGACCCCTTACTTCCGCTTCTTCATGGAGAAGCGGGCCAAGTATGCGAAACTCCACCCTGAGATGAGCAACCTGGACCTGACGAAGATTTTGTCCAAAAAATACAAGGAGCTTCCTGAGAAGAAGAAGGTGGGGGGAGGGGGAGTTAAGGTGGGGAAGGAGGGGGTTGGGATTTCTAGCCTTTTCTAGAAAAGTTGTGGGTTGGTTGTGGGGAGTGGGATAGACCTTAGACAGAGGGACTTGGCATCAGGGCCTTGGGCAAGCCAGCACAGCAGAGTAGACCTGAGCCCGGGCTGCTCACCCATCCCAGGCCCACTCACAGGCAGGTATGGGCACCACCACAGACATGATCCATCATGAGAAGGTGCTCGGACAAACCTTTTAATCCAAAGACAGGCCACAGCATTCTGTTTTCACACAGCTCTTCTCCCACACACCTGTCTGCACCGTTAGATCTGCCCCGCAGTTCCTCACCATGTCCTTGCCATTTGAGGTTTGCAGTGTCCTCATAAAGGTAACCCTAGGAGAAGGGGTTATCCTGATTTTATGGGCAAGGAACTGTGGTGCAGGAGGGTTACGTTCCCAGGTCCCACGACTAATGGTGTCAGAGCAGGACTTGGACTCAGCATTCCAGCTTCCTGCCCACTGCCTTCCCACTGCCTCCCACTGCACTGGACACATCAGCATGCTGCGTCCCTGTGCACACGTGTCCTCCTGAGGACACATACTGTCCCTTGTGCCTGCCTGCTGGTCCCCTGGGGGGCACCGTCCCCGACTGTTGGAGGACATTAACCTTGGGCAGAGGTTCCCCCAGCCTCCCAGGCAGAGGTGGACACAGGCGTGAGCATGGTCAGAGACAGGCAGCAAAACACTGGAGGAGCCTTGCTGGTGGGGCACAGGGTGGCATGGGATGCCCGGGGTGGGGATGACAGAGATGGGATTGAGGGAGAGACAGACACGAAGAAGAGACAGGAGCAGCAAGAAAAGGGTACAGATGCTGGGCTGGGCGTGGGCCAGGGAGATGGTGAGGGGTGGCAGGGGAGACTAAAAGGCACATTTGCTGGGGGAGGAAACAGTCGTACACGGCCAGCTCTCAGCAGGTAGGACCAGCGCTGCAGCGGGAGCAGCCCTTTTCCTGGTTTGTATGCCTTGGTGGCGGGCTCACACACCTTTGGTTCTGCACCCAAAAAAGTAGGTGAGCCAGCTGGGCCGGGTAAAGCCAGCTGTCCACGACCACTGCCCAAGCCAGGCAAGAGGATGAATTGCCGGAGTCATAACTGACCCCTTTAATGGGGCTGTTGGAGAGCTGACTGTACACACAACAACCAAACACTCGTGGGATGGGAGGCAGAGGCCAAGAGTTCTGAGAACCAGGGAGGGACAGAAGAAAGCACACGGTAGAGTGGCAAGGCGCTGGCTTGGGGGACCAAGACCTGGGCCTGTTCTGACTCCTGCCGAGTCACTGTGTGTGTGACCTTCAGTAAGTCACTTAATTTCTCTGGGCCTTGTCTTTACCTGAGGGGTGGAGGGTGAGCCCGATCTGTATGGTGCCTTCTAGCTCCAAACACTGCTGTTCCGTCTGAGGAGGACTGAAAGTGGGACAGAGGCACGAGAGGGGGCTCAGCTCTGCTCTGGGTTCCCTCCAGGAACTGGTGCCTTTTTGGTCAGAGGCAGAGTTTGGGTTCAGATGCTGGGAGCCCTGTGGCTCCTTCTGGCGCAACCTCGGGAACTGAAAAGAAAAAGAACAGAGAGATGGACATTGAGTGGGAGCTGAAGCAGGACGTAGAGGGAGGAGGAAGGGAAAGGAAGGAAAAAGGGAAGGGTATGGTAGAGGTGCAAGGGAAGCTGCAGAGAGGAGCCAGGTGAGGGGAGGGAGGGGCAGGCTGATGGAGGGGACAGAGGAGAAGGGAAGCCAAGGGGCAGCGGAGGATGAGTGGGCTGGGGGTGGGAGGAGGGCTGGTGGAACCAGACAACCCAGAGCCTAGAGAAGGGGATCCGAGGAGGGAAGGAGGAGATGGCTGAGGGAGGAGAGGAGGAAGGAGGCTGGTGTCAGAATCCAGAAGGAATGTGAGGGCAGTCAGGGATCCAGAGGCAGTGGGTGGGAAGAAAAATCTAAATTCTGGAGACAGATTTATTAGGATGTGATCTGCGTGGCAAGAATTCATTCTGGAGTCCCCTCCTGCCTTGGAAGCAGGGCTCAGCCCGCCCCCAGCCCTATGGGCAGGCCAGTGTTTGCTGTCCTGCCCCGGCTCACTTGTTTGATGGGGGTACTGTCAGGTCCCCCTTCTGGGACACTTCCATCTTCAAAGGAGGGAGTAGGAAGTAGGATTCCTGTTCTGAGCGAGCCCAGGCTGTGGAGAGCCCCCAACCCACTGGAAGTCAGGCTGCCATGCCACCTCCCAGCCCCTCAGGCCATCTCTGTGCCCCTCCTTGCTTGGTGGGAGGCAAAGTGAGTGAAGAGGGCTCTGGGTGGCTTTTATAGCTCAGGGTGAGGAAAGCCTTGGGTCCTGGATGACCCCATCCCCTCCTTCCCCTAGATGAAATATATTCAGGACTTCCAGAGGGAGAAACAGGAGTTCGAGCGAAACCTGGCCCGATTCAGGTAAGGCAGTGGAGCCCAGGGCACGGGGCTGGCCCTGGCCAGCGCCTCGAGCTTGCCATGTATGAGGCACGGAGGATGGACGGGTCATTCTCTGGAACAGGGACAGGCAGGCAGTGCTGTCCCTTGAGGCCCCATCTGGGAGGCCCAAGAGCCTTAGTGGGCGGGCCCCTAGCCTGGGTCTGCCCTGCCGGTGTCCCAGCCTGGCCCCACTCATTGGTGCTCCCATGCCCTGGCTAGGGAGGATCACCCTGACCTAATCCAGAATGCCAAGAAGTCGGACATCCCCGAGAAGCCCAAAACCCCCCAGCAGCTGTGGTACACCCACGAGAAGAAGGTGTACCTCAAAGTACGGCCAGACGTGAGTGTCCGGCCGAGGGGTAGGGGTGGAGGGCGCACGGTGGCGGCAGCACGGGGGGAGCCGCACCAGGTCGGCTGGGCACGGTGCAGGGGAGCAGGAGAGGAGGCCCCTCCCCAGGGGTGGGCTGCATGGACAGGGCCTGGGCCAGCTGGCGTGCGAGTGTGTGCGTGCGTGCGTGGATGAGCCTGTCCCCTTGCACCTGGGCGGTTCCCCGCCTCTCCATCTTCCCCTCCTGGCCTGTGGGGGACACTGGTGTGACCTCCTGTGGCCTGAGGGGGCGGGGGCCTCTGGGCCCCCCCTCCCCCCTCCCCTGCCCCTGGCTGCCTGTGTGTGTCTGACGGCTTTTGGTTTGCAGGCCACTACGAAGGAGGTGAAGGACTCCCTGGGGAAGCAGTGGTCTCAGCTCTCGGACAAAAAGAGGCTGAAATGGATTCATAAGGCCCTGGAGCAGCGGAAGGAGTACGAGGTTAGGCTTCCGCTGCGCTCCTCCCCATCAGGCTCTTCACGAGCCTCCGCCCTCTGACTCGGTGGCCACCGCGCTCTGCGGGAGGCGTTCACCCCTCCCTGTTCCTCCATTATTGAGGGAGGGGCCTTCTGGGCCCCTTGCCTCTGCTCCCTTCCTTCCCCTCCCCACCAGGAGATCTCAGGCTAGGGCAGGGCAGGGCATCATGTCTCGTGTGACACAGCAGACACACGGCCACCCCCAGCTTTGCTCCCTGCCTCCCCTCCCCAGCGGCTCTCCCCCTTCCCCTGCCCTGGCTAACCCCGCACCCCCTTGCCCTCCGTCCCCCTGACCCCGTTCTGCAGGAGATCATGCGTGACTACATCCAGAAGCACCCCGAGCTGAACATCAGCGAGGAGGGCATCACCAAGTCCACCCTCACCAAGGCCGAGCGCCAGCTCAAAGACAAGTTCGACGGGCGACCCACCAAGCCACCCCCGTGAGCGCCACCGTGGGGCGAGTGGGCGGGTGGGCAGCCAGGGAGCCAGGCTGGCAGCAGGACCTGGGGCCAAGGCTGTGAGTATGTGCAGGCCTGCTGCCCCGGGACTGCCACCCAGGCTCACAGGGGTGCACCCCTCTACCCGCCCACCCCTCCAGGAACAGCTACTCGCTGTACTGTGCAGAACTGATGGCCAACATGAAGGACGTGCCCAGCACTGAGCGCATGGTGCTGTGCAGCCAGCAATGGAAGCTGCTCTCCCAGAAGGAGAAGGATGCCTACCACAAGAAGTGTGACCAGGTGAGTGGCAGCGGGGTTCGCCCCCTGTTGACCCTCAAGCCTTGCCTTGGGGGTTTGAAGCGCAAGGTCTGACTCCAAACTAGGGTCGGTCAGCCATTGGTCACATGTGCCTGGGGCACCTGCTGCAAATTTGGCTTCGTGCTGGGTTGAGCGTCTGCTGGGCAGGGAAGGCCAACTCAGCCCTCATCATGCCTGCCTTCTGTGGAGGGGACCCAGGCCACCTTCAGGCTCGGGAGCACCTGCTGGGCATTCCTGTCCCCTCTGTATTGGAGGGTCTTCTGGGAGGCTGCCCTCGGACTGACCCTGAAACCCCTCAATTCCCCAGAAAAAGAAAGATTACGAGGTGGAACTGCTCCGTTTTCTAGAGGTGAGTGATCTTCCAGGTGGGAGGAGGGGAGAAGCCGGGAGGTTGGGGCAAAACCCTAAGGACCTGCGGCAGAGGCAGGGATGCCGGGGCTTGGGAACAGGCTGGGAGCCAGAGTGCAGCCCCAGGCCCCTCATCTCCCCTGCCCAGAGCCTGCCTGAGGAAGAGCAGCAGCGGGTCCTGGGGGAGGAGAAGATGTTGAACATCAACAAGAAGCAAGTCACCAGCCCCGCCTCCAAGAAGCCCTCCCAGGAAGGGAGCAAGGTGGGCAGGGGTGCGCCCAGGCCAGTGGGGGGTGGGGGGGTGGGCAGGGCTCCCTGTCGCACCTGTGGACGCCAACCCTCTCTGCCAATGGACAGGGTGGCTCGGAGAAGCCCAAGCGGCCCGTGTCGGCCATGTTCATCTTTTCTGAGGAGAAAAGACGGCAGCTGCAGGAAGAACGGCCTGAGCTGTCTGAGAGCGAGCTGACGCGCCTGCTGGCCCGCATGTGGAATGACTTGTCAGAGAAGAAGAAGGTCAGGCTTGCCCGAGCTGCCCGCAAGAGTCAGCAGCTCCTTCCCCGCGGGGCCGGCTGCGCTGTGTGGGCCACACGTATGCTTGAGCTCCCATGGCGGAGCCTGGAGTCCACCGAGGGGAAGGCGGGAAGCTGTCAGCTGAGGGCTGCCAGCTCCCTGGGGAGTGGGGGACCGTTGCTGGCGGGGACTGAGCCCCAGGCAGGAGACATCTGCACCAGCCCACACTGTGCTTGCCCCACCCCTTTGGCCCTCAGGGAGAGCCTTGAGCTGCTGGGTGTGGAACGTGCGCCCCCTGGGGGTGGCCGGGAGGCTGACACCCTCGGCTTCCTCCACAGGCCAAGTACAAGGCTCGGGAGGCGGCCCTGAAGGCCCAGTCGGAGAGGAAGCCTGGCGGGGAGCGCGAGGAGCAGCGGGGCAAGCTGCCCGAGTCGCCCAAGAGGGCTGAGGAGATCTGGCAGCAGAGCGTCATCGGCGACTACCTGGCCCGCTTCAAGGTGGCAGGCAGCGGGGAAGGGGTTGTCCGCAGCCTGCCCGTGCGGGCCTCTTCCAGCTCCAGTGAGCTGTCCTATGGCTGACTCCCTTGTCTGCCCCCAGAATGACCGGGTGAAGGCCTTGAAGGCCATGGAGATGACCTGGAACAACATGGAGAAGAAGGAGAAACTGATGTGGATTAAGAAGGCGGCTGAAGACCAAAAGAGATATGAGGTGGGAGCTGCTGGTTAGTGCCATGGGGTGGGATGGGACTGGAGCTACCCCCCTCCACTAAAAACTCTGGAGCTCCCTTTTGGGTGGGCAGCTCTCCTCCCTGGGTGAGGCTTGGGGCTACAAGTCCCAGCCTAGATTGGGTGAATTGGAGCAAGTCTCTTAACTCCTTTCTTGGAGCCTTAATCTCTTATCATTGGTAAGATGGGGGTGATGGTACTAGCCTCGGGATTGTTGGGGGGACACAGGCACAGTTATGAAAGTCCTTTGAAACCTTAGTGGATGACACAGATGTGAGTTGTTAGGAAGTTGCTCCCTGACTGCCTCAGTTTCTCCTCCTGCCTGGCCCATGACAGCAGAACCAGCTAAGGGTCTGGTGGTAATGGGGCAGGAGGCAGGAGGATTTTCTGGGTTTCCCCACAGAGAGAGCTGAGTGAGATGCGGGCACCTCCGGCTGCTGCAAACTCCTCCAAGAAGATGAAATTCCAGGGAGAACCCAAGAAGCCTCCCATGTGAGTCTGGTGCCTGCGCTGGGGCTGGGGCTGGGGGCGGGTGCTGAGGCTTTGGGATCCTGATCTTCCCTGCACCACCCCCTACCTACCAGGAACGGTTACCAGAAGTTCTCCCAGGAGCTGTTGTCCAATGGGGAACTGAACCATTTGCCACTGAAGGAGCGCATGGTGGAGATTGGCAGCCGCTGGCAGCGCATCTCCCAGAGCCAGAAGGAGCATTACAAGAAGCTGGCTGAGGAGCAGCAGAAACAGTACAAGGTGCACCTGGACCTCTGGGTCAAGGTGAGAGGGTAGGGGACCCCTGGAAGGGAGAGGGAGGTATCATGTTGGCTGGTCAGTAATTGTGATTTCATTGAGTGCCCGCAGTCTGACAGGGTAGGAATTATTATCAGCCTTTGAAAGATAAGGAAACTGAGGCTCAGAGCAGTTGAGTAACTTGCCTAAGATCAAACAAATAGTAAAGAAATCCAAATCAGATTTCCTTTTACCCTTCTTCCAGCTGGGATTAGGGGACCCCTCCTAAATCTTGGCTCACACATATCTTCCCCAGTCCCCCAGGCAGGCTGGCCAAGGACCCAGGGAGATAGTGGGGGTTCTGGAAGTTTGGTGAGCCCCAGACTGCCTCACCTCATCAGTGGCCAAACTATGGGATTGTTGTGGCTGCCTCTTCCTCTGAACTCTGTGGAGCCTCCGTTTGGGTAGAGCAGCAGGAGGGACACAAAAACCATCAGTCTTAGTGCAGGGCAGCTTAGAAAGGGACATGGCATTATAACAGAAAGAAACCCTGCAGCTTTGCTCTCAGATCCTAGGGGCTCTCTGCAGAGACCCAAGGTGTGAGGGAGACCGGAAGGGGTTAACATGCGGATGGGAATCTGGCCTAAGTGGAAGAGCTGGCCAAACTGGGTCAAATCCCCAGTATCCTCACATTCTAGCTGTGTGATGTAGGCAGGTCACTGGAGGTTTCTGAGCCTCCCATTTTCCTCAGCTGCAAAAGGGGAATAATAATTGTCTACTTATCGGGGTTGCCGCTAGGATTAAGTGTTGATGTGTTAAATCAGCCCACTGCCCAGCACTTGGTAAATGTGCTTAGTTGGCAGCAGTCTGGGTGGTGTTCCAACCCTCACCTCCTCTCTGTCTCCCCCAGAGTCTGTCTCCCCAGGACCGTGCTGCATACAAAGAGTACATCTCCAACGTGAGTCTGGGAGCAGGGCAGTGGGGCACGGAGTGGGGGACTCGGGGCACTGGAGCTCATGGCCGCCCCCTTTTCCTGTCCCCATCCTCCCCTGCAGAAACGTAAGAGCATGACCAAGCTGCGAGGCCCGAACCCCAAGTCCAGCCGGACGACCCTGCAGTCCAAGTCGGTAAGGAGCCACGCTACCACACCTGAGGATGGGGAGTGGGGCCCGTGGTGCCTGCAGGGGCTTGGCAGAAACGCTGATGTACCCCCGTTCCTCCCAGGAGTCAGAGGAGGAGGAGGACGACGATGACGACGACGAGGATGAGGATGAAGAAGAGGAAGATGACGAGAACGGGGACTCCTCCGAGGACGGCGGGGACTCCTCTGAGTCGAGCAGCGAGGATGAGAGCGAGGATGGGGATGAGGTGGGGCAGGCAGGCCTTTGGGTTGGGGGGGGAGCCCTGCAAGGAGGGCCACCTGGTGAGCCTGCATTCCGTGTCCCCCCAGAATGAGGAGGATGAGGAGGAAGAGGAGGATGATGAGGATGATGATGAGGATGAGGACAACGAGTCCGAGGGCAGCAGCTCCAGCTCCTCCTCCTCGGGGGACTCCTCAGACTCGGACTCCAACTGAGGCTCGGCCCCAACCCGGGGCCACCAGGGAGAGGAAGAACCTCTCGGGAGAGCCCAGGGACGCCCCTCCCCAACTGACCACCTTTGTTTCTTCCCCATGTTCTGTCCCCTGCCCCCCTGGCCTCCCCCACTTTCTTTCTTTCTTCCTTTTTTTTTTAAACAAAATATGGTGGGGGGGAGGGGGGCTGGAGGATCCCAGGCCAGGACTCTGCAGCCCCAGAGACATCAGCCCTGGGGGGCCCTCCAGGGCAAGCAACCATCAGACTGAGCCAGCACTGGACTGCCCCGCCCACCCCTCTGCAGAGCCTGCTGCACTTGCGGTTCCGGTTCCGGCATGGACAATGGACCAGGGGGTGGGGGTCCCAAAGAGTTCAATGTGGCCCTCCACGCCTGCAGCCCACCCCAAGGCAGAGTGGGTGGAAGCCTGGGGAGAGCCCCTTCCTTCCCAGGGGGGCTTGCCTGGACCCCTGCATTGGAACTGGAGGCAGGGAACACGTGGGGAGAGGCGGGCAGGTGCCTTCCAGCAAGTAGGCATTGCCCTGACCTCTCTCCCCTGCCCCCTGCAGGAAGGAGCTGCCTGGACCCACTCACGGGGGGGAGCGGGCAGATGTGTTTTTTATATATGTGTATATATTTTTTTTTTAAGCTCTGAGCTGTCAACGAGACGTTTCCTACCGATCTCGGCTGCCGTCTCTGTTGTCATTTCGGGGAGAGGGAGGGTTTAGGGGGTAGGGGTAGGTTTGGGACTTTTTTAAAATGGTCTTGATGTGTGTGGAAGAATGTGTGTATGTGTGGCCTGTACAAAGCATGGGTGCAACCTGTGTGTGTGTGTGCGTGCGCGTGTGTGTATAAGAAAGAAGGGGGTCTGTCCTGGAGCCCATCTTGGTCTTTATGAATCTGGAAAGAGGGTTGGTGATTTAAAGGACCAGGTTAATTGACTCGGGTGGAAACGGGCTGGGACTGCCCCTTTTCCGCATCCTCTGCTTTGCCTAATCTGATTCAGTTTTGACGGTTGTACTCAGGCCTCTCTGCTTCCTATACCTGTTTTCCCTCTGCTGGGGCCATATGAATCTGAGCTACTGCTGGTCTGTAACATACAGCAGGAGGTAGAAAAGGAGACAGACGGTGCAAACTTGACAGTTTTTGGTGGCAGGGGCCTTCGTAGCTCATCCGAGGGAGTCAGCCTGGCCACCATAGACGTAGAGTCTGGCCTTCAAGAATGTGTTGGAAGCTCTTAACTTAGACAGCCCTCCTGCCTTTCCCCATATCCTCCAGCCTCCCTCCCCACCCCCATTTCCTTTGATTTCTCAGGTTTGCGCCCTCCTCCTCAAACCCACAGCTGGGGAAAAAGTCTGCAAAAGCTGCTTTAGCATGTGTCCCTCTCCCTTCCCAGCCATCCTAAATTCTTGGTACCCTGACTCTGACTTTTAATAAGCCAATCCACCTTGTCTCTGTGGGCTTGATTTTTTTGTTGTTTTGGACTAAATTTTGGCTATATATGTATATACAATCATGTCAGTGACCATTTAATCATGGCTTTGTGCTTATCAACCTTCTCCCTCAGAATGAAAGCCAAGGGATGGGGGAAAGAGTGGAAACTCCGCCGAGGAGTGGGGCAGGAAAGGGAGGGACTCCAGCCCCAGTGTGGCTGGTGGGCGGGTTCCTCTCCCAAAGGTGGCCACAATCTCTGCTTCTCCTTGGAACTTGGTGCTGGGGTGGGGTGGGGTGGGCGAGGGAGGGACACTCCCCACTCACACTCCCCTCTCTATCCTGACCCTGGAATTAGGTACAGGGTTTTTAGGTTCTATTTCTTCCCAAGAGCCAGCCCCTGCAAGGAACCCCATTTCCCTGGTTGAATGCTCCTGTTTTAGTGGAAGGTGTTTTCATTTAAAAACACCTTTCAACTGGGCGCCTTTTTCCCCCATTTTAAAAATTGAAAAATTCTTACAGTACAAACAGGGCCATGTGGGTGGGCGTGTTGGTGCTGTAAGAGGTCACTCAGACTGCATTTTGGCACTGGGACGGGATGGCTGGGGCAGGAAGACCCCTGCTCCCCACCCCCCCACCCCCTTTTTTCTCCTAATATTTAAGGAGTGTTTTGTAGGTTTCAACAACCACCACAACTTGAATTTGCATCACGGGAGATAGGAGGGAGTGGCTTAGAGGTTTAGAAGTGTCTGCCTAAGCCTAAGTCCAACTGTGGAAGTTTTGTTTTCCTTTTTTTTTTTTTTTTTTTGTACAATAAAGTGAAAAACAAAGGTTTGACTGCTGTCTGATCGTCTGATCAATGGGATGAATAAGGGTGGTGGGCAGAGCTTGTATGCCCCTTCTTTCTAGAACCATCTTTCCCTTTGAGTTAACAATCCCTCTTTCCTGAAGACTTCATAGGCAGCCTACCTTCAGATAGTTCCATGCTACTGTTCTTGCACTTTTTCAATTCAGTTTGTTCACCTTGGCTTGTCACACCACTAAGGACTCTGAGAAACTGGAGAACAGATGCATTATTTTCCCCCAGGGTGCACTGTCTTGGGAAACTGGGGGTGACGCACCACTAGAGTCAGAACTTCACCCTGATTTCGCAAAGCCTTGTGTAGGATTTACCATGGGGGATTCGGAGCATCTACCAATCTCAAGCCCCACTCAGGGTTAGGGATGACTTCCCTAACTCCACCCAGACCTCTGATGGGAAATGGGCTGGGCTGAGATGACTCGCTCACTCTGCAGTTAAGGAAGACAGCTTGCCCTGCACAGGCCTTGGCTGGGTTCCTGGACTCACCAAGGGCTGAAGACCCAGGCCCTGTCTAAGAGCTCTCCCTGTACCCTGCAACCTTCTCCTATCCTTGGCCAAACTTCTGAAAAGCTCGTCCCTTACGGCCTTTAATTTCCTCTCTTCCCACTCACCGCTCTCCTGAGGTGACTCTCTAAGGTCATCAACATGTTCATCATTACATTCAGTGGACACTTGTCTGTCTCTTGCTTTCTCTTGGTCAACTCTGCTGGTGTGGGCCCCCCCCTCCTTGTTCTACCTTAGGTTTCTCCCTGGACCTCTGATTATCACCCATATACAATCACTCCAAAAGATGGTATCTACAGAGATCACTCTTCTAAGTTCTAGACCTGTGTAGACACATGTGTATCCTCTAGGATATCTTGCAGGTACCTTAACTCCCAAGACACAAACTGATAACCAACTATGTAGACATTCAGTCTAGAAACCAGGGTGCCACTCTTAATTCCTCTTTCCTTCCCTCACCTCCACGTCTAACTGAACACCTAGACCTGACCACCACTAAACCGCTCTCATAACTGTCCTCCACTGCTACCATCTCCACCCTATTCAAAGCCACCACCATTGCTCAACTTCTACAAGACCACCTAAAACTATCCCTGCTTGCACTCTTGCCCCCTACAGTCCATTCTGCACACAGCAGCCAAAATTGCCTTCTAAAAACAAATCAAATTCGTTTACTCCCATACTTAAAACCATTCCCATCACTCTTAGAATAAAAATCAAAAGTCTTATACAATCGTCCAACAAGGCCTAGCCCCTATTACCCTTCTCCCTTCTTTCATCCCACTTTTCCCTGTAACTCGCAATGCAATTTATTTTCTGTTCCTCAAACATGCCTACCACAGGGCCTTTGCAATTGCTGTTCTCCCTCCCAGAAAGCTAATCCCCAGACTCTTCACTTAGCTGGTTTTCTCATCCTTCAGGCCTCAGCTCAAGTGTCCTCTACAGACAGGCCTTCCATGACCACACTCTCTCAAGAGGCCCCCCCCCCCCCAGAAATCTCCATGTTCATGCATTTGTTTACTTGTTTATTTTCTATTTCCCCAAGTCAAAGATACCTTATTTGCTTGTTCATTACAGAAATCACAGCAGCTAAACCTGCCTGGCACATAGTAGATCCTCAAGAAACATGCTGAAGGAGTGAATAAACATGGCCCACAAGGCCTTGGGGGATCTGGTGCTCCTGCTGGTTTCTCTACCCCAGTTCTAGCCACACCAGCCTTCCATGCCTCAAATACACCATGCTCCCTTCCAGGACCTTCACACATGCTGCCCGTCTGCCTGGAATGTTCTTTTTCATCTGCCAGGCTAAGTCAGGGTTCCGCTAAAAAGGCTTCTTCCTCAAGGGGCCCTCCCTGACCCCCTGACTAAAGAAATCTCCATACTGTACGTTTCCCGAGCAGCCTGGATGGCTTCACACTCAGACATGTTTGTCCAACATCAGTCTTCACTGTGCTGTAAGCTCCACTAGGATGTGAGATCCGTGGTTATCTCTTCCTTGCTGCTGTAACCCCAGGGCCTCGCTCAGAGCCAGGCACACAACTTGGTCTTTAGTTTTTACTGACTGGTGCTGAGGACACAAGGCATGTGTCCAAAGAGGTCACTATCATAGAGCAGCCCAGGCTGAATACCGAATGAATACTGCAGTCCAGTTGTAGAGGACACTGGTGTGACGATGGCCATGGGTGGGATGTGAGGAATGGACTTAAGTGAACAGGGAGGAGCCAGGTGGCTTCCTGGACACTTGCAAATTCCTTAAGGCAGGATGTACTGGGCATATTTAGGGGACATAAGAAACGGATCGGTATCACTGGAGCAGAGAATTTCTGAAACAGGATGGGAGGTTAAGGCTGGAAAGGAAGGCTGAGGCCACCAAGAGGAGGCTCCTGAAGGCTGGGCCTCACTCCTTTGCTTCAGACCCAAGTTCAATCATCTGCAATCCTCTCTACCAGTTGGTCCCACAGGAACCCAAACATACCCCAAACTGAACTTGTCCTTCTTCTCTACCCTCACATTACCTCCTTGGAATAGACTACCCTGGTTAGAGGTGTTTTCAGGTCCTCTTTCTCCTTTACACAATGGACTTCAATAAATAAGGAAACCCTGCTACTTCTCTATTATCCTCCATAACCACAGCCAGAGTGATCAACTTAAAATACAAGCCTGGTCATATGATTCCCCTTGATGATTCCTCATTGCCTATGGGGCCCAAGCCCACAAACTCCTCAGCACACACCAAATCCTGTGTGATCTGGCCTGTTCATCTCCTGCTGCCACCGCCCCCCACATTCCTATGTTCCAACTAGTCCCCAGCCTGATCCCTACTTCTGAAGCCTGCTGTTTGGGATGTCTTGTGCCTTCCCTGCCTACCTTGATCCGGTTCACTTCACTAGCCAGCTCAATCACCTCCCCGTACACAAAGCCTTCCCCAACCAACTCTACTCTTAAATCATTCCATCTCTCCTCCTGACAGCCTCTGTATTCTATGCACATCTCTTATTTTATCACTTTTTGCAATATTTTCTACAGGTCCGTCTACCTCACAAGACAGCGAACCTCTTGAAGAACTGTCCTTCCTTCATCCTCCTATCGCACCACTTGGAATACGGAGAGACTTAATAGTTAACTAAGATTTACTGAGCACTTACACTGAGGTAAGAGTTTCCCAGGCACTGACTCTTTAATCCTCACAGCCTAATGAGCTGGGCAGTATTATCATTATACCCGCTGACAAGGGAGGAAACTGAGGCGCTGAGCGCTCATTTGCCCAAGTCCACATTGTAACGACAGATTTAAATTCAGGTAAGACTTGTGGTCTTTTTGGAATATCGCCTCAATAAATGTTTGCTGAAGACTGAAGAGCCAATGATGGTCCCAAATTATGTGATTTAAGACTTTCCTCCCTTAATCTTATCTCCTGAGGAGAGACGGCTGTCACACACCGCTCTGGGACACCAGACACAGAGAGTAACAAGGATGGAAGTGCCAGACCAGGCATCTACTGCGTCTGGAAAGGGAGGTAAAGGGAGGGCTGTGAGAGAGCGCGGATATGGGCTCACCCAGGGGCGTAGCAGTGGATGGGGGAAAGAGTCTGGTCACGCCAGGCAAGCTGTCTGAGAGGTGGGGGTCCAGCGTGGGTTCCGGAAGCAGGAAGGCGAGCAGGTGTGGGATCTAAATTAGGATGAAGGCAGGGAGGGCGCTCAGGCCCAGAAAGGCCCAGCTCGGCCCCCGCCCTCAGCGGACGACCCTAATCTCAGGCGCTTAGTTCGCAGCGTGGGGTGGGCTGAGACCCGTCCAGAAACGGGTGGAATGGAGGTCCCCATGATCCCCTTTGGATCCACGGGCTTTCTGCCCTGAGGCCCTAAGTATACCCCGCTTCAACTCCGGCCTCTCACAGGAGTGCCTGCACGCCTCGGGGTAAATGCCGGGTGGGGGAAAAGGGCCCGCAGCCCCGAGGAAAGGGCGGGGGCACTCGGGCCGGAAGACGTCCCAGGCTCGGCAGCGAGCCGGCGCTCTCTTTCGACGCCACCCGTTGCCCCGCCCCCGAGCCGGCCGGGACCGCACAACGACTCCTCCCGCAGCGCACCGCGCACCTCACCTTGAACGCCGCTCCACCCACAGCCATCCCATTGGGCCGCGCGGGCCGAGGCGGCACGGCGATTGGCCGGGGAGTCCCTAGAAGGCTCCGCCTCTCTCCCCGCCCCCGTCCCCGTCCGCCGGTACTTTGGACGGCGGCGTGGCGCCCCTCCTCCCCGCCCGGTCCCCGCCCCCTGGAGCAAATGCTGCCGAGCTGCGGCCGCGGGGCAGATGCACGCGCTCGGACCCTTCTAGCAGGCGCGAGCAGTCGCTGCGCGCGCGAAAGCGAAAGAAGGAAGAGGAAGGGAGGGCGGGGGCGGGGTGTTGAGGAGGGGCGGGAGGAGGAAGAGGAGGAGGTTGGAGCGCGCTCGCGCTTGGACTTGCGCCCGCGCGGAGGGAGGGGGAGAGGGGCGCGCGCGCGCACACTCGCGTTCTCGTTCGCTCCATCCATCCATCCTCCGGTCGCGGCACGCGCGCGCGCTCCGGGCTCGCGCCGCACCCCCCGCCCGGGAGAGGCGGGCTGGAGTGGGGGGCGGGGGGAGGGGCGCGCGGACGGCGCGCGGACTGCGCGCGGGCGGGGTGAGGTGAGGAGGAGGAGGCGGCGACGGGACGAGAAGGGAGGGGAAGGGGCCATGGCCGCCCGGTGAGGCGGCGAGGCGGGGGGGCGGCCCGACCCCCCGGCCCCGGGCCCTGGGCCCCGGGGAGACGCGAGGACGGACCGACGGACATGGGGCTCCGGAGCAGCCGCCGCCGCCGCCGCCGCCGGAGGACGCGGCCCTGAGAGGCCGCCGGGCCCCGGCGCGGCCCCCCGGGCGGGGTGAGTACGGGACGGAGACAGGGACGGGGGAGGGGCCTGCGGGGGGCGGGGCCCGAGGCGGGGCTTGGGCCCCCTCCCCCCAGGTCTGGGTCAGCGCCCCTTCCCCTCCCCCCGGGCCGACGCGGAAACGCCCGGCTTCACCCGGCTTCCCGGCCCGGCTGGGGCCCCCTGCTCTCCCCCTGTCCGTGTCCCCCTTGGGCGGGGCAGGGCCGGCCGGGGAGGGGGCGCGGGGCCTTTGTTAGGGAGCCAGGCCCCAGCCCCCGGGACAATAGAGACACCCTCCCGGAGTCCTCTCCCTGGCCGGCCGGGGCTGTCGGCGGGCGGGGAAGGAGACGGGCCGGGACGCGTCCCACTCTTCCCACTCTCTGGGGGTCGGTCTGTCCCGGACCGGCGCCGATCTCCGGCGGCTCGACTCTCCTCCCCCCAGTCGGTATGATGCAGCAGCAGTGCCGCAGGGACGGGGGAAGAGTCGAGGCCCGGCCTCCTACCCTCCTCAGTGCCCCTGGCTCATTTGTCAGTCCCCACCCCACTCTAGGCCGGCAGCTCCTCAAACTCGTACCCACCGCTCAGAGGGGCTCCGGACTGTGGGCGCTGTTTGTGAATCCTTTGGTGGGGGTTCCCGGACTTTGGGGCTCTTAGACTTCCGGGCTGGTCCTGAGGGAGAGCGGGTGGTTATCTAAAAGAAGAACAGGTAAGGGAAGTGCCCACTCCTGGCATGCCATCGTACGGGGCTACCCCCTCTTGCTCCTGGTGGCTAGAAATGACCCCTTAGCTCTGGGTTCCATGGGCTCTGCTCCCCTCCTGTAGTGGCAGGCTGATGTTAAGGCAAGGCAGAGTGGGGTGAAGGTTGTAGGGTCCTAGGGCCATTGCTACTTCTGGTAGCAGTACCCCCCCAAGTGGACATCCTGACTGAAAGCAGAGGTGACTCTGAGGAGAGTCTTTAGGGAAGAGGGGGTGTATTTAGGAGTCTCTGCAGTTTTTTTGCCACACCCTGTGGGTTTGCTTTGAGGCCTCAGAGTTCCTTCTCCTCCCCCTGCTGCATTGCACCATGGGTATTGAAGAGGGGTTTGAGTTTTGGGGACCTGGGGTGAGCTGGTGCCTCCTATAGACCCAGAGTCTGATTGGCAGTAGGTAGAGTCCACAGCCTGAGTTCAGGCCTGGGAAGGGCTGGGCCACCTTTGGTGTTCCAGGCCCTGGAGGACCATCCAGAATTACTGAACCCAGGCCTTGGGAAGGGGGATCTCCTGATGCCAGGATTAAGCTCTGGGCAGCAAGGCGGGGAGGGGAGGTGGCAGTCTTCAGAGGTGTCTTGGACTCATACCAATACCCCCACCCCCATATGTGCAGCCGTGTTGCCGCCCGCTGTGCTATGAGCAGTCAGAGCGCCGTCTCCACAAGAGTTTACAAATGAAAATGGAGGAAATGTCTTTGTCTGGCCTGGATAACAGCAAACTAGAGGTGAGGGCTCCCCCACGTGTGCCTCTAGTTCTTCCTCTTGATGTCTCTACCTCGCTGTAGCTGGCAGCCACACCAAAGAGGAATTTGGGTAGTCAGCCTTGTTCCTTAAAGGGTCTAACCAGCTGAAAAGGCCCAAGGATCCGGGAAGAAGAAAAAACGCAAAGTCAAGATGGGGAAAATGGCAAAGAAAGCATTGTTTTTGGCCAAAATGATGTGACAGGAGATTTAGGTGGTGAGAGTTGCTATCATTCCCGAGAGCTGTGACTCTTGTGACCGTGGATGTTCTCCCCCGGGGCCCAGGCCATCGCTCAGGAGATATACGCAGACCTGGTCGAGGATTCTTGTTTGGGATTCTGCTTTGAGGTACACCGGGCTGTCAAGTGTGGCTACTTCTTCCTGGACGACACGGACCCTGATAGCATGAAGGATTTTGGTGAGCTTCAGGGTCGAAGGAGAGCCCTGGGAGTGCTTGGAGTCTCCTTCTCTGGATTCTGCACCACATGTAGAGCCATGGGGCCACATGGGTGGGGACAAGAGGTGAGGGTCCCATGCCTGCCCTGATCGCTACGTCTCTCCTGTCCCCAGAGATCGTGGACCAGCCGGGGTTGGACATCTTTGGACAAGTTTTCAACCAGTGGAAGAGCAAGGAGTGTGTTTGCCCCAATTGCAGCCGCAGCATTGCCGCCTCCCGCTTTGCTCCCCACCTGGAGAAGTGCCTGGGAATGGGCCGGAACAGCAGCCGCATCGCCAATCGCCGGTGAGGGTTCCTCCCCCAACTAGAACCAGAGCTGCTATTACTCTTTTGCTGCCTGCACCGTGGTGTGATCCCCTGGGGCATTTGCAGGGTACATAGGGTGGATTGTAGTTGGCCCCAGATGCTCCACAATACCTCTGAAGGTTGGGGGCACAGAGGAGTGGCAGCCTTGACCTCTTTCCCTTCCCTACCTTTGGCAGGATTGCCAACAGCAACAATATGAACAAGTCTGAGAGTGACCAAGAGGATAACGATGACATCAATGACAACGACTGGTCCTATGGCTCGGAGAAGAAAGGTGTTTGGGGATTTTGGGAAACTTGGGGGACATCAGGAGAAGTGGGCAAGCCGGAATTGGATACACAGTGGTCACAAGTTATCTTAAATGATGGGAGAAGAGTGCAGTTTTGTAATTTTCTTTACCACGTCTTAGAAGATTGGCAATTTAAAGTAATCCGGCTCTTTATCCTATTGTTCCATACAGCCAAGAAGAGAAAATCAGATAAGGTAAGAGCTGGGGCAAGCATGGGGAAAATATGGGCAAAGGACAGACACCCTGCCCCTTTGGGCAGGGAGTCCTCAGGTTTCTTGACTCAAGTTTGAAGGTTATCGGGGGCCTCTGTGGGTTAGGGGATGAGGGTGTCTTTGGTGGGCAGGAGGGCAGCAGAGGCCTTGGGAGAACGGGGAAGGGAATAGAGTAGACAGGCCTCTTATGGGGGAGGAAGAGTAGGAATTTGAGGATGTTTCTTTGTCAAATCTTTTTTCCTTCCCTGGGTTCTCGGCTCCCCCTTATCATTCCCTTTCCCCAAAGCTATGGTATCTCCCATTCCAGAACCCCAATTCCCCTCGAAGATCCAAGTCTTTAAAACACAAAAATGGTAAGCGGGAGTGCTTGAAGTTATGTCTTCTGGGACTTGTTGCTGGGGGGTGGAGGTGGGGGTTTGGGGTACAGGGGTATTGAGGGAGGGCCTGTGATCCTTCTGTCACCCCCACTTCCTCTCTGGTTATTTTCAGGGTTCTCTGTCTGTACCTCTGCATCAAACACCCTTCCCCTTCTTTTTTCTTCTTCAGGGGAACTTAGCAATTCGGATCCTTTTAAGGTGAGTAGAGGCTGCTCCTCTAATGTTCCCTCTCATTTCCTTGTTATGAGTTGGTTCGGATTCAGACAAGTGGGGAAGTGAGCTCTTTGTTGTAGGAACAGAATGCTCACAGCCTGAAGCACGAGGTGGGGTGTCTTAGGTCCTGTAGGTTTTTGTCCTTTCTGGGTCCCAGCCCTCACCCATATGCAGGTGGGATGGAAAGAATCACTTGCAAAACTGCTGGACAGGCCTAAAGCCTTCCCATTTAGAAAGGGATGAGAGAAAGAGACTAATTCTCCACCTCCACCCTTATACCTCCTTTTTTATCTGTTCCTTTTCTAACCTGTACCTCTGGTTCTCTCCCAGTATAACAACTCCACTGGGATCAGCTATGAGACCCTTGGGCCGGAGGAGCTGCGTAGCCTGCTCACCACGGTGAGGAACTAGGGAAGGGGAATGGGTTGGAGCCACAGACAGCAGTCAAGGCCCTGGAGGAGGCTGGTGACATTCCAGGGCCATATAGTCCTTTCTCTGGAATTAGGTTTCCTGGCCAGTAGTGGTCTGGGACCATCTGCTCTGGACAACTTGGGTCACTTCTGCTTGTGCATTCTGTAGCCTTTGTACAGAAGGGAATATCTAGTGTCTAGAGTAGGTTCTCCTCCATCCCTCCTTTCAGCTTATATTCCTCTTCCAGCAATGTGGGGTGATTTCTGAGCATACCAAGAAGATGTGCACAAGGTGAGCACAGTACCTGGGAATGTTGCTGAGGGCCCTCTTGCACACTCTCCCTGGGCATGGGTTGGGTGTATCCCAGGACTTGAGCAATGGGGCTCCCTCCATTCCGCCCCCCTCCTCTAATGGCCAGGCCTTAGGCCACAGTCTGGGGGCTCTTCCTTCATCCCTTCCCTGTGTCCATCCCTCCCTCTTCTCCTGAGGGGAGGGGCTTCACCTGGGTTCCTCAGACATTCCCCTGCCTTGTTGGGGTCTGATAATTCTCTCCCCACCAGGTCCCTGCGCTGCCCCCAGCACACAGATGAGCAGCGGCGAGCTGTGCGGATTTATTTTCTCGGGCCCTCAGCGTAAGCGACCCTCTGAGAAAGGGTGGTGGGTTGTGGAAGGTTAAGATGATGACCCGGATCCCGAAAGCCTTTTTTGGCCCCTCCCCTTTCCAGCATCCTTCCGGAGGTTGAGAGCTCCCTGGACAATGACAGCTTTGACATGACTGACAGCCAGGCCCTGATCAGCCGGCTTCAGTGGGACGGCTCCTCTGATCTCTCACCCTCTGATTCGGGCTCTTCCAAGACGAGTGAGAATCAGGGATGGGGTCTAGGTATGTGTTAGAGCTGGAGCCCAGGGCTCCATGCCTGAAGGAGTGGGGGGCTTCCTCTCCTGCCACAGCCCTACCATGAGTCTCATCCCTTGTGCCTCTTTCTTTTCAGGTACCAACAGCTCCGAGTCACGGAAAACCAAGAAAAAGAAATCCCATCTGAGCCTGGTAGGGACTGCCTCCAGCCTGGGCTCCAACAAGAAGAAGAAGCCAAAGCCACCGGCACCCCCGACGCCCAGCATCTATGATGACATCAACTGACTTGGGTGCAAGGGATAGCCTTTGGCTGAGCAGAGCCCTCTCTCCCAACCCCCACCCAGGTGGATAGCCTGGCAAATGGACAGCTGCTGGGGGTTTGGGCTTGGGAAGCTTGGTGGGCCAGGCAGGCAGAGGATCCAATTATGCACCCCTGGGGGGTAGCAGGGTCCTCTGCAATGGAGCATGACCCCTCGGCGTACAGGACTCAGACCTGGACATATTATGCCTTGGACATAAGTTTGGTGGGGAGACAGTTTTCCTATTTATTGTGAGTTACTGGATGTCCAGCTAGGCCAGGGGCCTGGCCTGGGCACTCTTCCAGGGCACTGCCTGCTCCCCACCCCAGGAACTGAACTAAGCCCTGCTGAGCGGTATTGTGGCCACCTGGGAGGCTGTGGGATGGAAGCTGAGCCTGGAGGGGGCCTCCCCCAGCTACCCTCAGCAATGTGAATGGGTCCGGTGCTTGGAGCTGAGGGGCAGGGCTGGGCCATGTCCTGTGTGCAGAATCTTATCAGATGCCCCCATTCCCAGGGGTAGGCAGGTACAGAGCGCTGTCTGCTGAGGTAGGCACCCAGAACTGCCGCTGCCTTCCCTGCCCCTCAGAGGGGCAGCCCCTTCCCCTCAGTCCCCAGGGGCCTCCGTGGCAGCAGGAGCTGTCCTTTTGTTGTTGAGTGCCAGGAAAGGGCCTTCAGCCTCTGCAGCTTCAAGGATGGGGGAAGGGAAGGGTAGGAAGAGGGAGCTGTGTATCAAAATTACTCCCCCCTACCTTTCCTCCCTGACCCAGAGCTGGTGAGGAGTGGGGCCCCAAGGTGAGAGGGAACGGTGCTGCTTTATTTGAAATGTTTTCTTACCTCATTCCCTGCCCCAGGAAGGGGCCCAGCCTCACCCTCCTGGGGTGGCTCCATGTTCCTCCTGCCTACCCTGTCCCGCTGCCCTACTGGGGCAGCCCAAGTTCCCAGCTGCTGCTTGTCACCCCCCCTTTCACCTTGACCAGCTTCAGTTCCTCTCTCAATGCTCCTGCCTCTGAAGCCTGCCCTGTATCCCCTTCCTTGGCCGCTTTTAAGTTATTTATTCCGTACTTGTGGTTTGGGGCTCTGAGAAAAATCCTAATCTTGTGCCTGCCTTCCCCTTTGCTAGGAGCAGGGTGAGAAGAGAGGGTGGTCTCTGCTCTGGGTTGTCAGTGGAGTGGGAAGGGGCATCATGCCTAGACATTGCCCTTCTGTGGGACTGGCATGGTAGTGCACCCACCTGCCTGGTTTACATCCTGAGATGTACTCTCCCACCTCCATATGGGCACTGCCACTCCCAGGAGCCAAGCTGGAGCACCGCAGTCTGGTGCTGGGAGCAGAGCTGACTGACACAGGGATGGAGTTGACCCTGAGCCATGTTCTCTGGCACTTGCTGGATGTATCCCCTGCCTTCCTTCCAGGAGGAGTCATCCCACATTTGGGTAGCCAGTACCCAGGACTGGTTGGACTGATTTGGGGTTAGGGACCCTAGAGAGTAAAGGGAACAACAGAGATAGGGCTGCAAGACTGTCTGGAACCCATGTCCCCATGGGGTTGTTCTGATTGTGGTTGACACTTGGTTACAAATTGGTTTTTAACCCAAGAATTCTGATTATTTTTTAAAAAGCCAAACAATTTTTGGCAGGAGCTAGAATAAATCCTGGGGCCTGGGTTCCTCTGTTCTTGACCCTCCACACCCTTCTCCCTCTAAGGGGAAGCCAGAGGGGAAGGAGGATCTCAGCAAGTCTCTAGCCTGCTTCCAAATGAAGTCTTGGGAGTAGGTTGAAGGTGAAGGGAGGAAGGCCTGACGGCCACTCTCCCTTCTGAGGCAGCTTCAGCTCAGGCCCTAACTCACCCTTTCCCCTCTGGCCTCTCCCTTTCCCCTTTCTGATTGGAGGAAGAAATGGGAAGTAGTTTGGGAACTGGTTTGTCCACATGTACTTCCCCAATGTTCCTTGGCCCACCCTCAGGACAGAGCCCCCTGCCCAGGCTGGGTAAGAGGTGGGCTTGGTCCAGCAGGGATCCTGAGGGAACACTTTTCCTTTTGGGGAGAGAGTAATCCCCCCACCCCCACCCACGGTGTAGTTGAACAGGGGCTAGGAGCTTCCCACTCCCCTCCTCCTAACAGCAGGCTGTGTGGGTTTCAATTCCCATCCTTCCCACCCCAGCTAGGTGTTGTCCACCTTGTATCCTATCGTGTGTCCGAGTGTGTGGGGGGGGGTTCTGTACTAATTTCCATGGCCGGTGGCTTTTCCTTCCATGCATCACTCCCCCCCGCATGCCCAGGGGCCACCTGCCTGGCATTACCGCATGCTGGGGTCATTGGGGGAGGGGGGGTGGGGCTCACGCTGTCCTGTGGTCTTGAGATTTTTATTTTTGCATATGTAATCCATCCTGTACAGGTAGCTAACTTTGTAAACGCTGTGTATTCCCCCTGCCCCCATGGCTGCTGGTGTAAATAAACTGCATCTCCCGTTGGTAGCCTGGCCTACCCACCCTCATTACCATGTTGCTGGTGGCAGGGAGGAGAGCAAAGCCATCCTCTTAATGTCACGGGAGGCTCCACAGCCATAAAATGGAACTTTATTCAGTCACAGACACTGACCCTCCATCCAAGAACCCCAGAAGCAGGGGCCTAGAGCCCAGTGCACCATACCCATGGCTAGTCCTTGGGAGCTGGGCAGGGTAGGATGCTGGCTGAGGGCCAGCGCTGTCTCTCACAGCCTCAGGCCTAGGGTAGCAGCAGCTGTAGCCTGGCCTCTCCGCATGCTGGGGGCTTGGCTTTGTGCCCTGATCCCCTTCCTGATTGGGCTCTATAAAGGACTATTAAAAAAAAAAAAACAAAACACAAGCAAAGTGCTTTGAAAGAAGGGAGAACAAGGAAAACTGCCCAGAATGTGGAGAACGCCCTATTTCTGCTACAGAAGTGGAGGAAGACTAGGTGCTTTTAGGAAAGCTGGCACAATCTTCATTCCTGCCTGTGTCATTTTAGTCTCAAAATGACTGATCCTTGACTAAGGAATTGAAGGATACTCCAGGTTCCCGACGGAAGTATGCTGGGGCCATGCCGAGCTGCCCTGACAGGCGGCCCTTGGGGGCTGGGTAGCAGACATGCAGGACACCAGGAAAAGATAGGGCCGTAGCTGGGAGGGAATCCTCAGAGCCCAGGCTCTCCACTGAGCTGGGCCATCAGCTCTGAACTCCTTCAGGACCCTAGAAAGTGAGGGAAGATGACCTCATTTCTACCTGAGTTCTGCTTGCAGAGGGACGTCTGTACCCTTGTGGACACGAAGGAGAAGCCCTGTACCTGCCTCCTTTGTCCTATGCAGGGGGCACCCACATCCTTTCCACCCCTCCCTTCCAGGCCCTTGGCCCAGCTCGGGCTAGGAAAGGGGAAAGGCCATAAAGGAGGAAGACCATGCCTTTCATTTTCTCCCTATGTCCTTATCGTCCATACATCCCAAATACTAGGAAGCTGAAGAAGACAGTGACCCCCACCAGAGAGACAGTGGCAGGTGCTGTGAAGAACTGGCGGTAATTGATACGGAAGTACCATACCACACCCAAGAGCACCACAAATACAGGCACCATGAGGCTGCCCACGTTGACACCGAGGTTGGGTGGCTCAGTGGCTGAGGAGTGGCCCAGCGAGGCTGGTGTGCCTGGAACAGCTGACCCTGGGGGTGAGCGATGGCAGTGGATCACACAGTTGTCGGTAATGTTCAGGGAACGCAGTGTGCAGGCTGGGTCCTGCAGCAGGCGGCCCTGGTAGATCAGTTTCATCTGGCTCTCTTGTCCAGGGAAGTATTTGCTGTAAGGAAAGACAAAAGGAAAGAAGGGTGAGGAATGAGGTAGCCATCAGGCCTGGACTAATAAAGCAGGGTAATGGGGGAAAAATAAAGGGTACACTTCTAAGGAAGTGCCCCACCCACCCTTGGTAGGAGCTGGACCCAACACATCCCTGCTGCTGCATATGTACCAGCCTCGTCAGAGACAACCAAGGGCTGGAAGCATGGGGCATAGGCAGCCTCCCGCTTTCCAGCCCACTCACCTTTTCAGGGCACCCACAGTATCCTCTGGCCTGGCAACTGCCAGCTCCTCGGTGTCATTGAGGAATTTGAGCCGCACATTGATGAGTCCAGGGCTGGGAGGGAGGCAGGTGTTATCCTCAGGTCTCAGGGGGGCCTCTGGACTGCTGCTCTCTGGGCCTGCTTGTCTTTTGGGCAGGCCTTGGATGTCAAGCAGATGCTCAAGGCTGGGCTCAACATCACTCCCAGCTCCAGGCTCCCCCATGGAGTCTCCCCCACCTTCGTCAGCTTCTTCAGCCTTCTCATCATTTACCTCTGATGGATGGGGGGGTTCAGTTGACTCTGGGGTGCCTTGGCCTGACACCAGATGGTCCACATGCCCCAGGTGGAGTACAGATGTTTCACCGGCTGACACAATAGTGCCCAGGAGCTGGTTGCTACCATTGTCTGCTACGTAAGTAGAGAGCCAAGCTAGGACCAAGGCTAGAATCAGCACCACCACACCTGCCACCACCGTCACCTCATTACCCACACCCTCAATGAGGGTGACATCAGAGAGCTCCATGGCCTTGTTGCTGACTGGGTCCACGCTGCAGGAACAATGGAGAATAGTATCAGTAGGGTCTGCAGGTTGCAACCAGGTTTCTAGTTTGTTTAGGTTCTAAATGGCCCAGCCCTGAAGGAAAAGGGGAGTTCGGTGTCCTGTAGAAGGGGAGACAAACCTTCCTAACTGTGGACCTCAATCTAAAGCCAAAGACTTACATTTTGCCTCAATTTAAAACTTCTTCTTTCACATCCCGACCCCTCCAACAAGCATGAATCACTGGGAAAGTCTCAGAGGCTTGCTGCTGTTGCAGCCTCTGTTTGTTGCTTTTTTGGTAGGTAGGGAGAAAGCATTTGCTTTTTCGAGCCCTGAGTTTCTCTAGGATTTCTATCACTTCATCAAGCAAATGTGCCCCATGAGCAGCCTCCAAGGTAGCTTCAGAGAGACCAAAAACCTTGGAATATTTTACGTTGTAGCCCCTTTGGAAAGCACAGTGCAGTCACCCTGGCTAGATTGTCTCATTTTAACCCTATCTCATTCATAGTCACGGACCTAGGCCCAGATGGTAAAAGCCAAAGTTAACCTATCATCTAAAGCAGAGTCAGCCTGCCCCAAATGAACAATTCTGTAGGAGCCATCAGCAGGATGGATGCCACAAACACCACCCTCCTGGGTCACCACATGCTCACAACTGCAAAAACCACCGCCCAAGTGGAAATGATTTAGAAAAGCCTTCAAAACAGCTCTCACAATCCATATCCTAATCTCTCTTCTTGTACTGTACAGATTTTCCCTTGGCAGGTTCTTAGAAAGGCGGGAAGGATCTCTGCTTCTCTTTGGGGTATCTATTCTTTCCCTTGGAGAATCCACTGCTTTCACAGCTGTCCCTGGGCAATTCCAATCTGGTGATTATCATTATCAGACTATTCTCACAGCACCTATAAAACTTCATTATACTATCTATCTGTCCATCTCTCCTCACTAGACTCCTGTAAGGCCAGGATCATATGCATTCCTCTTTGTACCACAGTGCCCAGCATAAAGCCATAGTAATTGCTCAAAGAATATTTGTGGAACAAATCAACAACTGAATAGTTTCTTCACCCTTATTTAGCACACCAACCCTGGAGTCAGAAGAAAACTATAATCCCAGTCTTGCCTCTTACTAGTATGTAACCTTGGACAACTTTCTCAGAACCTCAGCCTTCTCATCAGTAAAATGGGATTAAAAATAGTACCTACCTCATAAAGCTGTTTTGAAGATGACGTAAAATCATCGAAGCAAAATACTTAGCACAGTGCTTGGCACATTGCAAATGTTCAGTAAAAAAATGGTAGCGATTATTTATCACTCCCACAACTAACCCCTGATGGTAAGCAGGTTAGTGTCATTAACCCCGATTTACAGAAAAGGAAATTGCGACGAACAGAGGCGAAACGACTGGCACTGATATTGGTCAATTTCGTGGGGATGGGCCGGGTAGGACTCCAGGCCTCCAGCCTCAGAGGCCTCTGCTCTCTCCGCAGCCTGTGAGAGACTCTGACCGCGCAATGAGGAGGGGTCCCCGGCCCAGCCTTTTCTAAGAAGGCTCCGCGTCTCAGCGACCCTATTATCGCGACGCTGGAGAGGGGCCCGTGGGCTCACCCGAGCCAAAGGACTACCAGGTCCGGGCTGCCCCGCCCAAGCCCAGCTCTCCCAGTCCGTGAGGGGTAGGGTCAGGTGAGGGGGTCACAAACCATCCACACCCCTCAAGCTTCGGGGCGGGGCTGGGAGACTGAGGGCGGAGCTTGAGGACGCGGGGAGTCATGGGAAATTAAAGGGGGCTTGGTCCAGTACTCGGCCTGGATAGGGAAGGAAGTCCTCACCTGAAACGGCCAGATTAAGTGCTTTGACTTCGCCGAGACAGCACGTGGACTCGCCTTTCTGTAAGGGACGGGCCGGGGCCGGGGCCGGGGGAGAGACTGGCAAGTCCCAATTCTGTCCAGAGTCCGGTTTTCCGGCTTCTTCCGGAAGTTGTTTTACCGGGGACAGGAAGTCCCACCTCCACGCCTTGTATTGATGACGCAAACTTACGTAAGGCGGAGTGACGTAACGTATATTTAAAAAGAACAGGTTTCTCAGCGGAAAGAGGGGTGGAGTCATTGTTGGCGGGCTCGTGACTCTCCCGGGGCAGGGCCACGCCCAGTGGGCGTGGCCGATGGCGGCCTAAGGGTGAGGGGTGGAGCCAGGTGTGGAGGAGTGAGTCTGGAGAGAGCTCCTTGGGAAACGAGCGAAAACTTCGCGCCTGGAAAGCTGTCCGGGTTGGCGATCCCGGGTAGAGTTGGTGCGAGTTTCCCTCTTCCCGACTTTGTTCTTCCGGCTTTGCTCCCAGTCTCTCGCGCTAATTGGATTCACTACTGCTTTGCAGCGTGCTCCGAGCTCCACGTTAGTGGGAGTCCTTAAGGACTAGTCTTGTCGACTTCTAAGAGCTCAGCTCAGGGCTAGTGGAAGAGACAGACAAGAAGACAATTTAGTCACCGTCCGGTGCCGGAAGAGTGCGGCTCCAGGTAATAAGGGACCGTGATAAATTAGGCGGGAAAGCATTTCAAGGAGGGCTTTTCACGAGGGCGGTGACGCCTCAGCCCCCACCCGGATCCCTCAAGGCACAGATTCAGCGCAGGCTTAGGGCGCAAGAAAAAACAGGAGCCTAAAAAAGCCAGGGGAAAAAAGTTCAGCTTCGAAGAACTTATATACAAATTTTTGCAATTAAAAAATTCTAAAAACGTACTGGGGACTGTTTGTTTTTTGGCGAACTTGTGATTGAAATATAAATAATACAGGCAGGAATTCTAATACATTATTATTTATTCATAATTCATGAAAAAAAGAGCTCGGTATTTTTCACCAACTGAACACAGGTGGAACCAGCGCCCAGATCAAGAAATAGAAAATTACCCCAGAACCACCTTTCCAGTTCTCCAGTCACTAATCCCCAAAGAGTATAACCACCGTCTGATTTCTGTCACCATAGATTAGTTTTCCCTGTTTTTGTACTATATAAATGGAACCATACAGTGTGTACTCTTTGGTGTCTGGCTTCTTCTGATCAACAAACAGTATGTGAGATTCAGGTACTGTTACAATTTCGGCATGCCATGTACCTTTTGCATTTTAAGCTTTAATGTATTTATTTTTAAGAACCTGGAGTACATCATAATCCAGTTAAAGAGAATTTTGAAGAATGAGTAGGGATTTACTAAGCAGAGTTCCAGAGAGAACAGTAATAAATATCTGTTGAGTGAATGAACCACCCAGTTGAATCATGTTAATGCTTTTGTATAATAATAGCCACCACATATATTGAGAGCTTGCTACCTCCCAGGTTCTGTGCCGAGCACCTCACATACATTATCTCTTGGAGCTCTATGAGTTAACTATTGTACCCATTTTACAGATATGGAAACTGAGGCTCAGAAAGAATAGATAATTGTCCAAATTACACAGTTAGTTTTGTAAAGTCACCCAGGTCTGCCTTGTTTATGCATATGTATTATGTATTAATAAGATCTTTTTGTCCATAATATTTGGTCCCCTACTTTTTTTCACTTAACTATATACCATGAATCTTTTACCATGTCACTGAATATTTTATAACATTATAACATAGTTTTAAATAGCCGCCTAACAGTATTTTCCATACTGCACAATAATTTTTCAACTAATCTCATTTGAATGGACATTCAAATTGTTTTCAGTCCTTTGTTTTTAAACAGATGAACATCTTTTTAGATCATTGTACACATCCATGATTCTTTCCTTACGATAAATTCCTGAAATTGGAATTGCTGGGTCAAAGGGTGTTCATATTTTTATGGTTTTTAATACAGGGTGCCACATGTCCTCCAGAAAGTTTTACCTATTCAATTCCCGTGGACAGTGTGGTGGCACCAATGAGGCTGTTTCCTTTCCCCCAAAAACATACTACTGAAGCTAGAGGGGAAAGGGGAATAAATGGCTTTTGAGAAATGAGAGGATTCTGAAGATGTTTCTATGCCAAGAGGAAGGAGCAGAGAGGGAAGAAATGATAAAGTCACATTTAGAAGGGAATACCTGAGTAGCGACTCCTGGAAGCCGGGAGGGTGGAGCAGGTGGGTCGGGGCCTCTCCTAGGCAGGAGGCGGGGCAACCGGCTTCCCGGCAGCTCTAGGCACCTGACCCACCCGTTTGGAGTTAGGTACGCGTACTCTGTGTTCCCCCAGCTGCATGAACTGGCTTCTGCCTTAACACTTATCACACTACATTGACATTTTTCATTTGTCTGTCTTACCAAATTTCTTGAGGGCAGGAACTGTGGTGTTTTTTTGTTTTTGTTTTTGTTTTACTCTCCTATCCCCCAAATCTATCCCAGTGCTTGAATGCAGCAGAGACTTGATAAAAGATTTGTTAAATGAGTGATGGATGGATTCATATTATTCGAGGTGGGGGTGGGAGGAGGATTTGAGAGAATTCCCTCATGTGCTGGCCAGAGGTGAAGTCTTAAAATAGCCATGGTGATGAGGTGAAATGGACAAGGGAAAGAGGAAGGATTGGCTGGGACTGGAGATGGACTTGGAACACTCAGCAGCTAGGATTACGGGTTGGAAAAGGTGGCTGCTGAGTCTAACATGGGAGGCAGCTTTGCTGCCTGTGTACAACAAAAGGACAAGATGCAGTGGAGTTACAGGAGTTTTGAAAGTGGCTTTCAGGGTTGGGTATTTGAGGGTGGAGGAATTCCAAGAAGAAAGGTGAGGAATGAAGGAAAGCCTATAGCTAAGACTATATCACTGCCCAACTTTGGTCCCCTTTATATATAATAATAATGACTAAAAATAGAATATTTTAATGGATCATTACTCCTTGGACATTTTTCATGATGTAGTTTATGTGATTTTTATTTTTCCTAAACCATTGAACTTAGTTATATTTTTATACCTCTGTGTGAAAGGTATGATGGAGAATGTATTTTTTGGTCCTGTATGCTGCCTTAACTACATATGTTTATAAAAAACAAAAAGTATCCCTTCCTTAATTAACCACTACACATTATTTGTTTTAAGTCTGCCGATTTGATAGGCAAAAGGGTAAAGGGTCTCTTGTTATTCTTTTAATTTGCATTCATTTGATTAGTAGCGATTATGCACATTTTTCATGTTTCATTGATCATTTTGTAAATTACCTGTTTGTGGCCTTTGCCCTTTCTTCCCTTAAAAAAAAATTCACAAGAATCCATAGATATCCCTTTATAAAAAATTCATATACGGACCATAAAAAAAGTCCCCTTGGCCCACCCAGTCCTTCTCCCCTCTCCAGAGGAGGATTCTTGGACACAGCCTTCCAGGCTTTTTTCTATTGATTTGCAATCATATAGTATTGTATTCCAGCCTGTCTTCGCCTTAACAACAGTCTCGGAAATCTTTCCAAGTTAATATACTTGCCGGCCACTTGGAATCCCTTCCCAGTTTTCTGCTGAGGGTATCGCCATGTGTAAGGGCTAAGTTATATTCCATATTCCACATTTGGGTTGTTCCCAAGTTTGTACTGTTGCAGGCAAAGCTGTGATGTGTATTCCCACATGTATCTGCCTTTTGTATGTTTGGGGAGCTGTTTTTAAAGATCCTGCCAAATTGGTCACCAAAGAGGCAATTTCCTTTCTGACCAAAAGAATTTGCAAGTACTTATTTCTCCATATCTTCACAGGCACTGGGTATTACCAATCTTTAATATGTTTTGCAGTCTGGCGAGTGAATGATAGCTTGTCATTTTAATTTGCACCTCCCTGACTGCCAGTGAGGTTGAACATCCTCTTTCATTGATTGAACAAAAATCTGAGTGTCCATTCTCTGCCAGGCACTGTACAGGCCCTGAGTCAATAATGTTGAGCAGAACAGATGACATCCCTCTTCTCATGGATCCAGGAAAGAAAATTTTTTAGCTGCAGATTTTTTTCCAATATTTGTCTTTTACTTGTGTTTATGATTTATTTTCTAATCAAACAAACTTTTTCTGCTAACTTTTTTCTTTTATGTTTTGACCCTGAAAAATCTCCTCCTATCCCCAAATAATATACATAATCACCTGTATCTTTTGTTTTTTAAACTAGGAATTTTGTTTTAGCTGGAACTAGAAGGGGAAAGGCCAAGCATCCGCTGTAACGGAGTGGAGAGCGTGGCATCCTCCCGCAGAGTTGATGCTCCCAGCCTAGGCCTAGGACTGGGGAGAATTTCCCTGTCCTCTCTCAGGCCTTTCACTCTTTTTAATGACAGCAAAAACCCCATCCAGATAGGAGAGGTGGCTGCCCTGCATAACAAAGTCAAAGAGTGGTGCGCAGGTGAAAGAGCATCTCCGCAGATACCCCTTTCCTCAGAGGAGGGAGGGCTGGGCACCTGCTGTGGGAGGCAGATTCCAGGACACCCCCGCCCTGTCCCCACTGTGTGATCCCGATTCGCAATGGGAGCTCAGAGCCCAGGGTCCCTCGGCTAGGACCAGGAGAGCAGGTCGCCGGGAGCCCGTCCCCAATGCACCCGTGCGGTGGGTACTAGAGGCTCACAGCCTTGGAGAGGCCTTGGGGCCAATGTCAGTGGTGTTCTGATAACCTTTTTTTCTATCGTAAGAATAACAGTCGCTCAGGGCAGAAAACTGGGAGCCACAGAAGAGCACAAAGTGAGGAAAATAACAACATCCACACTTTGGTTCTATGTGCAAAGCATTTATTTGCATTCATAAAAACTGGCTCGGTTTTTAAAGCTTCCTCCTAAAGATGCACCAGAGGAGCACAGGGGAGGCAGGGGAAGCTGGGGTCTAGTCCTCCTGTCACGGACCCTCAGAGACCATAAGTGTGACCTTTATCTAATAAGAGACCATGCATCACTCCTGGAGGGAGGACACAACAATAAATGGGGCCAGGCCTCTTAAGTACAATACTGAGGAAGGATACTGCTGGGTTGGTCAAGGGAAGCTCTGCAGAGCTGCTGCTATTTGAGCTGAGTCGGAAGGTCAAGTCAGCCTGGACCAGGCCAGGCCAAAAAAATGTGGGAAGGGTACACCAAGCAGAGGGAAGGGCACATGCAAATGCCTGGAAACAAAGGAGAGCAGATCATATCCAGCAATGGGCAAATAGTTTACAACAGTGGGATTATGAGAACCTCAGAAAGGAGAAAAAGGGTCAAAGGCCAGAGAGCATGGCAGAGGCCAGGCTCTGGAGGCTTTGTCTATCTTGTTGAGGAGTTTTGATTTTAGCCCATAGGAATTGTGATTTCCAAAGATCATTCCAGCAGCTGTGCATGGCCTGGGTTTCAAGACTCGTCAGCAAGATCCTCCTTTGAAATGACAAAGGCAGGCTGGCCAGAGGCTGTGCAGTTAGAGGCAGGGTCCACCATTCTTTAGGAGGCTGAACAGGTACACAGGTGGTGGGGGTGGGGAGGCCAAAAGGATCCACAGTCTCCTGGCTCGGGGTGTCAGAGTGAATGGGAGAGCCCTCCGCTGAGGTATAGGAGTCTGGGGACGTGTTGAGTGCAGACCTTCCTGATGGAGAGAAGATCTGAAGTTCAGGTCCAGTTGGACATCAGCAGGTGGCGTGAGAAAAACAGGCTCAGGGACTGGTCCTTTAGGGCTGGAGGGGGCAGGACTAGCTGTGGGAGCAGCCCAGGCGCAGGGTTCACTGGATGAGTCCCTCAACACGCAGCAACAGGTAGTCTCGGAGGAACTGAGGCAGTGGCAGGCGGGTGGCAGCCTGGCGGCAGCGACCACCCAACTGAACACGCACAGCCAACCGGGCCAGGTGCTGCAGCCGTCTGGGCTGGTTCACCATGCACAGGGCTGAGCTGTAGAAGGCTTCGTGCTCCTGGGCCGGCAGGGCAACAGGGTCAGATAGGCCAGCACCCTTGACACCCTGCCCTTTCATCTGGGGGTGTCCCCATGATAAGGGTGCTGGGATTTTGCAACATGCATCCACCCAGGTATCTGGTGCCTCTGGAAGGACTCAGACTTGGAGCCAGAGAGGCCCTGCAGGGGTGATGGGGGCTGGGATCACACTGCAGGGTCTCCGCCATGTCTGCACCCACCCCCACCCCAAAGATGGCTGGCACAGTGCCCACTGGGCCATACTGCCTGGAAAAGGTTTGTGCTGATGCAGGTAAGAGACTGGAGAGGTGTGTGGAATAAGAGGTCAGCTAGCTGCTAGGGGAGTGAGGGTCCCCTGTGACCCAGGGGTTTTACCCCGCCATCTGCCTCTAGCCCCAGGTGCCCTCCTGCTCCGCCCTCCTGTGGCTCATCCTGCCTCTCCATCTTCCCCTAGGGCCCAGGAAGGTGCTCTGCCCCCAGGATGGACATACCTGCCACAGCTCCGGGAGCACAGCCTCAGCCCAGGTATTGCAGGACGGGACACAGGGGTAGGCATTCAGCAGGACTTCCAGAGCCCGAGGGAAGGAGGCACAGACTTTCAGCATCTAGGAATCAAAGAGGGTCTCAGGGGTGCTCTGCCTTCTCCAACCAAGGGTAAACTGGAATCCAGCCAAACCCAACACCCCCACAACACACCCTAATTAGGGAGGGAGAGGGTGGTAAGGCTTGAGTCTCTTCATTTTCTATGCCTCAGTTTACTCCACCCCTTGAGTGTGTGCCAACCTGGCCTCAGACAATTTTCTTGGGGGTGGGTGGGGTGGGTTTCCTACCTTAGACATCCCACCACCAACTTGGCCCTCTTCCTCCCTCCCAAGATAAGACTCTTGGCGGCTTTTAGTGTCAGTCTGCTGGCCCCATCTCTTCCCCTCAATTCCAGCCTCAGGCTCCCCCACCCAGCCTCTTCCTCCTGCACACCTCAGGGCTCACAGGCTGTGCCCCGTAGTCCAGCAGCGCTGCGAAAAGGCCCTCGGGCTCCCAGTTAGGGGTGTCCTGGACGGCCTGCAGCGCGCAGTCCATGGGTGTGTGGCCCGCCCCATTGGGGACCCCAGCGCGGGCTCCGTGCTGCAGTAGCAGCTCTGCCAGGCCCCCGCAGCCGTTTGCACAGGCATTGTGCAGCGGCGTGTGGCGCTTGCGCCCGGCCTCCCGGGCGTCGGCCCCAGCCTCCAGCAGCCGGCGCGCCACTGCCTCTCGCTGCAGGCTGCGGCCTGGGCCCTCGGCCTCCGCGCACGCCGAGTTCAGGGCCGTCTCGCCCTGGCTGGTGCGCAAGCCCACGTCCGCGCCATGCTCCAGGTAGAGGGCCACGTGCATCTCCAGGCCGCGGGCTGCTGCCACATGCAGAGGTGTCACCTCACTCTCCCGGGCTGCCAGATTCACGGTTGCTCCCGCCTCCAGCAGCAGCTTGGCGCACCTGGGGGCAGGGCGTAAGGCCCCGGGGCAAATCTTGAGGTTCCAAGGCCTGGCCTGTGAAACCGCCCCCCCCCTCCCCAGCCTCCTCACCACCACACCCACACCCACATACCCTTCCCTACCATCCCTTTCCATTCGGGTCCAGCCTAGTGTCTGCCATCCCAATCACAAGCCCAGGGATAGAAGCAGAGCTGGAAGGTCCATCAAAGTCACCCGGAGCTCCTTCAATTTTCAGGTGCAGAACTTCAGCCCAGAAAGGTCTGGGTGCAACCAGGGACACATAGCTAGTTAGTGGCTGTTGCAGAATTAGAACTCACTGCCCAGACAGACCCTCCCAGAGTCTAACCTGGCTCCCCCATACAAGTGGGACCCCAAGGCCCTGTTCTGAATCTTTTATCAGTGGTCTCCTCTAATATTTTGATAGCACAGAATTTTGAAAACACACTAATATGTATGCTCTGAAGCATAGAAAATTAGAGTAAGAGCCCAAAAGAAAAATAAATGGAAGTTTTTGAAGACCACTTAAGAGACCAGCACACCCACTCCGGCAAGCAAAGGCCTCTGGGGGGCCAACTTTGCCACTTTCCCCTAGAGAAAGCAAACAAAGCCAGCCAACCAAAAACCACATTTTGGGACGCACATGTTTCATAGTCTTCTAGTGCCTGAAAAAATTATTGGCCAAACACAGTTGCTGCAAATATGCATCATTACACATTGTGGGGTAAATCAAACAGACAACAAATGAAATTAATAATAATGAAATGAGACTGACGGCAATTTATAATTAAAGAGCCAGAATGGCAGCCACTGGAAACTCAGGAGCAGCTCCAGCAATCTGGATGAAGCCCTGATAACACTGTGCCCAGCCGTGCCTGTGGAAAGGGGCTTACCCAAGCTTGCCCTGGGACAATTGGAAAGGCCTTCTAGAAGGCAATCTGTAACAAAACATAGTGTGTCATGGAAAAAAAATTAATTGCCCTTTAAAATTGCTGGCCTCAACTAAGGAGGGTGGATCCTGTGAAGGAAACCCCAGGGTTTCTGAGTGGCTGAAGTAGTTGATGGCTCTCTTGGCTCAACAGGCACTCTGGCCTTGGGTCGGGGTGGGGTGGGCAGTTCTGCACAGGAGGACCTGGAGTTGAGCTTGAGAGGGGCCAAGGAGCTGAACTGAAGGAGCCGAGTTTGGAGTTCTAGAAGGATGGGGGGTTGGGAAGGGAGAAGGGTGGAAGGGGAGAATAAGAGGTGGGGTGGGGAAGGGAAGAGTGGGGAACGGGTTTGATCCATGTGACTGGTGCTGCACCCCAAACTGTGGAAATGGTCAAGACTCTTTAAAGATGCCTAATAGTAAATGGTAAATTATTTGCATTGCAGCAAATTAAATCCCAGGTGCTCCTCAATCTTGGGTAAAGCCTGACTTGCTTTTGTTTTGTTTTAGGATTGAAATTAAGGAAGAGGCTGAGTTCCATTTTGGGAATCTTGCGGGGACAAGATAAGGATGCCACGGATCTAAGTGAACTGTTGCAGCCAAGTAGGAATTTAGAGCCTGTGATGAGAGCCTAAGCTCTCCAAAGATTTTGAATCCCAAAATACATGGGTGGGTTAGGCTGTCTCCAGGGGATCTTAAGAGCAGGGCGATCTCAATTGGGGTACTGGGTTTACATGTACAAATCCTCTGGCCAGAATTTATCCTATGGCAATCATCTGACAAGGGCACAAAGATGTCCATCATATTGTTATTTAAAATAGTAAAAGAATAAAATAAAATTAAAACACGGAAACCAGCCTATTTGGGAGCTAATTCAATCAATCATGGCGTATCCACAGAGTAGAATTTAGGTCTTTAAAAGGTTATGTGGACTGATGGTTACTGACATGGAAAGATGTTACATTAAAAAAAAAATCAGTTTATAAAACAGCATTAGAGTATAATCATATTCTATAAAAGAAGAAAATATTCCTATGTGTGGATGCATATATGCAGAGTAAAAACTGTTAGAATATACCTGTGTTACTCTTAGTAGTCTGTGATTATTTTTAGTCAGGAAAAACTATTTTAATTCTGCAAAGATAACCGAATCACCAACTCTGCCTCATCTCTGCTCAGGAGGGAGCTAGAATTGAGTCTGGGGTCTGGAGGAAGGGGAGAGTGCCACGCTGCCCACCCATCCCTCTTCTCTGACCCTCCTCTCCCTACCCTGCTCAGCCGACCATGCCAGCTGGTTGCTCACGGTCTCCACGATCACGTTGGCGGCCTCTTCATCTCGGAACAGGGCTTGGACCTGCTGCAAGTCGCCAGAGAACAGAGCGTTGTGGACCACAGGGTCACGGCAGGCACAGCGAGGCCTAGTGAGCCGGGCCCGGGGGCTCGGGGGGCACCTGTGGCTCCGGCACTGCCGGGCAGCTGCCCGCCGCCGGTCCTCCCACTCCAGCCACTCCCGCTGCAGGCGGAGGGCGCGCAGGGTGGAGGAGGTGAAAGGGAAGGTCTCCCCTGCCATGGTGAGGGGCCCAGGGGTCCAGGCAGTGGCACCTGGGCAGAGCTGGGTTCTCAGCCCGGCTGTCGCCCTTGCTCTGAGGAGTCCCCCTGCCCCCTCTCCTGTGAGCCAGAGAGAGGAGCAGCTGGGGCTATAAATAGGCCCCACTGGTGCACTGGTCAGCACAGTTTGTCCATAGTCATGCTCCTGGTGTGAGAAAGGGCTGGGCCAATCTCCGTCCTGGGGCTAGGGCCACCCCTGCCCTTCCCAAGTCCCTTCAGTTGGGTACCAGGCCCTCAGCTGAGGCCACCCCTGGACCCCAGGGTCCTCATCCTCCGGAGGGCAGGTCAGGGGCTGGCAAGGTCCAAGGTGCATGAAACAATCAGGGAGATGGGCAAGGGAGGAAGGCCAGGGTCCTCCGGCCTCTGTGATGTGGCCTGGAGAGCAAGAGCCCACGGTGGGCCCCACCAAAGGGAAAGGGCAGACCTCAGCCCAGGAAGGGAGGGGAGGTTGAGGCAAGGACTGAGCACGTGGACAGCTCTTCCAGGCATCTGCAGTCATAGCAGTAACTTGGCACATGTGCTCAGGGCTTTACAATATTTCAGTCACTGTCACATCCATCTTCACTGGGTCATCACACTTCACAGCTTGCTCAGGAAAACAATAAATTTGGTTTGGATGATAAATCATATGGTCAGACTAATGACCACAGTTCAGCACCTCTGAGAGGGGTGGTCTTATGTCTATTTTACAGATGAGGAATTTAAGGCTTAACAGTATGAAATGACTTGCTCCAGGTCACACGGGGCGGAGCCAGGACTAGGAGACCAGATCCCATAGGTGGTGCCCTTGGGACCCAGCTGCTGTGTCCACATAAGGGAGAAGACTATACTGAGACCCTCCGCCTCCCACCAAGCAGGACACCAGGCAGTCTAGAAACTGCCTTGATTCTTTATTTCTTTTTTTTTTTTTTTTACTCAACTCCCAAGGAGGCTCACATCCCTGCCTGGGAAGGGACAAAGGGTTGACTTTGCAGTTTGGGGGTTTTGAAACCACAAACCCATTCACGCTCAGGAGAAAGCGGCTTTGCTTTCAGGAGCCTCTAGGGGGAGGAGTGAGACCGTGAAATGGCACCTGGCTGAGGCTGGAGAATTGCTGGTGTGACTGCCAAGCTGGGGGAGGGAGGGGCTCCAGAAAACTCTCCTAACCCTGGGGCTCCTGCAGCGCCCGGGCGGCCCCTCTGCCGTTCAGGGTCTATCTGCCAAACCCTGGCCCGCTCTGGCTGCAGGCCTTGGCCAGTGTGTCCCTCCCCGAGCAATGTGGGCTCCTCCTGGCTCCTCTGCCTGCTCTGCTTTGCCCCCATTCCCTTCCTGGCCCTGCAGCAGCCCCCCACCAGCTCTTTTCAACTTGTTCCTCTCCTGGAGTCCCCTCACACAAACAAGTTTTAGCTCCTACGTTTTCAGCTACCATCTTAAACTCAGGCCCTGGGTGTCCCACCTGGGTCAGCCCAGCCTCCCACGTGGCTGGTGTTCCTTCCTCTGGCCACACTCCCCGCCCTGCTCCCTTGCCAGAGTGATCTGTTGAAAACAGATGTCTCCCTTAAAAACATCTGCTGACTTCCATGCCTACCTTCTCCAAGTAAGTCCCAATTCCTTTGCTTGGCTTCAAATTAAATAGCATCCTTATCACAGCTCCTTGCCATTCCCTCTGCTTGGAATTCTCAACTCATTCCTCAAAGTCCACCTCAAAGGTCATCTGCTTGGTGGGAGACATCCTTATGGCAGCCCCAGGTTCCCCACCTCCCAATTCCAGCCACTCTCCAGTTCGTGCTCCTGAAGGATTTCCCGCACGCTTTGTGAAGCACTGATCCCAGTTTACTGGAGAGGTCGTCTGCCCTGCAGATGTGGGCTCCGGAGCATGACCCAAAGTTACTTATAGTTGTGTTTCTGGTACCCAGCAGGGCCTGGCCCACAGTAGGTCCTGGTGTGGTGTTTAGGAGCGCTTGGCTCCTAGCAGGCTGGCCTCATGTGTATACTGCATTGAATGAAGGTCCCTATTCTCTTTGCCAGAACAAACACTCATCTGCCCGCCCAAGTGGGTGGCAGCAACCTGGCTTTTTCCAGCACTGCCCTTACCCTGCTGTTCACCCACTCTCTGCCTGGCTCCAGCCGCCTGGTGGTATTCCAGGGTGGCAGATCCCAGAGGTGGAATGAGATCACGCACAGCGAGGGGCTGGAGAGCCTCAAAGAAAGGTGCCTCTATGCACACAGCTGTGATTAACCCTGTTGGAACCCACTGAGTGTTTTAATTGCCTCGCCAACGACCTGGCTGAGCACGTACAGTTGGGTTCCCAGGGTTGGGAGTCTGGCAAGGCTGGGTGGGGCCAAGAGGGGCCAAGGCAGTGTAGGCGTCCCCTTCTTCCCTGGGGCACACAATAGTCATGGCATGTGGGGCCCCTGGCTGTGTGGACCTCCCTGGCCTCCTTCCACCTCCTTGCTACACCAGCCAGAAGGTTCTCTGACTACAGCTCAGTCCCTTAGAGATACCAGGGTGTTCTGTCATTTCATACTTAAATTTAATTTCCTGAGGGCAGAAAAAGGAGGCCTTTACTTCAACCCACCCATGGATCCACGAGAAGTTCCAGGTGAACAGGTGCCCAGCTTGCCTTCTGGGATCTCAGAGCCTGTGGGGTAATAAGTGCAACACAAGAAACCAGGACAAGAAGCAGTGTGGGCTCAGTCAGGACTGTGAGCAGTAGAGACCAGGGCATGAGGGTGTCCAAGTGAAGCAGGGGCTGCTTTATTTCAGAACAAGGTACAACAGCCCACAACCCTGCCCCAGTAACCTTCAGCACAGGTGAGTTGGGCAGCTCCAGGCCTCGAGAGACAAAGCAGAGGGAAGACCGAGTGTGTTCCTTCCCAGTCCAGAGGGGTAGGTCACCACTGCCATGCTGTGGCCCCTCTCAGCACCTGAGCCCTCCAGGGACTAAGGAGTAAAGGGATGAGGAAATCAGGCCCAGCATCCTCTAAAGTCCAGCTGAGGTGGCGAGAGTAACACCAAAGGCGACACACCTTCCCTGTTGGCAGGAGAAGGAACAATGCACCAGAGGGTTGGAGGACTGCAAGGCTAGAGTCAGTCTTGAGCCAAGTTCTGGTATGCCATGTCCCAGCATGATAGCAGCGCAGAATCCAAGAGACCAGAGTTCTTAGAGCGAGAATCCTGGTGGAGCAACCAGAGAAGGCCCAAGCTTTGTCCTCCAGTCGTGCTGGTCGTCATCTTTCCCTTGGTCATGATCAGACACATGCAGAGCCTTGCCTGGGTGCTGAGAGGCTGCCTGTTCACGGTGGGTGCCCTGCCTTGGGGCACTCCCAACTACTGGTCCCAGAGAAGAAGTCCTCAGGGAGCTCGCTCAGGAGTCCATCCAGGTCGTCTGCAAAAAGGGGTGGGAGGTAGCCTTGGTGCCAACCTTAGGGTTCTGTCTGACTCTGCTCCAAGGCTCCTGCCCGCCATGAGGATCTGGGCATGGAAGATCTGTAGCTGAGGAGGTGGCTCCCCTGGGCAGGGGGGCTGTGCCAGTGGGTCTGAGGCTGGCCTGATTTCCACCTTCCCTCTGTACTCACATTCCCGCACACTAGAAAAGCCAGAGGCATCATCACTGGGCCACTACGCTAAAAAGGGCCTCAGTGGTTCCTCGCTTTCCATCCAGAGGCACAGATCACAGGTGCCTCAGCGGGAGGGCTTCAGAGGGCCCTACTGCAACCCCCTCATTGGACTGAGGGAGGAACAGGCCAGGAATAGTTCAGAACCAGGCAGTCCATTACGCGAAGAGTGGGAGGTGCCTTCACTCCCTTCCCCCAAGTGCCAGTGTGGGCATGAGGAACAGAATAACTCTTCCTGACTGCAGTTCTCAGGCGGGGTGCGTATGTCCAGGAACTCAGAAATAGAGCCAGACTTGGTAATTCCTATTGATACGACTGGCATTAACAATAGCCGCTACCATTTACTGAGTGCCCGCTCCAGGCCAGGCACAGGACCTGCATATTATATTCCTAGGACATCTCACGGTATTTCCTGTTAGAATCCCCACTTTACCTGAGAGAACAGGGTTTAAAGAGGGAAAACAACTTGCCCGAGGTGAGCATACTTAGGCTCTATCTGACTCCAGAGCCACTGCTTCCAACTAGAAAAGTCCCTCTTAACGGATGGGATCAGGACGCCAAAGGGATAGTCAGACTGTCCATAGAGGATACCTGCAGTACCTGCAGCACCTGGCTTGGAGTTGGGTGCAGAGCCCTCAAGCAGCGCTGCTGCTGGAAGGAAGAAGCTAGTTTGGGGAACATTCAAAGTTTAATCAAAGTGACCAGCACTGTACTCAGGGAGGTAAGACTGGAATTTCATTATAAGCCAAAAACGTTGCCCCTCACTAGCTACGCCATGACTATTTGGAGAAACACTATGATAAATGAAAGGGAATAAGCAGTCAGTGAGGGCCTAGGAAACTGGGAATCGGAGTAAGAACTAGTATTTGTGCCTCCAAGCCTGTCCAGCCACCACCAACAACTTGGCATGTCTGTTCCTACAGTGGAGATGTGACACCAGCCACAATATTCCAAAGCCAACGCCAAAAGCTTAATATTCCATGGCCACCAGCCCCCTTCTGAGGATGATTTGGCTTGTCACCAAACTGACTTTCAAGGAGAGTGTGCAAGATTCTAGACAATGCAAGAATTTCAGCATAAGGGGCAGATACTTTTTCACAGAGTATGAATAAATAGATGGCTTTGTGGTTTATCCAATGGTCTACTATGAATTTGGTTAATGTGAGATGCCCATCCATAATCCAATGAACTTTGGAGCCAGACAAGGTTGAATTTCTAGAACTGAAAAGTTAACAACCAGAACCTGGACTATGTTAGCTTCCCCTGGGTTCCTGAGAACCAACTGACCTACCCCCAAGAGGTCCATCTCTGGGCCTCTCAGGTCTGCATCGTGGTCTCCCTGCTAACCACCTGGATGTTGGACTCCTCAGCACTGCCACGAGGAACCTCTGATCTTCGTTAAGTTGGGGAAACCTGCCTGCATGGTCTGGCTGTCAGTCCCTAGAAGACCTAAAGAACAGCAACAAGGAGAGCGCCTGTCCACTGGGACAGAAGGAGGCAATGTCTCCAACTTCTGGCTAACAGTAGATGGTCTAGAGATGGGGGAGACCTGTGGGTCACTTTTGCTTTTTCTGTTTGCTTTTTGTGTTCCCTATCACATTGTTAACTAGTTTGTGGCTTGCAGCCTTGCCTAACAAGATACCACATCTGATCTCTGTAAGATCCCAAAGACTCACAGAAAGAAAAACAAAATAAAAATCAGGAAGGTTCTTGCTGAACTACTAAAGCAGAAACAGAAGGAAAACCTCCCTTGTTCCTGGATGGGCCGACGGCCTTACCTGCTTCTGGGAGTTCTTCCTCAGTGGTCACCCCTGCCTCCGGGTGCTGTGCTGCTCTGGAGCCTTGCCCAGGCTTCACAGCCACATCGGGCTGGAGGCTGCCACGGAAGCTTCCTGGATCCTGGGGGCAGAGAAGGTGATCACCAATGGCTATGCCCCTGAAATCCCTTCCCGATGTTACCACTTCCACCCAGACCACCTCAAAGGAATAGGAGGGGTGTTAGGAAAGGGTCACAGTGAGGACTGTGGCAGGGGTCCTTCAGTCATCCGGGACAGTGCTGAGGGGAGGGAGCCGAAATGCTGAACACCTAAAACCGTGGATAATTTTTAAAAAAAATTTTTTTCGGCTTATTTCTTTCCTAATTCTGTTGGTAATTATTGTTTTAGGGAATCTATATAACTGGAATAGAGAGTGAAGAGGCCATTCAGAAATATGTTGAGGAGCTAGACTGAGATTAAAAATTAGCTATCAACAATCCCCCAAAGAGCTAATATGTGGGCAAGTCATCTAAATTGATAGTTAACCTGTTAACCAGGGTTAGCCCTAAGGAATGGGAATGGGGAAGGGTGAGTTTCACTTTTTACTTTATTCTGAACCATTTCAGTTCTTTCAATGAGTATGAATGACTTGAAATCCAAAAGAAAAATAAAGATTAATTTTTTAGAAGTGGGGTGCTCATAAACTTTTTAAATTTTTTATAGCAGTTGTAGGTTTACAGAAAATTCATGTAGAAAGCACAGTGATCATATGCTTTGAGAGTATGTAGTGGGGTAGAGGGAAATGGAGGTAGAAAGTTAGAACCAAAGGGCTCAGAGAGGTCATGGGGTCTAACCCACTTGTTTTAGAGATGAAACAACAGCAGGGGAGGGAACAGGGCAGGCGCAAGGTCACATTACAAATTACCAGCAATGCTGGGACAAGACCCCGGCCAGCCCATGGAACCCAGGAAGGGTGGGCCACAGAGGTGATGCCATGGGCCAGGGCAAGCCCAGGCCCTGTACGCTCACCCCAACTGCCCGGAACCCAGTTCTTGCCTACCATAGATATGAAAGGTTCACTCAGTTCCTAAAAGGGACATCTCCACCAGAGCTCCGCATGGGTTCCCTATCACTTGGCAGACGCAGAGGCCAGGAGGGACGGCACAAAACAAGTGCTGTTTCACCTGACAGGCCATTTGCAGCTCACTGTTCTCTGCCACCGCCATCCACAGCAGATCCGACCTTCAGTCATTTTTAGCCACCACCTCCTAGTGGACTCTTAACTTGGTCAGGTCTGCAGTGACTCTTATCCTTTCAGATGCTCAGCATGCCAGCACACGAGGAGTCACCAAGAAGCCAGCTGCTCCTTTAAGTGCTGTTATTGTGTATTGTGCCGTCTGGTGGGTGGCTGAACCAGGGACAGGAGGAGATGACCCTGTCCCCAAGGCGCCTGTGCACCTCAGGGCTACTACCTCCCTCACACCTCTGCTCCCCAGGGTGGAGGATGGGAAAAAATCAACCCCCCTTCCATCCTGCCCCTCTTACCTTGGGGAAGGGCTGAGATGGCTTGAAGAAGTTCCCCTCCCCAGAATCTGCACTGAAAATGTGGACCAGGTTATTGGGTGTCACGTTGAGGTAGTGGTTTCGGAGCGAGGGAGAAAACACTCCAGTCTGGAGTAGAGGAAGGGGAAGGTCAGTGCCCCAGGGGAGCACTAGGTGCTGCTGCCAGCTGGCCACCTGGCCCCGCCTACCTCCCACTTGGTGTTCTCTAAATCACGGTCACACAAATGGTTCCTGCCCCAGGCCTGGTGCCAGAGAAGAACTTACCACATCCCCCCATCCCCATCTGCCCCCAAAGAATGGGGGTGGGCTTCAAGAGCCACAAGCCTTCACTCTGCTGCCGCAAGCCAGGGAGGGTCTGGCAACAGCCCTGCCACTCAGTGCTGGGGTACTGGGAGTGAAGGCAGCCAGACACATCAGGGGACAGACAGCTTGGGGGGTCTCCCTCAGGTGGGTGAACAGCAGGTCCCCACTTGGAGCTCCCTGTACCTGCTTTAGCAGCAGCACCGAGCCAGGCTTCAGCTCATTCTGGCGTGTCTCCAGTAGCAACCTGTGCACTGTCCCCTGCATCTCTCCTGCAAACACCACACAGACCGTCAGGTTCAAGGTCCAGGGCAGTGACTGGTTTGGGCCCTAGCTGGGAAGTGGGTTTCTCACTGCCTCAATTTTTCCATCTGCAAATGGAGAGGGTGACTCCTTCTCACTTCTTGCTCTTAACAGAGGACACTCATCAGACACACCCAGGACTTAACTCCTCACCTGTGGGGTCCTTGAAAATCACACTGGCATCCACTGTGCTCCGAGTCAGGGACTTGATCATCACCGCCATGTTGGGGACCTTGTTCCTGGGGAGCTGCTTCAGGGCGGCCTATGGACCAAAAGAGGCATTTGCTGAGACAGCCACAGACCAGCTACAAATCCCCAGGTTCCCAAGTGTGCCAGGGCAAGCCAAGGGGCGAGGAGGTAGGAGGAGGACAGCACAGGTGTGGTGAGGAACTTCCTTTGTGGAGGGCAAAGGGGCAGTTCTACCCATGGTCAGTTCCCTCTGGCAGTCCTGATACTGGAAGGTCTGTCGTCTCTCTCCTTGCCTCCTTTCTCTTGTGTATATGTATTTATATGGCACCTGTCATGGCAGGCCACAGGCAGGGATGGGTTAGCACATGTACTACCCTGCCTGCACACGGCCCTTGACCGCTGGGGAACATTAAGGGGAGCCGTGTGCTCTCCTCACCCACTGTGGGGCCTGAAGTGCAGGGACAGGTCCCTAATCCACACTCTCCCTCTGCCTGTGCCCAGTACTGCGGCTGGCAGAGAAAAGGCAAGCGAATGGGAGATACAACCAAAGAGACAGGCCTGGGGTGAGAGGTAAGAAAGAGCCCCTTTCCAACGGATGGGAACAAGAAGCTGGTAAAAGGGAGAGAAATGGACTTTCCCTTGGGTCTTAGAGCCCAGGACCCTTACCTTCCTCAGCACCATGACGATGCTGTAGGTACAGAGGAAGCAGGTGGGGTCTCTTTCATCCAGGCCCAGAGCAGATTTCATGGTCAGCCAGGGCCCTCGCCCAAAATCCTCCTCCACTGATGCCTGGGAACTAGCAACAATCTGGCCCTAAAGAGCAGAGGGGGAGTCTGCATTATTGGGTCCATATTGCTACAGATCCTTGACTAAGACAAGACGGTGAGACAAGAGAGAAAGGGTGAGTTCCCTGGGGAAAACTCTGTAGAATGGTAGCCACAGTCTCTCTCCTCATTTATCCCTAAGCCTAGAAAATGGCATGTGAAATCTTGTTGCATATCACATCTTTCACTAAGCAGCTATAGAAAAGGTGCTCTCTCTCTCTCTCTTTTTTACATCTCAGGTCCTGACTTTAATTACCTTGAAGCAAATGCCTATTCAAGCCTGTCTCTTGTAGTAGACCCAAAAAGTCTTGGGGATAGGGAGCCCCCACATACATTTATGGGTTTCTAGAGGGTCTTAACCATTTTGAAACCAGACACATCTTTTATTTGGGATGCCCCTGGCTTTAACCTTCTAATATTAACCTTCTAATATTAATACATACTTTGAAACCAGATGGGTTTTTACTACTTTGGATCTGAAATGAACTGACAGAACTGGGGAGATGCATCAGAGAGAAAAACTGCTGGAGAGAATTAAAACCAAAGGCAGAGGTCCCAGGCCCAATCAAGATGGCAAAATCAGACACTTCAGGGCTCTATCTCCACATAGAAGCTTTAAACAACCAGTGAGAACTAACAGAAATATCTTTCTCAAAGCTCCAGAAAAGTTAAGGGGCTGCAATAGCAGAGTGAGTAGCAAATTAAGAAAAGGCTACTAAAAAGTAGCAGGCTCTCAGGGTGCCCTGGCTGGCCCCTCCACTACCCCTCACCAGCTCAGTGCAGAGCTAGCTTGCGCTTCCAGTGCAGATCCCTGAGTCCTGATAACAGAGAGCATGTATATCTGGCCCTATCTGTCTGCTGGTGGCCCAAGGAACTCGCCCTCCCAGAATTTGCGCTAAGCGTAAAAGGTGGCTCACAGAGCTCTCCCACAGAATTCTGTCACGTTTAGTCAAGTCACTGGGCCTGGGATGAGGGATTGCTTGGACTGCTGGCTGTAGGACATACAGTACAGCTCCCTAGGACATAAAGAAAATGTTTCTTAGAGCCACATGCACATGTCCAAGACAAGACTCATACACAGAAAGTATCTGAGAGGCCTCTACACTCTGGCCTGGAGCTATTCCCTAAACTCATTGTATAGATAAGCCCTGAAAGAGAGTACTTGTACAGGTCAATCTGCAAAGATTGGGAAAGGTGTTTTCTCCTCTTTTTTTTTCTGTTAGCTCCTGGCATTCAAGGAAAGTTCTGTCATAATACTAGCTGGATATAAGCTTAAGGAACAGACGACTCGGAATCTAAATTCCAGCGATAACACATTGAAATATTAAAATGTTGAGGTTTCTGCAAAAAAATTACAAAACCTACAAAGAAACAGAAAGTGATGGCCCAGGCAAATGAGAAGATTAAAGCATTAGAAACCATCGATGAAAGGACCAGACCTTGGACATACCAACGACATAGGAGAAAAAAAAAAAGTTCTTAAATATGTTCAAAGAGCTAAAGGACAAAGAACTAAAAGAAATCAGGAAAATGATAGATGAGCACAAAAATAATAGCAATAGAGAGATGGAAATTATGAAAAGAAACCAGAGTTGAATACCACAGTAATAGAAATTAAAAATTCCCTAAAGGGGTTCAACAGCAGATTGGAGCTGGCAGAAAAATCAGTGAACCTGAAGATAAGACAATAGAAATCATCCAGTCTAAGAAGCAGAAAGCAGAAAGAATGAAGCAAAGTGATCAGAGCCTGAGGAATTTGTGGGGACACCATCTAATGTACCAATATACACATTCTGGGAATCCCAGGAGAGGAAAGACAGCAAGACACAGAGAGACAATTCAAATAAACGGGCTGAAAACTTCCCAAATTTAACAAAAGTCAGGAATATACACATCCAAAACACTCAACAAACTCTATAAACAGGTTAAATCCAAATAGACACATACTGCGGCATATTATAATCAAACTGTCAAATGCAAAAGATAAAGACAGAATTCTGGAAGTCTTGAGAGGCAAAATGTCATATAAAAGGGACCCTCAATAAGATTAAGTGCTGATTTCTCATCAGAAACCATGGAGGCAAGTGCTGAAAGCAAAAAATTGCCAATCAAGAATTCTATATCTCGAAAAACTCTCTTTCAAAAATGAGGAAGAGATTAAGACATTCCCAGATAAATAAAAGCTGAGGCAGTTTGTCACCACTAGACTGGCCCTACAGGAGGTGCTAAAGAGAGTTTTGCAGGGTGAAAGGAAAGGACAATAGAAAACAGATGGAAGCCACATGAAGAAATAAAGCTCTCCAGTGAGGGTAATGACATGGGTAACTATACATCCAGTGTATTGTATTTTCTGCTTGTAACTCCATTTTTTATTTCCTACAGGATCTAAATGGCAAATGCATAAAATGTAATGATAAGCCAGTGGTTTTAGATTCGTAATATGCAAACATGTAATTTTTGACAAGAACGTCATAAAGATGGGGGATTGAGGGATATAAGCAACATAGTTTGTGCATACTATTAAAGTTGGTACCAAAGCAAGTAAGATTGTTATAGATTTACGATGTTACATTTAAGCCCCATGGTAACTACAAAGAAAATATTGGAGAATATGTAAGCTCATAGAGACAGAAATTAGAATACAGGCTGCCAGGGGTGGGAGGCCTGCAGAACAGGAAGTTAATGTAGAATGGGTAGAGTGTTTCTGTTTGGGGACACTGGAAAAGTTTCAGTAAGGGAAAGTGGTGAGGGTACCACAATACTGTGAATGTGTTAAATCGCACTGAATGGTATGCTTTGGAGTGGTTGAGATGGGAATGTTATACGTATATATGTTTCCACAATTAAAAAAAAAGGAAAGAGCAACCAAAGAGACAATGACAATTAAATGCAATACATGATCCTGAATAGGCTCTAACAAGGAAGGAGAAAAGGTTCAAAGACACATAACTGAGACATGTGAAAACTGGAATATAGACTGTAAGCTTTATATCAAGGTTAAATTCCTTGAACTTGATAACTGCACTTAATGGTGGTTATATACATAAACATCCTTGTTCTTAGGAAACGTATATGGCAGTATTAAGTGTTCAAGGTGCATGGTGTATTCAACCTACACTCAAGTGTTCAGAAAATGGACTGATAAATAGAAGATAGATTAATGGATAGATACAATGACATGGCAAATGTGGAAAATGTTAAAATTGGTGGATCGGGGTATTTGGGGAGGTAGAGGTATGTTGAAGTTCTCTGTATGGAGTTTGTATTATTTTTTGTAAAATAAAATAAAAAGTTAAAGAAAACAAACAAAACAACAACTACAACAACAACAAAAGGCAGAGCAGCCCAGCCAGAATCCCAGAGAGGAAGGAGGCTGGATCCCACCCACTAAAGGGCATGTGCAGGAGGTGGAGGCAGGATGGAGATCATTCCCAGCTCAGTTTCCGCAAACCTGAGGGGAAGGGTCCCTGAGACGGCATCGCCTAATACCTAAGACACTCTTCTCCTTTGTGGGAAGATGGCTGGAGCTAGCTGGGCCTTTAATTCTTAGGTGGGAAAGAAGGCTGGACCTACAGCATCGGTTCATGCCTGGTTGGCATCGGGATATAGGCCTCACTTTATGCCAGTCAAACTGCTGCCTCTCCCAGCCACTTTCCCCAAATGTGGCACCAGGTGAGTGACAGGCCTGGCAGCACCAACTCTGACTCTCAACCCCTGAAACATGCAGGGAGGCCCCTCACTTTCAAATGCCCAGGAAGTTAATGTTCACACCCAGGAAGTTACCTCTGTCCGGAATTTAGCCAGAGCACCATGAGTCGGAGTCTGGGGTGTGGAAACCATGATCTCCTCCAGGTTCTTCCCACTATGCTAAGAGGGGAGAGAGAAGGCGAGAGCAAACTCAGCAGCTGTTATTTACAAGTACAGCTTCTTGTCTGTTCAGGAAACTATCAGGGACAATTAACACATATTACATCTCTCCTAACGAAGTCTCAGGAGCCTCGTTGGCAGCTCAAAAAAAAGACACTTTGGGGATCGTTTTGGGAATGTGAGAAAGTTGGAGCTGGTTCAGGAGCAAAACCCAGGGCTGCTTGAAGGGGCAATGACCTGAACAGAGAGGCCTGCAATAAGCAAGGGTGGTTCCCCCAAGTCTCCTCGCAGAGACCTAGCCCTTTGCGACAGGGAGATTCTGCCCACGAGAAACGCCATGGTCTCCTTGGATTTCTCTTTAAGAGCAAAGCACAAGCAGAAATTGCTCCAGACTCCCTTAAAATGGGGAGGAAGGAGGTGCACCTATCACAATCAGACTAAATGCTCAGAGCCCAATTATCTATCAGGATCCAATCCCAGGACAACTGATGGGCCCTGTCATTCTGCCGCTGCTCAAATCCAAACTCCCAGCAGGGCCCTGTCTCCTTTTCAGCCCCAACTTCCCCATGTTGATCCCACAAGTGAGCCACACTCAACTGTTCCGTGGATCTCCAAGAGCACCTCACTCTTACATCTTTGTGCCTTTGCACATGCTCTTCCTTGTCTTCTCAGTGCTGGAATGTCCTCCAGACACCTGTAATCCCCCCCCCCACACACACACACACACACTCACCCATCCAAATCCCACTCAGCAGGCCCAAGGCAGAGCCAGTGTCTCCCCAGCACCCAGGTAATGACATCTCCTCACACTGTGCACTTCAGGTAAAATCATCTGTACGTCAGCTTCTCTCACTCCTTTGAAACTCCTTAGGGCAGGAACTACTTCTATTTTAATCTTTGTATTCTCAATTCTAAGCAAAATCCCCAACCCATACAGATCCTTAGCAAACATCACTAAATGATTCTTCCAGCCTCAGTGCGTGGCACACAGGAGGTGCTCAACAGACAGGGAGAGCACATCACTCACCTGGTGAGGCAGGATCCCTGCTGGGCCCGGGAAGCGGCGTGTTTTGGCCCGGGTGGAGGTGCGGGTGGGCTGCTGTGGTGTCCGGTTGGCAGCAGTGACCAACTGCACCAGATGGTTTGTGACCATGGGAGTCTGCAGAGCTGCTTGGGGAATGAGGGAGAAATGGGGACCCTTTGAGGTGCCAGCAGGAGACTCAACAGAAGCCACTGGAGCTCGGGGTTCTACGAGCCCCCGAGAAAACAATCCAGAGCTAGCCCTTGAGGGAGTAGAACAGTGTGAGTAGGGAGCTTGTGGTCCAGGATATTGAGCGTTGCTGCTTAAGCCTGGAGATTGGAATGACTGACCCGGTAGGCACTTCTGAGGGCTGCTTTGAATAGTTAAGGGTACTAGAAGAGGGGTGCCTCTGGGACAAACTTCCAAGTGGGATTGCTGCTTGAGAACTGTCCGAGCAGTCGGGATGGGAAGGTGACCTGGGGCAACAGGTCTCAAGTGGCGCTGGGGAGTCCTGCAGTGGACAACAGGATGTCGAGGCTGGTCCTGGGCTGCTGGGATACCTGTTACATGGGAGGCATGCATAGGCCCCTTTTTCCAAGAGCCACTCAGCTCAGCTATCCGGGCCTTTTTAGCCAATACTGAGTCCTTGCTCTGCCAGGAAGGCAGGATTCTTGTGGCCTCACTGCTAACTCCAAGTTCCTGCTCCATGCCAGGCCCCTCCAGCTCCATGCTTGCCAGGACCTTATCAAATTCAGCTTGCTCAGGCCCCTCTAGGCCACCAACCACCTGCTGTTGGCTCTCAAAAGTGAGCAGGGGGTGGGGGGCTGAGGACTGGGGTCTTGCTGGCTCTCGGAGTACTTCTGTCAGTATTGCTTCTTTTTGATTGCCAGTCCAGCTGCTGGAAGTCGAGGCAGACCTTAGGAGGTCTGTTCCCATAGAAAGGGAGCCCTCGACGGCCCTGGACATGCTGGAGATAGGGAGGCGAAGACCCAGGGCTGGCAGGCCTGGAGCTTCTGAAGGAGAAGTAGCGTGTGATGGCAGCCGTCTGGAGGACTGTGCCTGCACAGTCACCTGTGGCTGGGAAGAGACAGATCTCAGGCACCCAGTATTCACAGGCAGTGAGCCAGCGAACTGGTTCTCTGCATCCTCCACAGCAGACAAGAAATCCTACAGAGAAGCAGAACAGTGGGTTTGGGCATCCAGAAATCAAGAAACACTCTGCTTGTACTGTTTCAGGCATGTGGTGTGTATATGTGTGTGCATGTGTACACACAAGCAAGAAACCAAGGCACAAAAAGTAGCGATGTTATCTCTCATCACTTTTGACCTTACCTATGAGCCTACCTCCAGGCTTCCATCAGAAACATTATTAGGCTAACTCTTCAGGTAGCTTTTCTCTTTCTTCAGTCTCTGGGGGGCAGTTATGGAAGCAGGAGAAGCAAACATACCAGGGGACCAAGGAGTCAAACGAACCACCCAAGGTCACACACCCATTTCAAGATCCGTTTTCTGGTATCCAGCTGGTGAGGCTGCCTGTTCTCAGCCCAGTTCCCACCCCCCAACACACACATGCACACACAGCCTTCGGTAAGCCAGAGAGGCCTTGGACCCAGCAAAATAGGCAGAGGTTAAATATAGCTTTCCAGGCAAGTTAAATTAAGTATGGATTCCAGTTGGGAAGCAAGGTGAAATTGACACCTTCGAGAGCAACAGACCTGTTCTGAGGGTGTTTTGAGTCAGAACTGCCAATTTAACTGACAGGAAGTTCCCCTCCACTCCTACCCCCTGCTGCCACATTGGACTGTCTAGGCTAAAAAAAGGTTTTCTTCTTGATTTGTGTATTTTCAAGAGTTGCAAACTCTGACAGGATCACTTTAGGATTATAAATAATAATAATAATTACAGCAGCAGTAAAGTCCTGATGGCCCTGGGGGTTTGGAGATTCCCTTTCTCCCAAAGATCTCACTCTCGGACATGATGTCATCTGCCTGGGGAAGGAGGAAAGAGACAGATCTCCATTTTCATAAATTGGGAACTTGAGCTATCGGAGCCCTTCATCCGAATTCCATTACCAGCCTAGCAGTGCCACCATCACCTGGTTAAGACCAAAAAGGATCACTTTATTGCCAGTTTTTTAGCCTGAATTCACACATCTCCAAAGCTGAAAGACAAAGACAAAGACAAGTCCCCTTGCCAAAACTGGCCGTTTTGGATTATTTGTTGTAAAGATGAAAATCTAGTCCCCAAATTATTAAAAATACCTACCGTGTGAACCTTCACTGGATGCCAGGTACCATGTAATCATTTCACTTGAATTCCCTCAATTAATTCTCATGATGGCTCAATGAACAGGTACTATTATTATTCCCATTTCAGAGATGAGGAAAGTGAGATCTGAAAGGTTAAGTGACTTCTTGAACCAGGACTTGAACCCACGTGTGCCCTTATCACTATGTCCCGGGGCTTCAAAGAACGAGACCAGTCAGAGACAGGTTTTAAGGATGAGGCCTGAGGAAGGCCCGTTTTTCCCTTCAAACGTCAACCTCCTAGAGCTGCCAAGGAATAGAAAGGTGGGATGTGGGCTGCCAGAAGGACCCCGGGTACAGCCTCAACCACCAGAACAGGCACATATTAGGCATCTGAATGAAATTTAAGTGGGATTTTCAAGGCAGAGGGCTGGGAGACAAAAAGTCGATTCTGAACTACTTGTCAAAGGTAAAATAAAACAATTCTAGTCTAATAAATGTAGTTTAGTAGTTTCCATATGCATTAGACTGGAGTCAGGAGTCCTCATGCTGGCTTTGTGGTGTTTTCTCAGGCGGTTAATATGCCTCTTGGCACTTTACCCACTTAAATCCTGCCTCTTTCCAAAAAGGATTTGAATAGCAACTCCAGGCCTCATGGATGAAACTATGTTCCTGATAGGGAGGGAGCTGTGGAGACTGCTAGTGCAGTGGTCTCTGCCTGCACATTAGAAATAGCCCAGCTTGTGCTCATCCCAGGACTTCTGATTTAATTAGTGTGTGGTAGGGCCTAGGTGGGGGGTGATTCTATTGTGGGAGTGAGCTGGCTTTAGATCTAGTCTAACCCCTTATCTACTAAGGAGTTGGAGGGAAAGGAGAGAAAGGAGGCAGACAGCCCCTCCCCCCAATACCCCCATATAGCAGAAGAGAAAATGGCAGGCCAGAGAATGAAGTAATTTTCCCTGGCTCCCATGGCCAGTGGGTGAACTCCAGGCTTCCTGCCATCTAATAACTGTGCTGTCTCTTATACTCTGACTCTCCATAAACTTTCTTCTCACCTCAAGTATGTCATCATGAGGGTGGATTAAGTCATCTCCATGACATAGCTTCTATGCAGGGGCCCTTATAATTTAAAGGTATGACAATTAGGCAACTCATCTCTGGGTTTTGTTTGTTTCTAAGACAGTTAAGTGGGTAGTTTGCATGTCTCACCATTTCTCAGCCTCTCACAGACAAAAAAGATACACATGTCAACTAAAAGGGGACTGGAGCAGGCTGTTCCAAAATGTTCTGGGCCCGGGTGTTTATGTCTTGAGACCTCCTCTGCCATCTCTGATCCCCAGCACTTCCTTACCTCATCTTCAAACTCCTCTTCCACAGCAAACAGCTTCTGCAAACTGCATGCCTGAAAGGAAAACAAAGCAATTGAGGTTGGGAGGGAAATATCATTTGCAAGTACATTCTGTCCTCACCACGCTTCTTCCCACTTCTAACTACAGGTGTACTGGGTTTTGCTTGCTTGTTTGTTTGTTTGCTAGTGCTGGGGGAGGGATAAGGGATGGGGAGAGAGGAGGCAGGATTTATTTAAACACTGAGATGATTTAGAATTTAGAATAATCCACTCAGATCCATCTGCACTGATTCTGGAAGGAGGGAGGGAGCAAAGGGAAGGCTGCTAAGGGGAGCAAGGATTATTCTTTAGACAGCACTGGGGACTTGGGCCTAAGGATTTTGCTGATATCCCAGAGGTTTGGCCTGAGGAACCTATCAGACATAAGAGAGAAACTACCATAAATCCAAGCATGCTCAGTACAGTGGACTTGCTTCTGAATGCCAACCCAGTGGCTTCCTTCCACCAAACCCACGAAGAGCTAACTCTAGGGTCCCAGGGGGGTGGGATGGCCTAAGCCACGGCTCCGTCTTTCTAGCCAGCTGTGGCCAGCTCCAGATGAGTGTCAAACCCATAGCTGAGGGCTGTATCTAATTTCCCATGCCAGAGCAGGAGCTACAGAAGTGAATCCCACCCCCAAGTGTCTAGGGATCACGGTGGAGGGGACCACTGGGATGGGGAGGCGTGCTCAGGAAGAACTGACATTTGAGCAGGCGGGGAAGAATGACAGAAGGAAGGCAGCTAGAAGGAAACGGAGGCCCGGGAGGCGGGGGTGGGGGCAGGGTGGGTGGGGATGCCTTCCCAGGGTCTCCCGGCGCATACAGGTCAATCTCCAAATAAAGCCCAAGTTTCCCGCTCCAACCGAACTCTCGCTCAGACCCTCCAGCCCCCGCCCTGCGGCTCGTCCAGGACGGGATGAGGGGCTGGAACCCCAGGAGCAGTTTCCGCCGCTGCGGAACCAGGTGTCCCGGGATCCTCGGGCATGGGCGAGGCATTACCATGGTGACGGCGGGTGGGCTGCGGCCCGCGGGTTGGCGGAGAGGGCCCCGACTCGGAGGGTGCTGGGGCCTCGGACTCGGTCCGGGGGGAAGGGTCAGAGTCCAGGCGACCGTGACCTCCGAGCAGGGAAGGAGGGCGGCATCGCCGCAACCCCGACCGGGGCCGAGGGAAGGTCGCCGGGAAGCCAGGGACTGCCTTAGGCCGCATTCGAAGCCGCCGCCACTGCGGAGTCCCCGCCCTCTTAAAGGGGCAGACCTATTTCTATTCGGCCGACACAAAGGCCCTTCACCCGCCAGCCTTCCGCCTTGAACCTTAAAGGGGAAATGATTGGGCCTCTCAGTCGCCCTCTGGCGGTCACCTGGTTCAACTCGTGTGCACGTGAGAGCGAGATCGGGGCATCTTGAACCAATTACACCCATCTTTGCCCACCATCCTTCTTGCGCTAAGCCTTGTGTTAAGTACTAGAGCGTGACTCTCATTCACACCAGAACCCGCCCCGATCTGTCCGTTCCTCTATCCATTCATCCATAAATCCATCTGTCTAGCAATCCACTCCATCTATTCTTGCAACGCTGCTCAGATCCCAGGCCTGCCCTGGCATCTTCTCTCTCAAGAGACAACTCCCCCCCCCCCATCAGAACACTCTTTTTCTTTCGCAGCACTTGTCATAATTTGTAATTATCATGTTTTACATGTTTATTGTGTGTCATCCTCACTAGAATATAAGCTCCATGAGGGCAGGGAATTTACCTGACTTGTTCAACTTTGTATCCCCAGCACCAGCATAGCTCCGTAAATAGTTTTTGAATGAATGAATGATTGCTATGTACTCTCACAGTGCTTGACACTGGGGATAGAGAAAAGAATGTCTCCTTGTGTCCTCAAGGAGTTTACCAGCAAGTCAGGGAGACATGGGTCCAAAGACAGAGTCTAGGAGGGTTGTGCAGAGAGAAGGGTAGAGGCCCAGTAAGCTGGGAGTGCTGCGGTTAATGATCCTCAGTCCTTCCTCAGTTTCCCTTCTTCCTTCATCACTAGCTAGCTAGTCTGAGTGGTAACTAGAGCTGCAGAGCTTCGAAGCCTCCAAAGGCAGGAGGAAGATAGCAGACTCTGGTTCTTAACAATCCGATCTGAGCCAGCCCTGGATCTTCTCCTCAGGGAGCCTGATGTTTCCATTGGAGCTGCACGTGGACCAGTTTACCTGTCAGTGTCATATGTTAGAATGGAGAACACAATTGAGAAGGGAGAGGGGCCGCTGGACCCCCAACTCCTATCCAAGTTAGGGATTTCCTCAAGGCCTCTGTGCTTCTGAGCAAGGAATGAAACCCCAATCCTCCCATTTACAGGCCTCCTCTCCCCTGTGTCATAGGAATCCCAGGTGCAGCTGTCCTGCCCCTCTGTGAATAGTCCTTGAGACCTGGTCCCAGGGCTCCCTGCAGATCTGGGCTCTGTTGGCTCCAGCTGAAGGGATATCACAGAGCCCCAAAGTCCAAGAGCAGTAATAACAATCTCCACCCATACTGCAGCTCACAGCTTCCAATTCTAACCATCAGCTTATTTTATCCTCACAAAGATCTTTATGAGTTTACAGATTAAGAAACCAAGGCCCAGATGGGGAAGGGACCAGCTCAGGTTCACACAGTCACTTAAAGTTAGATCTCCTGACTGTAATTTCATGCTTTCTCCTCTGTCACACAGTGAGAAGAACTTGGCATCTGCTTCTCTCACTTGCTGCCCTTGTGAAAGCCCACCTCCTCCCCTGCCCCCAAATCAAATGTCCTCTCCTTCTTAGCATTGTCTTCTCAAGGCAAAGGAAAAGACAGGGTCTCCATAGTGAAGGGATCTAGTCATCTTCTTTCTTCTCTCAGAAGACGGTTTAGCATGCTTAACTCTTTAATAAACAGATTTGAGGATAGTGGAGACTTAGACCCAAAAAGAAGGGGTAGATTCAGAGAAAGGGAAAAGTGGGTTCTGGAGCTTGGGCAGGAAGGCCCACAGCAGAGGATACAAGAGCTCCTCTGTCAAGTGGGGTATTAAGGAGAGCAATTGTAGTGAGGGGATCTCAATAGCACTTAGATTTATTTTAACCCCATAATAATAGCAGCCAATACTTCCTGAGCACTTTCTGGGTGCCAGGCACCATTTGAGGCTCTTTATATGTATTAACTCTCTTGATCATCATAACAACCCTTGACATGCTGAGATCAGTTCTGCTTTTCCAAGGGGGAAAGAGTCAATGTTTTGCCCCCGGTCACACAGCTAGTAGGTGGTGGAGCTGAGATTGTGAACTAGGCTGTCTGGCTTCGGCATCCACAGGCTTAAACATTATATTGTTTTGCCTCCTAGAATTCCAATGAACTAAGTTCTTAATCTGCGGCTTCAGGAAGTATAAATCCCCTATAATTACTGTCTTTTGCCTGGGCACACATGCCTTGTTCTGAGAAAGGATTCATAGCTTTCATCAGATTCTCATGGGTCAGAAGCAGTTGCCTTTCTCTCTCTCAGGACCTGGCTGCACCCTCCTGCCCACCCCTCCCAACCCCTTCTTGTACAGATGCCTTATTCTCCTAGGTCAAGCCTTACCATGTAGCTCCGCATAGTCTCCTTGGTCCAAGCTCTCCTCCCTCTTGTCCATTCTTTCTAACATGCAAATGAGATCCACTGTAAAAATCCTTCAATCCCTCTCAGTCACCAGAGGATGACATAAAAAGTCCCCAGCCTCTGGGAATACCAACCCCTTTCCACCCCACACATTCTTCAAGCCCCAGCTCACAGACTGCCTCCTCCAAGAAGCCTTCCTTTACTGCCCCAGGCAGCCCAGGTTTTGTTCTCTATGATTCCCTGCATTTTGGACCTACCTCTATTATAGCGCATGTCTATTATATGCTCTGTGATATCTGCAGGTCCCCCTCATACCTCCCTACTGGGCTCTGAACTCTTTTAGGACAACAACTCTGGCTTTTCATCTTTGGATTCCAGCATCTGGCACAGGGCCTGGCATACAGAAGACGTTTAGCAAGTGTTTGTTGAATGACAGTGCCACTTGTCAGGAGGTAGTGTGAATGAGTCTGGGCAAATCCATGCTCACTTCTACAAATACCTGCAGTTGCTGGGGGAGGAGCCTCACTTCTTGGGTAAAAAGAGCATATCACCTGGAATGTGTGTATGTGTTACCATGTTTGTGTGGGAGTCAGCATGCTGTGGTAGAAGATGATTGGCTTTGTAGTTAGACAAATCTTGGTTCATATTGGACTCCTCTGTAATTGGCTGTGTGACCTTGAGTAAGTCATTTACCTCTCTGAACCTTAGGTGCCACATCTATGCAAATGGAATAACCTATCTTCCTCACAGGGCTGCTGTAAGAGTAAATTAATTAATGCATTGAAATGGCTAACTCTGTGCCTGGCACGTTGGCAGGGGCTCAACAAATGTGGGTTCCCTTTCCCCTGCTTGAGTTTGCAAACATGTGCTGGGATTTGTTATGGGAACCACATGGCTTGGATTTGTATCTATTTCAGCATATTTGCAAATGCATTTTGCCCTAATTTGTATTTTTTATCGTGTGAATAGTTGCATGTGAACTGGCTTGATGATGCGTGTGTTTATTGTTTATATTTACATTTGCCTTGCCATGGACGGTGGCATTTTGGATGGGAAGTGTGTACACACACTGAAAGTCTTGCGTGGCTGTGTTGGTGGGAGGGTGTTCTATGTTGAGTGAGAGTAGGGAACGTGCATGGAATTCATTGTGGATTATGCGCTGCATGCAGGGGTGGGGGGAGCAGTGTCCATGGGGGCGGGCCGGGGGCCCAGTCTGTATGTCTGGCTTTGTGGGTGTGTGGGCGAAGGTTGTGGATCTTGAGTTAGCGTGCAGCCAGCAAGTATGTAAGACCAGCGTTGTCCAATGAAACTTTGTGTTGTTGGAAATATTCTGTATTTGTGCGGTCCAACAGAGTAGCCTCTAGCCACATGTGGCTATTGAGCACTTGAAATGTGGCCAGTGGGACTAAGGAACTGGAGTTTAATGTTATTTAAACTTCATTAATTTAAATCTAAATAGCCGCAGGCACACTTTAGAAAGACACTTCAAGCTTGCGCTCCACACACCAGGTGGCGTGAATCCCCCTTCCTCTCACCACGGAGAGCCCTTCCATCAAGTCCCGACCCGGGGATGTAAATAGACTCGCTGGAGTCCCGCGTGCGCGCATAAGCGTGTGTGTGCGCGCGTGAGACGTACATAGGGGGGCTGTTGCCGTCGCCCCCTCCCCCTCCCCAGGTCCCCGGCGGAGCAGTGAATCAGCCCGACAATGAAGTGAGTCATTCATGAACTGCTCCGGGCCGGCCCAGCAGGCGGGAAGCAAACGTCAGCTCCCAGCCCCCCAGCCCCCCGGAGGGATCGCTCAACCCCACGCACTGCAGATGTTGTTGAAGAAAGTGACACCGGCGAATCATGGCGCGGAAGCGCCGCTCCTCAGCCCCTCCCTCTAGTTCGCAATCCATTCATCCCCCAGCCCCTCTCTTCCCTCGGTGGCGTGTGAGTCACCCCCCAATCTCCCCGAGGACGGAGACAGCCAGCAGCTCAATCCTGTACGCCCCCAGTTCAACAACCGCTTTCCAAGCCTATCCCCAGTCGGTCCTCCCTCTCCAGGCCTGGAGGGTGGGAGTAGAGAAGCTGGACCCCATGGCGTGGTGTCAGAGTCAGGCCTTTGGAAGCCAGGCTGACCCACTTGGGGCTGTCATGGGTGGGGCAGGGGCAGGGCAGGTTGCCACTTGCTGGATCCCAGGGAGCTGCTCTCTGGCTTCCACGGAGAAGCTTCAAGGCAAACATGGAGGCGGCAGGGAAGGAGTGGTTGAGGGGTGCTGCATGGAGCACCTGTAGCTAGTGGTGAGGAATGGATGGAGGGAGGCAAAGGATTCCTCTGGCTTCCAGGGCAGTCCCCCAAAGTATCTCCCCAGTGCCTGACAATTTGTAGGACCTAGTAGCTTCTCCTCTGCCCCCCACCCCCTTTGGCATCAATCGGCCTATTTCTCATGCACTGAATATTCCCCGAGAGTTTTGACTTGGATAACTGGGTCTGATGGTGGTGTCCTCCATGGCTGTATCAGAAAAATATTATTAAAAGCCTTAAAAAAAAAAAAAACAACTCTAGACTCTGACAAAGCAGCTCCATGTCTAAGAATTTAACCTAGGAAAATAACAATTGATGCATGCAAAGATTTAGCTATAAAAATGTGCATCACAGCATTATTTAAAACAATGAAAACTCGGAAACAACCAAATATCCATCAAAAGGGGATTGAATTTTTAAAAAGGGGTGGTTTGAAAGAAAAAAAAATCATGGTAAAACAGCGCAATGGAATATTACGCAACCATTAAAAATGATGTGTGGAAGATTTGATGCCATGGGAATGTTTTCATGACATATTACATCAAATATTAAATTGTAAAATATTATGTACAATGTGATACAATTTTTGTAAAAATATGTGAGCATAGAGAAAAGATTAGAAAGTGTTTACCACTTACTAACAATTGTTCTCACTGGATTATGGATTTAGGAGCAATTCGATTTTCTTATTCATACTTTGTTATTTTCTCCTGAATTTCTACAATAAGAGCCCATGACTTTTTATAGCAGAGAAAAGGAATTAATTTTATTAAGTGTTTTAAAAGCCATTTCTGGGAGTGGTAACAGGGATTAACTGGAAATGGGCATTTTATTGCAATGAAGAAAATGTTCTAAAACTGGATTATAGTTATGGTTGTACAACTGGGCAAAATTACTAAAAATCATTGAATTGTACACTTAAAATGGGTAAATTTTATGTATGAAAATTATACCTCAATAAAGTTGTTTTAATAAACATTTTTTTTAAAAGCCATTTGCTGGACTTCCTGCCATTAAGGTCAGTTTACCACCTCTGCATGCTTTTAGGAGTCCTCAAAAAAGCTCTGAGGAAGGGTTTGCCAGATAAAATACAAGATGCCCAGTTAAATTAGAATTTCAGATAAACAATGAGTAATTTTCTAATATAAGTATAAAAATAAGTCATATTAAGTAAAAAAGTCATGCAATTAATTTAAGTATAAAAAATTATCTATTCTACTTTTTGGCTATTGTGAATAATGCTGCTATGAGCACTGGTGTACAGATACCTGAGTCCCTGTTTTCAGTTCTTTTGAGTTGATTCAGATCTTTTGAATATGTGGGCATGCACGTATACCTAGAAATGGGATTGCCAAGTCAAAGAGTATTTCTATGTTTAACTCCCTGAGGAACTGCCAAACTGTTTCGTAGTGGCTGCACCATTTCACATTCCCACTAACTACGTACAAGGGTTCCTATTTCTCTGCATCCTTGCCATCCCTTGTTACTGCCACAATAAAATTTAAAAGAAAGGAAGGGAGGAAAAAGAGAGAGAGAGGAAGGAGGAAAAGAAGGAAGGAAGAAAAGGAGGGAGGGAGGGAGGAAGGAAGGAAGGGACGAAGGAAGGGGGCAAAATGTATGTTGTTAACCATAAACTGCTGGCTGAAAGAAGGCGCTCAGGCCAGATTGTGTGATAGTAGTGCTTGCCCCTCCACGTAGCATGTAAGTCGACTCTGTCTTGTTCCCTATGGTTTCACAGACCTCAGGGCCAAGAGGGTCTTTCAGAATCACAGGGTCCACCCCTCTGATCACAGAAAGGAAATGGTTTGAGCTCCTACAGGCAGAGCTGCCCTGTGTCTCCCAGGCCCCTGCTCTCCCCCTGCATCATGCGGCCACCTGTGGCCAGACGTATTTGTTTCCACAGGAAAGCTCCCAGAGGGCAGACACGCTTGCACCCTCTTTCCCCTCCCTAACACTCTGGAAGAAACTACAGACCTGTGGGATGTGACTGGCCAGGGCTATCACCTGCCCTGTCGTGTTCACATGGCCTTGAGTAGACAGGCAGGAACTTCTGTCCAGTCCAGGAAACCCTGGGCCTCAGTTCCAGGTCCCAGGAGGGAGAAGGGAGAGAGGATAGGCTTCCTTCTCGGCCACCCCCTCAGACCTTCTGCTCATCTTCTGGCTGGAGGAGTCGAAGGGCTGGGTGTGGGTCATTCCAGGGCAGTGGGGAGAGCTGGCCTGAGAAGCTTTGTCCTGGGGTCCCCACTCTGCCCCAGGCCTTCTGATCACCCGCTGTCCTTTGGTAGGTAAGTGGCTGTAAGGGAGGCTCTAGGTCAATGTGGGATCTGCAGACCAAGGAATTAGCAGCTTTTCTCTGCCCCCCACCACACACACACACACACACACACACACACACACACTACATAATCTCATTTTTGTGGTGCCATACCAAATGGTAGCAGCTGTACCCAAAATAGTCTTTATTTTTAAATGAATTCACAGCTCGTCCTGGGAGCTGCCATGGCTTTCCCCAGACTTGACCACTGCTGAATGTATAGGCAATGACTTACTCCTAACCTTTAAGCCAGAAGGGCAGGAGGTGGGGAGACTGGGAGGGTACAGAGGGTGTCAAGGCCAGGTAAGGTTTTCAGGTGAGGAAAGAGAGGCCCTTGCCTCCAGCCCCAGGCCTTCCTTGTTTTGTTTTTTATTTATTTGAGTTACAACTCACGACTTGTAGTTGGCAGAGCTGGAACAGTCATCGGCAATCATCCATCCGAGGCCATTTTATTTTATTTTATTTTTTATTATGAACTTTAACATATATACTTAATAGCAATAACTTTCAAAGTACGACTCAACAAGTAGAGAGCAAATTTCAAAGAATGTCATGGGTCACAGTTCCACAACTTCAGCCATTTCCATTATTGTAAAATATACATACAAGAAGGTATTAACTTTTGATACACAGCTCCACAGGCAGTTACATAGGTAATTTCAAAAATTGTTATGGGTTATAGTTCCACAGTCTCAGTTCTTTCCTTTTTATGAAATATAGGGTATATACAGAAAGGTGAAGACTTTCAAAGCATAATTCAAAGAGTAGCTATAGAGCAAATTTCAAAGGATGTTATAGGTTACAGTTCCACCATGTCATTTACCTCCTTCCAGCTATTTCAACTCACCCGCATCTAAATAATTGTATATATTATATATATATATATATATATACACACACACATACACACACACACACACACACACACACACATATATATTTACATAAAGTTTTACTATTTGTAGACCTTTGTTAAATCTTATCCTCTCGCTTAATCTCTTTCCTCATCTTCAGGGGTGTCTAGGCAGTGAGCACCCTATCTGATTCATATTGAAAGGGGGTTTGACAGTATGGGGAAGGGGGCTGCATCTGATTGTTGATTTAAAGAGGCTGTTGCCTCTGGATTTTAAACAAGGCCATTTTAAAGATGAAGAAATTGAAGTCCAAGGGATGTGTTGCCCAAGGCTCTGTCTGGTGCTCTTTCCCCAAAATGTAAACAATCAAGCATGATTTTGTACTGGGTGTTGGTCTGAATGAAAACTGTTTCCTTCTCTCCCAACCCCAAGGGAGAGGTCTGTGGGGAGGGGGAGAGGAAGGGAGGAGGAAACTTTTTCCACCCTTCCTTCTCAACCTCACCTTGTTGGACCATCCAGAAATGACACCAGCTGGAAGGAAGGAAATCCAGTCCCACCCTCTTGTCCTAGAGATAAAGAAACAGAGGTCGAGAGGTCGAGAGGTCGAGAGGTCGAGAGAGAGAGAGAGAGGTCGAGAGAGAGAGAGGTCGAGAGAGGTCGAGAGAGGTCGAGAGAGAGAGAGAGAGAGAGAGAGGAAGGGAGAGAGAGAGAGAGGAAGGGAGAGAGAGAGAGAGAGAGGAAGGGAGAGAGAGAGAGAGAGAGAGAGAAAGGGAAGGGACTTGTCCAGGGTCACACAAGGAGGCCTGGGCCAGACCCAGGCGTTGTCTTCATCCTCGGGCAGCTTCATTTCACTCTGCAGAACTCAGTCCTCAAGCACTTTACCTTGTTTTATGCCTTGGAGCACATGGATAGTTTGCCATGAAATAAATGCTCTTCCAGGCTCTTCTTACTTCTTCTGGCTCCTGGGATCACTGTAAACAGCCTGAGGGCAGGACTGGGACTTACAGCCTCCTGAAGGAATGAAGGTCCAGCCTAAACTTTGGAGCTGGGCACTAGGCTGGATGCTTTTCACAGCCGCCATCTCATCTATCTTGGGGCTCATAGAGTGTTGGAACTGAAAGTGCCCCCAGAAAACAGAAGTCCAGGTCCTGTTTCCCAGATGAGACCTAGCCTGGGAGGAAGTGGCTCATCCATCGGCTCACAGGGATGGAGGTGTTCCCAGGGCCCAGCTTTCTGACCTACTGTCGTGTCTTCTTTTTTGGTGGTCCCTACAGCACCCAGCATTGTGCTGACCTCATAACTTTTCAATAAGCTCAATAGATTCTTATTGAATGGAGTACAAAAAGGATGCCCCTGTATACAAGACACCCTGGGTAACAGACAAAACTTTAAAGAACGTACATTTCCTGTGATAAATGTTTAATAAATGCTTATTATTCAGGTTTATCAGCTCAGTTCTTCCTTGTTCCATATTATTTTCTCCTTGAGAGTGTTTTTAGGCAGAACTGGACTATTTCCACTCCAGATGCTCTTTGGAGGTTGGTAGAACAACCAGAGTTCCTCCACCAGGGACGAGAACCATGGGCCAGATCACCCTGGCCAGAGCCTCCCCAGAGCCTCTGGAATCCTAACCATGGGTCTGGAAGTTCCCAACCCGGAAGAAATGCTGGGTGAGAGTTTGGAGAGGAGGACAAACCTGAACTGGTGTCCTGTCTGTTCCCTAGGCATTGCTTAACTTTAGGGGACGCAAGCTCTGGGTGAGTGAGAGGGAATGTGGAGGAGACAGGTGTCAGTGAGGGCCGCTAGTTCAGCAGAGCCCACCAAGCAGAGAAGAAGGTTCCTCCATCTCCTGCCCCAAGTCCTGGCCAGGACATTTCTCATCATTCCAGACAGGAGCAGCAATGCCCAGGGTCCCTAATGGTGTTTGCTCACCAACCCCTCATTCCACTCCTCGTCTCAAAAGTCCTTCTCAAAGTCCAACGGTGCTGCCAACTTGGCAGGCTAGAGGTTAAATGCCTGGCTCTCCTCCAAGATTTGTTTCCTTCTAACAAGAGGCTAAATTCACCACTGGTTCCCAGGGTCAGAAGTTCCCCAATCAGCTTCCAGATCCTATCTGCAGTCTCGCTCTGCATTGGGGAAACTGAGGAAGTGGTTAACAAGACAGCCCTTTGACTCGTTTCCATGGTGAATGACCTTGGCAGGGGTCTGTGCCTATCCTAGAGCCTCAGAACAAAAGACAGTTCTATTTTCTGTAAGGGCAGAATCATCTCTACCACCCCAGCACTCACCACAGGTGCTCAAGAAATGTATGTAAGAATTAATGCTGAATTATTCAGTCCCACTTACCTGAGGGCTCATCAGGGCTCCCAGATGGTGAATTCTTGTAAACTTCCGGGGCACTTGACCCCTGAAGGATAGAGGTCATAACCTCACAACTGCAGAGACCTCTAGAGAAGAGGGCAAGAGGGCTGGACTTGAGAGTCCTGCTCCTCCAGCCACCTGTTTCTTGTGTCTGGGGGCAGACAACCTGGGTTTGGATCCCAGTTCTGCTTGTATGAACTCTGTGACTTAGAGCAAGTCATTTACCATCTCTGAACTCCAAGTCCCTCATCCGTGACATGGGAAGTGCCTTGCCCATGTGTACCTTAAGACAGCCACCGACCTTCATCTGTCATACCAGATAAGGAGATTCTTTCCCATGTTCTGAAACCCACAGACAGGAGATTCCAGAGTCTTCCAGTGTCCCCAAGCCTTTTTTGAGTTCTTACTGTGTGCAAGGCGATGTGCTAGATGCTGGAGAGGCAAAAGGAAATATGATCTTGTCTCTTTTATCAAATAGCTCATAACCTGTTTGGGAAGACAAAACGTAAGCCCTTCGAAAGCAAAATCCCAACACAACACAACCCCCCAAGAGACATCATAAGGTTGTGCAAGAGTAACAATAAATGGATGGCACCTCCATTATGGGAAAGAGGCAGGAGGGATGCTTGTCGCTGGAGTGATGTGGGCTGACTCCATGCAGCCATTGTGCTCAGAGAAGGGTCCATTGTCCATTCAGAAAGTTCTCACCTTGGCTTGAATTTATGACACGCATTCATTTCATTCAACACATATTTACCGAGTCTTTCTTTGTGGCAGGCACTGTGCTGAGAGCTAGGAGAACAGCAGTAAACAAAAGAGAAGCATGATTTCTGAATTCAAGGAAAGAGGGAGAAATGGACACTGAACCTATAACGCCATAAATTCATGTGTATTTACAAATTGTGATCAAGGACAATAAGAGGATATATAACAAGGGCACCTAACTTAATTAGAAGACCAAGGAAGGCCTTTTTCCAGAAGTGCTATTTGAGCTCTGACAGATGAGTAGCCAGCAAGGGAAAGGGGGGCATTTCAGGCAGAAAGAACAGCCAGTGACAAGGCCCTCCCTGAGCAGCAAGGACATGCCCTGAAGCCTAAATGGCTGGAGTGTGGACCATAAAGGGAGGGGGGTGAGGTAGGCAGGGACCAGATCAGGTAGAGCCTGGTAGGCTCCCACCTCCCTCCACATGTGAGGAGAGGACCAGCTGCCGCAGAAACCCCCAGGGAGCTTTGTTTTTGTTTTTTATGTTTTTTTTTTTTAATTTGTGAACTTATATATACATAAGAGTGATAATTTTCAAAGCACAATTTCACAAGTAGTTAGAGGACAAATATCAAAGAATGTCATGGGTCACAGTTCTACAACTTCAGCCATTTCCAATTATGGTAAAATATAACATACATACAGAAAGGTGTCATCTCTTGATGTACAGCTCAACAAGCAGTCATATAGATAATTTCAAAAATTGTTGTGGGTTACAGTTGTTGCACAATTTCAGTTCTTTCCTTATTATGCAATACAAGGTATATACAGAAAGGTGAAGACTTTCAAAGCACAATTCAGTGAGCAGCTATAGAGAAAATTCCAAAAGAAGCTTTAAGCTATAGTTCCACCATGTCATTTACCTCTTTCCAGCCATTCCAACACCCTAGCATCCAAAAATAGATATAGAATTATGAAAGTTTCATTATTCATAGACCTTTGTTAAATCTTATCTTGTTTGTTGCTACCCCTTCCTCTCACTTAATCTCTTCTTCCATCTTCAGGGGTGTCTATGCAGTGAGCACCCTAACTTTGTTCATATTGAAAGGGGGTGTCAACAGTATGGGGAAGGGGCCGCATCTGCTAGTTGCTCTTAGAAATGCTGTGGCCTCTGGGTTTTAGGGCTTGTTTCATATAGAAACACTTGGGTGGATTTAAGTTTCTGAAAGATTGAACTTAGTGAGTGCATCTTTTATAGAATCTCAGGTAGGGACATAGGTATTTGGGTATTATTTTTGGTAAGGGCATGGCATACTGTGGCCATTTGGGATGTCTATCTGGAGCTTCCATAAGAAAAAGCTCCAGGATAGCCTCTCAACTCTGTTTGGGATCTCTCAGCCCACTGTGACCTCAGCTTGTTACTTTTCTTCTTTTGGGGGGTGGGGGACTTATTAATAATGAAGATTTCTGGGCTTCATCCCCATTGAAATACAAGCATTTTTAACAAGCTCCTCCAGTGATTCATAAGTAATCCAATGTCTGAAAATCACTTTTCCAGGCCAGTTAAGGAGTTCAGTCTTTATCCCAACAGTGACTGGAAAAATGGGAAAGGTTTTAAGGCCTCACCTGATTAGATATGTCTTCTAAAAAGCTCACTTTGGCTTCAGGAGGAGGCAGGGATGAGTGCAGGAAAGGGAATTGTTAGGGGTGAGGTGGGAGGCAGTGACTTGCTTTGGCCAAGGAGTGGGAATGGAGATGGACCTGAGGGAGCAGATTCATGAAATACTTTGTAGAAAGAACCTTTATCATTTATTACAGAAACATATATGTCTTTTACTTTCTCTGATTAGATAAGTAATAACATGATCATTGCAAATTTTCAGATACATAGAAAAAGGAAGAAAGTCAAGGTAAACATTCTGGTATCTATTCTTCCGGGCTTTTTTTATATGCATACACACTCTGACACATGGATTTACTTTGTTGTTTTTTTACAATAATGGAACAATTCCCTAATTCTTGTTTGAGTCCTGATTTTCAAGAAAATAGTACATCATGAGCATCTTTCCAGGTCAATATAGACTTCAAACATTTTAATGTCTGGATGGTTTTCCACTGAATGGATGTACCCTAGCTTATCTGCCAATCTCTTAGAGATGGGTATTTAGGTTGTTTCCAACTTTTCATGTCATTATAAACAATCTCTTTTTCCTTCTATGCTCATTTTTGAACAGTGTTCATTCCTTTAGAATAAATTTTTGGTAGTGGAATAGCTGGGTTATTGACAAACTGTCTAGGTTTAATCATACATAACTCACATTGTGTCCTAAGGGGAGTTGTAGAGGAGGAGGATGGCACTGCAGTCGAGGACCGGAAGTCTTTCCTGCGCCTGTTCTGTCCCTTTGAAGGCCTTCGGACTGTTACAACCACACTGGCCTTTCCCAGTGCTGTTCTTTCCCTGGCATGGATGCAGTGCGGATCAAAGCGGGCGGGTTCGAGGCCTGTCAGAGCCACCGACCCTCAGCCGGGGCTCCCTTGGTGGCCCTCCCAGCCCCTAGAAATCCACCCCCAGTTCCCCTCCCCCACCGCGGGCAGGCATGTTAGGGAGACGCTTAGGCAGGCAAAGATTGCACCATCTTCAGTTTGAAAAGGAAGTCCAGGAAGCGCGAGGAGGAAAAGTCATGCGTCTCAAAGGCGGAGCCCCAGCATCCAGGCCCCAGACCCGGCCCCCTGCAGCTCTTTCCACTATTACGTGGTGGGCTCGCATACTTTCGCCTCTGCCCCCTCCCCAGCCCTCTGCTGGGTGCGGGCCCTTTAAGAAGCTGTCACGGCGGCGCTCCTAGCCCCGCCCGGTGGGGAGGGCCGAGAAGGAGGGGAGGGGTTGGTGGTGGCTGAAACCCGGGGGGGGGGGGGGGTCTGGGTCTATTTTTAGCTCCGGGTCGGGTCACGTGACGGGAGTGACGTCTCCGAATGTTGTTGTTGGTGGCGGCGGCGAGCGGAGCCGGAGGAGCCGCCGCAAAGATGGAGGAGCCGTCGAGGAGGCGCTGCCGCTGCTGCCGCCGCCGCTGCTGCCGCCGCCGCCCGCGAACCCGGAGCTCGAGCCGCAGGGGGTGAGCGCGCCGGACACCCCCGATTCCAGTCTCCCCTCGACCCCCGGTGCGCGAGGTGGCGCCCCGTCCTCCTGCTGTCGCTGCCCGTGAGCTTTCCGCGCGCGAGCCGCGCTCCGCGCCCCCCTGCCTTCCTCCCCGCCGCCCCGGTGCCAGCCGGCGTCCCAAGGGAGCATCGCCCGCCCGAGAGCCGGGCCTTGGCTTTGCTGCGCGCGCCCGTTCCCGCCCCTCCCATGCAGGGGCGCCTCCCCTGCAGGTAAGGGAGGGGCCCGCCTTCCTGGGACCCGCGCCCCTATCCCTAAATGGCTCGGGGACCGGCCAGGGCTGTCTGATTGTCCCCATCCCGGCGGCGCATGCTGCGTTGCTGAGCGCTTTGAACCCGGCACCCAGATTCGGTGCAGACCCCTCTTCGCTGGACACCCCTTTCTTGGTACTCTGAGGTGAAGGGCGCTGGCCACCCTACAGTGCTTCTATCCGTAGCTAAGAACGTATTCTTGATTTTACTTCCTCGACTTCGGTGCGGGAGAAGTGGGGGGGACCGCGGAGCCCACCCTACTTCTTTTCCCCATTATTCTCACCCCCCTTCCCCGTGAGGCGTTCCTGCGTTTGTTCCCACCCTCTTCTCGCGTCTGACACCCTGAAGCCAGAGAGAGAGAGGGAGAGAGAGAGAGAGAGAGAGAGGGAGAGAGAGACAGACCTAGGAGATGAAATGTAGCTCCCTCCTTTTCTTGTCTGGTGTGGGTGCCCCCCCTCCCTGTCTTTCATCCTGAGTCCGTATCTCTTGGAGGTGGTGGGCACTCCCAGTGCCTTATTAACTTGGGGGGGCCTGCTTCTCTACCCCATCCTTCTCTGGGGCCCTGGGGAAGATGAGAACTGGCTAAGTGATAAGTAATTAATCCAGGAGCCTGGGGACCAGGAAGAGGGGAGGTGGAGGGGGTCCCCTTTGGGGAAGGAGGTGACCACCTCATACCCCCAACGTTAGCCTTCTGAGATGAAGTGTCCCTAAAGAGGAAGTGTAGCAGCTGCAGTTCCTTTTTGGGGGGAGTGCTGAAGAGACCCACCATTCTGACAGTGACCACTGTGCTCCTGGGACCTAGAATTAGCCCTGGAGGTTGGGGGTGGAGGGGTGGCAGTGATTGGGTTCAGGGTCCCACCTGGGAGGGGTGGGTAGAGCCAGACCATAGGAACAAAAGAAAGCAGGGTTGGGAGGTCTGGGAGTATTGGCTAGAGGGACTCCTGGCCAGACTGCCTTGGAGGGTTGGAGGCTGGGGCTGCATCCTGCCCGGCCTCCTCTTTGGTTCAGAGGATGCAGACAGGGAAGGTCTTACTTGGCTGAGGGGATGCTGGGCTGGGCTGGGGGTGGCAGGTAAGCGTCTTCCTCCCAGTCTTTCCTTTTCCCTCCTTTCTTTTCCTCTCTAAACACAAGACTTGGGGAGAGCCTGGTTTGCCTCCTGTCCCTTTTCTTGAACCCTCTCTTTGCCTTCTTTCCCCTTGAATTTGGGTCCAGGCTATGTCTTGACAAGGCAGACGGGGGTCTCTCTGAGTTAGAGGGGTGGGCCCCCCATCATCTCCACTCTCTCCTGGGAATGTATGCATGCCAGGGTCCAGAGAGACAGGTAGCAGGTGCAAGTTCCTTGGGACAACGATGGAGGAAGTGTTAGCTCTGTGCCTGCCAGACCTTCTTCCCCAATATTTCCTCCTTCTTTGGCTGGATTTTGTAATTTGGGGGCCTAGGGGGAGCAGGAGTATCACGTGCCCCACCCACTCCAAGTAGCTGCAGAGACAAAGGTTTGATTTCCTTCCCTAGAGGTAGCATCTTAGCTTTGTGTTTAGAAATGGAGCCTGGGGTGGGGTGGGGGGTGGTCATTTGTGTTTTTTCAGGCTGAGGGGGGTGAGGAGGGTCGGCGAGAGGAGCTAGAGGGAGTGCAGTCAGTGCCAAAGTACCAGCTGCTCTTTAATAATTAATTCTTCCTACTCACATCCCTTTGAGGAGGGATGTCTGGAACACAGCGTCAGGCTCAGCCAGCCTGCTAAAGGATGCACTCCTGTTGGGGGGAGGGGGGAGACAGTGAGGGGGGCGGTTCTTGGCATTTTGGGAGCACTGTCGCTTGCTCATGAATGAAAACCTGATGCAGCCTGTGAGGGGGCCTATTGTAGCTGACTTTGGCTAATTAAACTTTCTCTCCTTGTCTTTTCTCCCACCCTGTCTCACCGTAGCCCTTTACATCTTGATAGGGACCCTGTCTAGTTGTGCTGGGGAGGGGGTATCGTTCTGCCTGAGGTTTTAGGGCAAACAGATCCAGTCTTCCGCCCTCCACCTCCTCCCTCCCCTCTCCCCCCTCCCCCCTTTTTTTCTAGAAATAGCAGCCTCCTCCATCTGGCTTGTGCAGATGCCTGGAGCTGCGTCTGAGCAGACAAACAGAAACGGGCCGACTGCAAAAATGAATTTGTCAGCCTGGTGCCTTTTTATCTCCTTGTTGCCTCCCCCTTCCCCTAATTTGGGGCCTGTCCATCCAAGTCGGCCACACTACGTGGCTCTGATCCTCCCAGGCTTCTGTTGGCCAGTTTGGGGAAGGCACAAGGCAAGGGAAGCTCTTGGGGACTGGAAAAAGTGGTCTGCTGTGGCCGTGGTCAGGTGAGGTCAAGATAAGAGGTCCTTAGTGCCTTGGGATGCGATGCCTGGGCTTGTAGCCTTCTGATGGAGTTTTGGGGGCAGACTGAAGCAATCTCAGCCTCCCAGGACTTGAATCAGACTGCTGCTTTCCCAGGACTGGGCCCTGGCACCTCTGACCTGGGTGCGGGGCCCTTGGCCTGGGTGCTCAAGACTTGGGCCCCCCTCTGGTAGGGCCAGAGCTGTTCTGTCAGAAGGGGGCTGAGTGGTGGTGCGGGCATCCAGGTCCCAGAGGCCTTTGTGGGAATTCAGATGGAGTTGTTTGAGGGACAAGGTCCCTGCAGGGCAACCTTGTCAACAGGTGGCCTCTGGGGCATTAAGATGCTGCATGCCTCCCTCACTTGTCTGCCTTTCTCCTCCCACCCTCTGCTAGAGTTTTTAGTGCTCCTTAGTGGAGTGTCTCCCCAGAGTTTCTGCCCCATCTCCCCCGACTTGGCCATGAGTTGTAGGCTAAGGAGCAGAGGTTTCCCTTCGTTCTTCCTTGACCTGCTGTCCTGGTTGGAAGTGGGAGGTGGGTTTGTCCTACTCCTGTGAGTAGGTCACAGGTCTGTATGGGAAGAGAGAGTTGGCAGCAGGGGGCCAGGGTCCCTGGGGTCTGCCTGCTTATGACAGCCTTGGTGGGATAGAAGCCCCACTTCTGGGGGCTCACTGGTTTGGCATCTGAGTATTGGGTCATCCAGGAGTCACACAGCCCCTGGGCCCCTGCTGCCCACCAAGACTCTCATGTACCAGTAGTCAGCATGTTTCTCTGGCGGAGGAGGGAACAAATAGCTCAGGTTTTAACCATCAGGCTGTCCTTTTTCCTCTCCATGCCCCACCCCAGACAAAAATCTATGTCTGTCCTGATCAGACCATGAACACTTTTGTTTCCCAGGGAGGCGCTGGCTGGTGGCTCTTGTTCACTTGGGTGGCCTGATGGGGAGTTGACAGACACTCTGTGGGGCTTTGCAGGTGGACAAGGGCCCAGGGGTCCTGCAGAATCCTTCACAGTGGGGAGAAGTGGAGCATAATTGAGTCCTGAGCCCACTGTAGGTTCTGGGATCCCCTCCCTCTTTTCCCCAGTGAGTGAAGATCAGCATCTTTAAGACCTACAGATAGGGTGGGTAGATGGGTAAGGATGATCGGGGGACTGATCTTGAGCTAGTTTTGTACCAGTGAGGCTTTTGCCCCTTCTGAGTGCCCTCGTGTGGAGGTGCCTTTCACTAGGAAGATGGGCTGGATCACTCGGGTTGCTTGGAATCGTGGGAATTTCTGAACCTGAGTTCCCCAGCCCATGGGAAAGGGTGTGAGCAGGACCAGATGCCAGCCCTGGTGTAGGCACAGGCTGAGAAGCCTGCCCACGTGGGCCCTGCCAGGGCACCCATAGCCCCACCTGCAGCATTCCTGAGCTTGGGCCCAGCCCTGTGCAGCCTCTTTTGTCCTTACCCCACACCCATGCCTGCTGGGAGCAATCCAACCCCTTTGACCCTGCACCCCGTCCGCAACACCATTTAGGTGCACCTTCCTCCAGCTCCAGAATCCAAACCCTGTAGCTGAGAACATAGGTCAGTTGGGTCTAGGATCTCAAGGTCTTCTAGCATGTGTGTGTGTGTGTGTGTGTATGTTCTTGTTTCTCTGCCATGGGTGACTCTTCTGGGCTCCAAATGAACCCCATCCCTGGGAATCCTTCATGAGAATTCAAAGCTTACTGAGAATTAATCCTACTGGGAGGTGGGGCTGTCCAGGGGGCAGAGCTGATTGCTTGTTCAAGGCTTGGGGAGCAGAGTTACGGCTTAAGCATCCAGCTCCTCTCAGCCACTTCTGATCAATTCCTCCTACCTGATTCCGTTGGGTATTGGAGGGCCTGCCTTCATTTGGAAGAAAATGAATGAGATCATGTCTGGGGTGGATTATTGGCTATTGAGGGATGGACCGAGGTGGGTATGTGCATAGTGTCTAAGCCTTGAGGACTAGTAATGGGGCTGGAGGCGCAGACGGGGAGCTGAAGAAGTGGGGACACGGTGGCAAGCCTAAGGTCCTGTAATACTGGAACATTCTCTAGTACTATATTGAATTGGGAAGGGTCTTCTGGTGCCTGTGTGCAAACTGGGGAAGAAGTGTCCCTTCTTCTAGGTGGACCCAGGCTGTGTCAGGCCCACGGCTTGGCAGGCAGAGCATGGGCTAGGTTTCATATCTTCCTGGACCAGGCCTCCTTGCAGAGGGCACAACCTGCACAACACCCAGTAGCCCTGGACTTGGGCCCTGTACCCCTGAGTCTGTGGGTACTGGATCTGGGATGGCAGTCTCTGCCTTTCCGAATTCCTAGAAACAGCATGGGTTATGGGTAGAAGGGGGGCAGGTTACCCTCTTGCCCTGACCAGTTTTTGAACAAGACAGGAGCATATTTCCAGAGTTTGGGTGGCGCAAGGATCAGAAAGTGGGGAGAAAATGACTCTTCCCCCTGGGAGACCCAGCTCAGCCTATCAGGGCTAAGATATTGGTTTCTCCCTTACCTTCTTCCATGGACATCAGATCAGCCCTGCATCATGCCACTGCCGTGGACCAAGCTCAGAACCCTCTCTGTTCTTTGTCCTGTGTACACCCAGACCCATGTTGGGTACCCTTAGGAGTCCATAAGTTCTCCCCACCTGGCAGTGGACGATCACCTGAAAAGGAATTTGAGTCTGGCCAGTATAACCATTTCCATCCCAGGAAGAGAAGAAACGAGGGTTCTGGTCCAGTTCTGCTGATGCCTTCTGTGCCCCTGGGCAGGGGTCCCTCCTTCTCTTCCCCAGATATAAACTGACAAGCTCCAAGGTCTCCTTTGATTTTCACTCCTGAGTTGGGGGCCTCTAACCCTGCTCCATCTCTCCCCAGGGATGCCGTTCTGAGTGCCTGACTGCCTCGCCCCGAAGGATGGCCTCGCATGGGTGTTAGAGGCACGGCGGCCCCGGGCTCCCGTCCCGTCGTCCGTCTGTCTGTTATCGTCTGTCTCTCTTGACATCACCGCAGCTCCACCCCCTCCTGTCCTAGCCCCCAGCGCCAGCTTCCTGCAGGCCCAGAGCCGGCATGAACTCTCCCAACGAGTCGGGTAAGAGCTGGGAGGCTGCAGAAGAGCACCCTGGGGTATATTTGGATGTGATGGGCTTGTGGGTTTCTGGCTCAGGCCAGCTGACCTTCAGGGTCTCTGAGCTGAAAGGGAATGAGGTCATCAGGAGTGGAAAAGGGGTGCAAGAAAAGGACAGAGGGAAGCCTGAGGTGTCTGACCTGGAGATGGACCTGTGAATTGATGGGTCAGCAGTCGAGCTGGGCCCTGGGACTCTGTCCCCATGCCTACCCTCTCAGCGTGGGCCCTTAAATTCCAGCTCTGCCCTGCCCCGTTGACCGAGACAGATAGGTTTGAAGGGTCCATGAATCTCTCTGGGTGATCTGGGATGATGTTGGAAGAAGTTCCTTACTATATTCTGAATGTGGTAGCAGCTTCTTTTCTTGGTGGAATGTTCCTCTGTGTTCTATATATTCTTAGTGGAAGTTTGCAGGGCCCTAGGCCTAAGCCTCTGTGTTGGGGCATGTATGTGTGTGTGTATGTGTGTGGGGGGGGTATTGGGTCTGGGGTTGGGTGACATGTTTGTGGACAGGTCCCAGCTCTCTCCTCTGAGTCCAGGTAAACTACCCTTCCTCTTCTTGGGCCCAGGACATGTAGATTCCTAATTTGGGGTCTTTGACTCTGAGATGTTCTATTCCTCTCTGCTTGTAGGATCCTGCCCAGTACCACCAGAAATAGTCTACGGGTGGGACTCCAAGCAGCTTTGTGTATGGGTAGGTCTAGGTGTGTGCTCATGAGCAAGAGTCCAAGTGACCAGAGCTGGACCCTCGGGAGTTTTCCAGGGGGTTCACAGGTCAGTGTGGTCAGAGAAATAACTGCCTTCTCTCCCTGGCTGTCTCCTCTGCTTTTGCACAGTCTTAAAGGTTCAGAGTCAGTCTTGCTCAACTTCAACTCCCCATGGCCTGCCATATCCTGACACCTTTTTTCTGGAGGAATATTTTTCCTTCTTTTAGAGATAGAGAAACTAGAGTCTAGAGATGAAAACCCACTTGCTGGGTGAAACAGAAAAAAGCAGCATTGTGGAGGAATCCAGCCCACCCCTGACTCATTTCCCACCATTGATTTGCTGGACCTGATGCTGTCCGTTCCAGGCACCCAGCACTGGCGATAGGTGGCAGAGGCCCTGACCCTGCAGACTCAGGGAAGCTGGAAGCTGGTTGGGTTGGTTGGCTGTGTGCCATTTATTTTGATCAGGCTGTGCCCCCTCCCCCTTCCCTCTCCAGTGTGACATACCCTGGGCATGGGCTGCAGACAGGGTAGAGTGCTAACTAGAGAGATGGCTGAGCTCCTGAGACCCACCACAGCAGCTCTGCAAAATGAGCCCTCTCCTGCAGTGTTTGCTGTTCTCCCTCAGATTCTCTTGCCACTGCCCTTGCCTTCATTTAACTCGTGGCGGCTGGGCCAGGTGTCCCGCATGGAAAGTTCTATTTGATTCTGGTGCTGGAGGGTGGGCTGTCACGATCTGACTTCCTGCTTCCTCCTCTCAGGCTGGGTTGCCCAAGGGAAAGGAGAGGTCTGGTGGCCTCTCATCAGTCCCTTGCCCATCTCAGCTGGACACTGCCTGTCCCTAGCAGGGTCAGTATGCCCTGTCTTAGTGCCAGCTGCTCCTTTCCTCTGAGCTATGCCAACTGGCCCAGCTGCCCCAGCAGGGGGAGATGCTGTCTACTCTGTGTTTGGGAGGGAGGGGGCCAGGGATTGGGAACCTCAGTACAGGACTTTTGAGAGGTCTCTGGGACGCCCCCCTGAGGGCCTTGCCGAAGAGTTTTTCCAGGATTCTGGGATTGGCTCTCCCAGTTGTGGGGTTCCCGCTGGTCTGGGCCAGGGAGACAGCCAGCCTCTCCATAGCTCTCCTCTGAGGGGCCCAGCATCTGCTAAACCCAGAGTCCAGGGTGGCATCTAGGCTGGCACTGTGGTTGCCTGGTGCCTGGCAGAAGCCAGGAAACCATGTGCCTTGGGACTCCACGGAAGTAAAATGAAACCGCGAATTGTAGCCCGAGCACGTGGAGGTCCACTTCCTCTGTGGCTACCCCGCAGAGAGCTTTCGAAGCCCCAGAAAGGAAGGGTGTGGGGCCACAGAGTAGGGGATGGAGGCAGGGAATGATGCTCCGGCCCCTGAACACCTCCCACCCTCTCCCTGCACCCCTGAACTCTCATTCCTGTTTCTATAGGGCAAAAGCAGGGCTAGGTTAAGTGGCAGGGAGCTTTCTGCCACTTCACTCAATTTTCCTTCAATTTCTCTCAGTGCAGGAGATTTTCTTTCTGGCCAGTCCTTGCTGAGTATCACCAGCTTCCCAAACCTTGGGCTTCGTCACTTGGGGGAAAAAAAGAAAACTGTAAAATGGTGCACTCCTACCCTCATAGCAAACAAGTTAGTAAGAGAGTGTTCCAGGTAAGGGGCGGCAGGTGGAGCTGAGTAGTTTACTTCTGGGTCCCAGGGAGTGGGACCTGATCTGCTTACCCCTGGACGGGGTTGAATGCCAGCATTTGACCTTATTTGTCCCTTTTGCAGTCCTGGGAGGATGGACAGAGGCCATCTGCTTCCCTGAGGAGGCCATTCCCTGCTCTCTGGCTGCTCAGCAGACCAAAGGGGGCTTTCTTCATTTTTCTGGAACGATCTTTTCTGCATGTTCCCTTAGTGGGGTTCAAGGACTGACAGAGTCTGCCCCCTGCCTGGGCTTGGCCCAGCTGGGTTGGAGGCACTTCCCTGGGACCTGGGGCCTTGGCCCACTCTGGACACTGCCCCGAATTCTGGGCCATCACCCAGAGGAGAGGGCAGCCATGAGGGCCTTCTACGCAAGCCCATGTGGGCCGTGGGGCCTGGGAGGAGATGGCCAGGTTCGTTATCCCAGCGTGGGAGGGAGACAGGCTTCATGACAACACCTGCCTGCCCAGCACCTCCCAGCTCCCTCCACACTTTCTCTCCTTCTCTTTCCCAGGAGGGAGGGAGGGCGGGCGGGCAGCTGCCCCCTCCTTTCTGGGTGACCAGAGAAACTGGGGCATGGGTGTGGGGTGGAGCCAGGAACCTCGGCGTCCTGCCTCCCAGCCTTGGGCCCTGCCTGCCAGCACCTGGGGAAGGCGGGCAGCCAGCCCTGAGGAGGAGAAAATGGGTCAGCACTGGCATGGGGCAGGGGTCTGGGAAGTGGACTCCTGGCATCCCTTCTCCACTTAGATGCCCCCTGGCACACCTCTGCACTCACCACAGATTGAGGTCTGTCCTCTACCCTCTTCCCCTGCTCCATCATTCCAAAGAGATTGAAGGCTTTGAATGGGACCATCAGAGGAGGCAGGGTCAACCCTGATGGGGTGTAGAAGATGCCAGAGAAGGTTTTCACATTTTTTTGGACTGGGTTTTGATGAGAGGGTTCAGCCAGCACCCAGCATGGGACCTGGCACTTGGCAGCTCTCAGGCGATGCCGGCAGGCTCTGGCACGGCTGGGCTTGAAGGGCAGGAGAGAAGTGGAGGGCAGGCAGGCATGATATCTCCAGGGCCTAAGGCAGCTGGCACCCCCACAGCCTGTCTGGGGTGCTCCTGGGCCAGCCCTTGGCTTTTTGTACCATGGACAAAGCAGACCTTGCTTTCCGCCCTTGAGTCAGGGCCCCGCCCCAGTATTTTGGGCCCAGGAGATGAGAGTCTGGAATAGTTGAAGAGTCAGTATGGGGCTCTCTCCCCTTGGATTCAGAGGGTTAGGAGGCCAGAGCCCAACCTCTGAGGGAGGGGACGGTGTCCTTGCAGTCTGGGGAGGATGGTACTGGCTCGGGACAAGGCTTGCATACTCCCTACTTAGTGGGTACTCTGTAGGGTTTGTGGGATGACACATGGGAGAGCTGGGTGGGGTGGGGGTGGGGTAGAGAAAAGAAATGAACTAAGAGGAAAAGGCTAGAGCAGGATGGATTGAGGTTAGACATTAGGAAGATCTTCCAGCATCACCTGAATCTCAGGAGAAAAAAGAAAGACACTTGTGCCTACTCCAGGCCCCTCTGTTTCTCCCCTGGAGGATTCTGAGAATTGCACTGAGGATTGTCTGGCTGTGTCTGACACCTCGCTTTCCACTCCATGCTGTTAATGGAAGCAGTATCAATGCTAGGAGCTAGCCTTGAACCCCTGGCTCTGATCACCTGTAGGTGCCCAGTCTCCTGGGTACTCCTGTATTCCCTAACCAGGGAGCCCTCTTTCTTGAGGCTACCAGCTGCTCCAGGTTTAGGAGGCCCTGCTTTCGAATCCTGGTAACTGATGAATTCCCTCTCCAGAAGAGGGCTCCCCCACCCCACTCTCCTGTGCCTGGGGCAGGCAGAGAGAGCCAGGACAAGGCTAGCCAGCCCTTCTGGTTGCTCCTAGCGTGGGTAGGTGGAGTCCTGAGCTGGGAGGGGCTGCTGCCCCCGGCTTTCTGGGCTCCTTTGAGTCTGCTGCCCTTCACCCTGCCGAGGGCACCCTGGCCTTCCCTTCCCTTCCTCTTGAGAGGACCTGTTTGACCAGGATGGGGTTGAGGAAGGGGCTAGGGCAGGGGGCAGGCAATGGGATCCCCAGACCTACCCTGAGATGTCCTCCAATGCCAGGTGCCTGTGGGGAGCCTTCTTTCTAGAGTCTTCCCTGGCTGAGAAGACCAGCCCCACAACCTATACATCCCACTAGTCAGCCTAGGGCCTAGGAAAGCCTAGCTCTGTCACTTCTACTATCCATGGGCTCCCTTGCCCACGGGCGGAAGGGTCCTTTGCCATTCCTGGCAGGCTGAAGCCAGCTGAGAGATGGACTACGGGAGCCTCAGCCACCGTGTCCTTGGTTGGCCAGCTCCTCCCGGGCTCCCGACAGGAGGGTGAGGTCATCCAGTCCAGGGAGAGGACAGGTGTCCCTGGCTCTGTGCCTGGAGTGGGGGGCAAGGAGGGGCTAGAAGGGGGCTCCAAAAATAGCAACTGTGACATCAGAAAGGGAGAGGGGAGCATGGACCCAGGAATAGACAGGCTATTAAAAGGCTCCAGTGAGGTCAGGGGGCCAAGTGAGATCTCTGCACCAGTGGGAGGCACAACCTGAGGGGAGGGGGCCGACCAGCAGGACCCAAGGAACAGGAGCTGCTCTGCCACACCTGAGGCTGGTAGAGAGGGGCTGGATGCTGGAGACCTCTTGACTCTCCCTGGAGAGGCTCTCCAAACTCATCTGTTCTGATTTGGGCACTGGGGGTCACTGTCAATGGAAACCCTGGGGCAGATACCTGTCCTCCTTTGCACAGGAGGCAGGGGAGTATGGTGGTTAGAGCTCAGGTTTGAGCCTCAGACTTCCCAGCCCTACCTTGTAAACAGCTCTGTGACCCAAGGTGAGCGACTTACTGCTCTGTGCCTCAGTTTCCCCATCTGTACCTATCTCCTGAGATCATCATGCAGAATAAATGAAGTGGTGTGTGTGCTGCTCTTAGCATTGCACCTGTCCAGGGAAGAGCTACCTGTGCTTTGAGAATGGGCAGGTGCCATGTGGTCCCCTTCCCTGCGCCGGGACTCGGCTGAGGCCTGCCCGAGAAGAATCTCCCTGCCCCCCCAGAGGGAAGCTGGGGCAGCCTCTAGAAGTGACACCCCAGATTGGGTGGGAGGGACCTGCCATTTAGCTGCTGCTTTGGGGTATCCCTGCTGTTTGAGGAGGTGGAGAGCTCCTCCCAGTTCTGAGAGGGTGGGGGCAGAAGCTAAACAAACCCCACTAGAAGGGCTCTAGGAAAGTGCAAGCTTAGGCCAGGTAGCCCTGGCTGCCAACCGAGTCTCCCAGACCCTTCCTGTTCCTCCACCTGGTCTGGGCGGCAAGAAGGAAGACAGAGCATCCAGTCTTGCTTCTTGGTCTCTGGCACCTTGCTGCCTAGAGGGGTAGCCGGAGCCGCTCCCAGTCCCGGGGTATCCCGGGCTGTGCCCTTCTCTGGCCCAGTCTCTGGCCACCCAGCTCTGTGGCCTTGGCCCTGAGTGCAGGCCCTCCCCCGTCCCCATCCCCCTCACCCGGCGCTTCCTCCCGGGGTGGAACGCGCCTCCCCCCCCCTGGGGCCTCCGCCAGGCCCGGGCTCCTGGCAGTCCGCCGGCGGCTCCCTGAGCATGCTCCACCTATTTATAGACAGGGCCCTCCCCCAACTGCTATTTCAGTCCCCTGCCAGCTGCCGCGGCTCATTCGGGAAGGAGGAGCAGGGAGCCGGGCCCAGAGCTGTCACCCAGGGCTGGGAGGGAACATAGAGCCCGCCTGCCCACTGAGCTCCCCTTCCTGTCCCCTGAGTGT